>NW_008703634.1:204053-263062 GCF_000326865.2 Helobdella robusta | reverse complement strand
AAATCTATATAACCGTATATATCACTATATAACTATATATATTCAATAACTCTACATAACTATATGTAAATCTATATAACAATATATATCACTATATGACTATATATTATCAATAACAATATATAACTATAAATAAATCTATATAACCGAAAATATCACTGAATGACTATACAACTATATATAATCAATAACCCTACACAACTATTTATAAGTTTATATAACTATATATATCACAATATTACTATATATAAACACTAACCCTATATAACTTTAAAAATCTTTATAGCCATAAATATCACTATATAACTATATAAAATCAATAACACTATATAAGTATATATAAATCTTTATAACCGCATATATCACTATATGACTATATATAACCAATAACTCTACATAACTATATACAAATCTATATAAACAATAACACTATATAACTTTATAAATTTATATAACCGTATATATCACTATATGACTATATATAATCAATAACACTATATAACTATATATAAATCTATATAACCGTATATATATACCAGTATATAACTGTAAGACTATATATAATCAAAAACTCTATATAACTATATAGAAATCCTTATAACCGTATATACAACAATATAACTATATATAATCAATAACACTATATAACCTTATATAAACTTATATAACCGTAGATAACACTATATAACTATATATAATCAATAACAAAACTCTAAACAACTATTTTTAAGTTTATATAACCATATATATCTCTATATATAAACAATAACTCTACAAAACTATATGTAAATCTATATGACCGTATATATCACTTTATAACTATCTATAATCAATAACTCTACATAACTTTATATTAATCTATATAATCTTATATATCCCTATATAACTATAAATATTCAATAATTCTATATAGCTCTATAAAAATCTATATAACCGATTATATCACTATATGACTATATATTATCAATAACACTATGTAACTATATATAAATCTATATAACCTTAAATATCACTGTATAACTATATATATTACATTAACTCTACATAACTATATATAAATCTATATAACTGTATATATCACTATATAACTATATATGATCAATAACACTATATAACTAGAAATCTATATAGCCGTATATATAACTTTATAACTATATATAATCAATATTACTATACAACCTTATATAAATCTTAATAATTTTTTATAACCCTATATAACTTTATATAATCAATAACTCTACACAATTATATATAAGTTTATATAACCATATATATCACTATTTTACTATACATAAACAATAACACTATATTAGTATATATTAATCTATATAACCGCATATATCACTATATGAATATATATAACCAATAACTCTACATAACCATATTTAAATCTGTATAACCGTATATATCACAATATGACTATATATAATCAATAACTCTACATATTTATATATAAATCTTTATGAACGTTTGTATAACTATACAACTATTTATAATCAATTACTCTATATAACTTTATTTAGATCTATATAACAGTATATATCACCTAATAACTATATATAATCAATAACTCTACATAACTTCAAATTATAACATAAAAGCGCTTATTAATCTAAGCATATTGGCTCAGCTTTGCTTGGCTTGACTTGGAAATGGATGTTAAGCAAGGTGTGGTTTCAAACTATTTTGAATTCTCTCTGAAAAATTTGAACTGCGTGCGTACTTATATAGCAATGATTACTGTTGTTTTTATAATGAATTTATAAAATATATAAAAATAGTGAGAAAAATTTTAACATTAAACCGCTTATAAATCTATTCATATTGGCTCAGCTTGGCTTAGTTTGGTTTGGAATAGAATTTCTTGCAAGGTGTCTCAAACTATTTTGATTTATCCCCNGAAAAATTTGAACTGCGTGCGTACATATACAGCAATGATAACTGTTGTTTTTATAATGAATTTGAAAATATATGAATATAACGGACAAACTTTTAACATATATATTATCAATAATTCTACCTAACTATATATAAATCTATATAACTGTACATATCACTATATATCTATATATAATCAATAACACTATATAACTATATAGAAATCTATATAACCGTGTAAATAACTATATAACTATATTGAATCAATAACACTATATAACCTAATATAAATCTATATAACCGTATATAACCCTATATAACTATATATAATCAATAACTCTACACAACAATATATAAGTTTATATAACCATATATCTCACTATATTACTGTATATAAACAGTAACACTAAATATATATTTTTAAACAATAACACTTTATAACCGCATATATCACTATATGACTATATATAATCAATAACTCTACATAACTATATATAAATCTATATAACCTATCTCTTCTGGGGTACCTCAAGGCTCTATCCTTGGTCCTTTACTTTTCAATATTGTTATAAATGATTTTGTTAATTGTTTTAGAATTTTAAAATTTATTCTTTTTGCCGATGATTCAATCAATCAATCAATCAATTAGCTTATAAAGCGCTATTTCCGCGATGTTCAACAGCGCTCCTCAATGAATTTTGAACAGATGGGTCTTGAGATCCGCTCTGAACTTCGCAAGCGATGGAGAAATAGTTAGAGAAGTAGGCAGAGAGTTCCAGAGAAAAGGACCAGAAAAAGCAAAAGCAGATTTGGCAAAAGAGTGTTTAACACGAGTTAAGAAAAAGCGAGAAGAAGAAGACGATCGTAAACCGGGGCGTTTAGGTTCAATAATATATCTGATAAGTACTTAGGAAATAATTTAGATTGAGACTTATACATGAACGTGCAAATTTTAAAAATTATTCTATATTTTATAGGTAGCCAGTGCAAGAGAACAAGATATGGAGATATATGAGAAAAGAAAGGGGCACGAACAACTAGACGAGCAGCAGAGTTAAAAGCTTTACTTAAAGGATAGAGTATAGAGTCAGGAAGACCATAGTAGAGCGAGTTACAATAATCAATCCTAGATAAGACTAACGAAGTAACAAGAAGGAGAAGAGTAGGATCATCAAGAAAAGGCAAAAGTTTTTTTATTCTACGTAGATGAAAGTAAGAGCTTCTAGCAACACTATTAATCTGAGAAGAGAGAGACATAGTAGAATCAAAGATAAAACCTAGACTACGAAACTTATGAGAGACATCAAGAGTTTTAGAATCAGGTAAGATAATAGGAGGAATAGTAATTGAGTGTTTAGATTTATTAAAACAAATTAATTCAAACTTAGAAGGATTAAGTTTAAGACACATAGAATCAGACCAAGCGATAATCGAAGAAAGACATAGAGATAAATTATGAAGAACATTATCCACTCTGTTGTTCTCTAATTCTAATGTTAGTCAATTGGTATCAATTTTCAATGAAGAGTTACTTTATAATTGGGTTCAGGCTAATAATTTAAGAATAAACATAGCTAAAACTAACTTTATTTTATTTGGACCTAAGATTCGAACAAGTGTTGTTGATATTCAGCTTTTATTAAATAATGTTTGCATTAACAGGGTTGAATCTACAAAGTTTTTAGGTGTCATTATCTCTAGCAATTTATCCTGGACTAGTCACATTCAATTCATTTCACAAAAGGCTTCAAAAAATTTAGGAATACTTTACCGACTGAGATCAAGGTTTCCAAGACATATTTTAATAACACTATATAATTCTATTGTTTTTCCATTTTTCACCTATTGTATTTCTATTTGGGGTTTTACAACAAAATCTAACGTTCGTATGTTGAATCTTTGTCAAAATTATTTTATTCGTATTTTGTTCGGGTTACCAAAATTTGAGCATTTGTTTATATCATCTGGAATTTTAAAAGTTTACCAGTTACACATTCTTTTCACGTTAATGTTTTTTTATAAATTATTTAAACTAAATTTTTGTCCTTCCTTGTGCCACCAATTAAATCATTTAAACAATAATCGATCAATATTTTTAAGACATAATATAGATTTTTATTTTCCTAAACCTCGTACTAACTTTTTTATTAATTCCGTCTTTCATGTCTCTTGTCGACTTTGGGACTTATTACCAATTCACGTAAAAAATTTGAATATTGCTGGTTTATTTAAAAATTCAGTTTATCAATTAATCTTAACGAATCATTTTTCCTCTTTCATTACCGGTTAATTCCCTGTGTAACAATGCTATTGTTTTCATTTGGTTCCTAAGGTTTTTGTCGATTAATTATTACTATTTTGTTTGGTTCTATTTTTTTTCTTTCTTTTATCACTTATTGTTTATCTTTGTTCGAATTTTATTCCAATTTCTGTTTCGGTGGCCCAACAAGTGCAAACTTCGGGTCTCCTAGTATTATGTATTTAATGATACTTTACTGAATAAAAGATTATTTGAATTGAATTGAATAACCGTATTTCACGATATGACTATATATAATCAATAACTCTACATATTTATATATAAATCTTTATAAACGTATATATCACTATACAACTATTTATAATCATTTACTCTACATAACTATAATTAGATCTATATAACACTATATATCACCTTATAACTATATATAATCAATAACTCTACATAACTTCAAATTTCAACATAAAAGCGCTCAGTAATCTAAGCATAATGGCTCAGCTTGTCTTGGCTCGACTTGGAATTGGATGTTAAGCAAGGTGTGGTCTCAAACTATTTGGAATTCTTCCCGAAAAATTTGATCTGCGTGCGTATTTTTATAACAATGGATACTGTTGTTTTTATAATGAATTTATAAAATATATAAATATAGTGAGAAAAATTTTAACATAAAACCGCCTATAAATCTATGCATATTGGCTCAGCATGGCTTAGTTTGGCTTGGAATAGAATTTCTTGCAAGTGTGGTCTCAAACTATTTTGAATCCTCAACGAAAATGTGAACTGCGTGCGTAGGTACATAGCAATGATTACTGTTGTTTTTTTAATAAATTTATAAAATATATGAATATAACGGGCAAAATTTTAACATAAAAGCGCTTATAAGTCTATGCAAATTGGCTCAGTTTATATCACTATAAAACTATATATATTCAATAACTCTACATAACTATATATAAATCTATATAACCGTATATATCACAATATACCTATATATAATCAGAACTCTACATAACCATATATAAATCTATATAATCGTAAATTTCATTATATAACTTTATATTACCAATAACTCTACATAACTATATATAAATCTTTTAAAGTTTTTTTTATATAACCGTATATATCACTTTATGACTATATATAATCAATAACTCTACATAACTATAAATAAATCTATATAACCGTATATATCACTATATAACTATACATAATCAATAACTCTATATAACTATGTATAAATGTATTTAACCGTATATATCACTATATGACTATATTTAATCTATAACACTATATAACTATATTTAAATCTATACTACCGTAAATATCATTGTATGACTATATATAATATCAATAACTCTACATAACTATATATAAATCTATATAACTGTATATATCAATATATATCTATATATAATCAATAACACTATATAACTATATAGAAATTTATATAACCGTGTATATAACTATATATAATCAATAACACTATATAACCTTATATAAATCTATATAACCTTATATAACCCAATATAACTATATATAATCAATAACTCTACACAACTATATATATATGTTTATATAACCATATATATCACTATATTACTGTATATAAACAATAACACTATATAAGTATATTTAAATCTATATAACCGCATATATCACTCTATGACTATTTATAACCAATAACTCTACATAACTATATATAAATCTATATAACCGTATATATCACGATATGACTATATATAATCAATAACTCTACATTTTTATATATAAATCATTATAAACGTATATATCACTATACAACTATTTATAATCATTTACTCTACATAACTATATTTAGATCTATATAACAGCATATATCACCTTATAACTATATATAATCAATAACTCTACATAACTTCAAATTTTAACATAAAAGCGCTTATTAATCTAAGCATATTGGCTCAGCTTGGCTTGGTTCGACTTGGAATTGGATGTTAAGCAAGGTGTGGTCTCAAACTATTTTGAATTTTCCCCGAAAAATTTGATCTGCGTGCGTACTTATATAACAATTGAGACTGTTGTTTTTATAATGAATTTATAAAATATATAATTATATTGAAAAAAATTTCAACATAAAACCGCCTATAAATCTATGCATATTGGCTCAGCTTCGGTTAGTTTGGTTTGGAATAACTATATATAATCAAGAACTCTACATAACTTTATATAAATCTATATAACCTTATATATCATTATATGACTTTATATTACCAAAAACTCTACATAACTATATATAAATCTATATAGCCGTATATATCACTGTATGACTATATATAATCAATAACTCTACATAACTATATATAAATCTATATAACCGTATATATCACTATATAACTATACATAATCAATAACTCTACATAACTATATATAAATCTATAAAACCGTATATAACACTATTTAACTTTATATAATCAATAAATCTACATAACTATATATAAATCTTCATAACCGTATATATCACTATATAACTATATATAATCAACAACTCTACATAACTATATATATAAATCTATATATCCTTATATAACACTATATAACTTTATATAATCAAATACGCTATATAACTATATATAAGTCTATATAACCATTTATATCACTATTTCACTATATATAATCAATAACACTATATAATTTTTTATAAATCTATATAACCGTATATATCACTCTATGACTATATATAACCAATAACTCTACATAACTATATATAAATCTATAAAACCATATATATCACCATATAACTATACATAATCAATAACTCTACAATACTATATGTAAATCTATATAACCCTATATATCACTATATAACTATTTATAATCAATAACTCTACATAACTATATATAAGTCTATATATCCGTATATATCACTATTTAACTATATATAATCAAGAACTCTACATAACTATATATAAATTTATATAACCGTATATATCATTATATAACTATATATAATCAATGACACTATATAACTATATAAAAATCTATATAACCGTATGTATCACTATATGACTTTATATAATCAATAACACTATATAACTATATAAAAATCTATATAACCGTAAATATCACTGTATGAATATATATAATCAATAACTCTATATAACTATATATAAATCTTTTTAACCGTATATATCACTATATAACTATTTATAATCAATAACTCTACATAACTATATATAAATCTATATATCCGTATATAACACTATATGACTATATATAATCAATAACTCTACATAACTATATGTAATTCTATATAACTGTATGTAACCTTATATAACTATATATAATTAAAAATTCTACATAACTTTATATCAACCTATGTAACCGTATATATCACTATATAACTATATATAATCAATATCTCTAGATATATATATATAAATCTATATAACCGTATATATCACTATATAACTATATTTAATTAAAAACTCTACATGACTATATATAAATCTATTTAACTGTTTATAACAATATATAACTATATATATAATCAATTAATTCGAGCTTCTAATGTCATGTACCGTTGAAAGTCCATTTGTCGCTCCCGATGGTTCACTGTACATACAGACTGACGGTGTCGCTATGGGTTCACCGCTTGGTCCTCTGTTAGCTGAGTTTTACATGGCTGACCTAGAAGCTAAGATATTTTCCGATCCGACAAATAAACCGTTAGTATATGCTCGTTATGTCGACGATATCTTCATCATCTGTTCTTCCGTTACTGATATTTGCAACATGCAAGACATTTTTCAAAATAACTCACATCTAAAGTGTACAATAGAATTTAGTACTCAAAAACGACTCGCATTCCTTGACTGCTTAATTGAAGAAAAAGAAGAGCAGTTAACTACTAGGGTTTATGTGAAACCCTCTAACTCAGGTCAAGTACTTTATAACACATCTTATTGTTCAGACCGATACAAAAACTACGTCGTTTACAATTTAATCCATCGTGCATACAAAATATCCTCTGATATCAATATTTTTAGATCCGAATTAATTCGGATCAAACAATTTTTAATCAATAATAATTATTCGAATAAAACAATCGATTCTACAATCAAAAATGACTTGCAAAAAATAGATAATCTAATAACTCCAGTAATCTCAAAAAAAAGGTAATACCATTACATTACCTAAACCAAATGCACGACAACTACAAAATGGATGAATCACAAATTAAACGAATCATCAAATCAAACGTTTCGGTCTGTGACGACAACAGTCGACTAAAATTCATTATATACTACAACACCAACCGCACCTCAAACCTCATCATAAAAAATAGCAACAATCCACCTTCATCTACGTTAGAGAGGACGAACGTCATGTACCGATTTACATGTCCTATACCACACAGTGTTGTGGAAAGTTACATCGGCCACACGCGTACTCTTTCTCGTAGGCTCACTATGCATTTGCGGGACGGCGCCATTAGAGACCATATGTCCAACGAGCACCATATGCCTCTTACTAGGACCATATTGGATTCAAATACAACAATACTGGATTCAGTATCAAATACTGGACGTCTCAAAATTCGCGAAGCCCTGTACATCAACAAATGCAAACCAACATTAAACCAACAATATAATAGTTTCGATCATACCCTTCAATTATTTTCTCAATATCGTGAACTGATACCAACAATTGCAGTCGAAAACAAGCCAGCAGACGTTTCAGTACCCAAACGATACGAATATCGCTCTAAGTCCGACAATTTTTGACCAGTTATTACACAGTTATTATTGTCACGTCCAAAATCCATGGTCATCACGTCACTTGCTACCTTATTCAATAACTGCTAAATTATTTTATTTTTTGATTTTTTTATATTTATATTCTATTACTTATCTTTCTATAATACTTATTTTAATAACGTCATTTTATTTTGTTTCAAATTTTATTTTTTCTTTATCTAAATTATTTGTTTTTTTTAATTTCTACATTCACCTTTTTTATATCATCTTACTGACTTTCACTTTTAATATCATCCCGCCACGAAACACTTGTTTTTCCCGTCTAACTGAATTGTTTTATTATACGTTTCTACACAATTTTATTTACTTATTTTGATAATTTTGTTTTAATTTCATTCGTTTAAAACCGTTTATTGTTTTATTACAATATTTTATTATTACAAGGTAACATTTTCTCATATTTTACATTTTCATATTTCTAATTTTCTAATTACAACGTCATAATTTCATTTCTTGTACTTTTCATTAAATTTCTTGATTTTAATGTTTAAATTATAATTCAATTTTTGATATTTCGTAAAACCAGGGTCTGATGATGACTGTATGTCGAAACAACGTTGTAAGCCTAGGATGACACATAATGATAATAAATATGAATTAAAACAGCTTCGTGTTGCCGAAATCCTTATTAAAAAATTAATTAATGCAAAATGGGCAAAAATATTTAACGATATTTGCATATATATATATATATATATATATATATATAGCAGAATAGCAATAGATTTATCAGGTATTTTCATACAACAAGCTGTTGCGGTAATCCAACCGAAATGTTACAAACGCATGAACCAAAGTTTCCAAGGTTAATCTATCCAACCAGTGCTTAACTTAATTCTATATAAATTCCAGAGACATGAAGAGATGTGTGAAATCAATATCATCTCTATATGATCCTTCTTCGTCGATAATCTACTATAAAGCAAAATTCCAAAAATTGGTAACAGCATGAACTGTATATATGATGGCCTGAAATCTATATATATATATATATATATATATATATATATATATATATAGCTACAGCTACAACAGCTACTACTACTGCAGCTACAACTACTACAGCTACTACTACTACTACAGCTCTACAGCTACTACTACTACAGCTACTACTACTACAGCTACTACTACAAATACTACTACTACAAATACTACTACATATGCTAACGATTTTGTAACAAATTACTCTATGGATATATTTTGATTATCATTATGTCATTGCTTAAAGAGTGATCGTTTAATTGAACTCGGGAAGAAAATTTTGACACGCCATTAGATTAACTAGTTAAAGCCGGCATACGCTCGGCACTGAAAATATTGTCTGGCTGAATTAAAAAATATCTTATATATGTATGTGTGTGCGTGTGTTTGCGTGTGCGTGTGTGTATATCATGATCATCATCGAGATCGCAAGCTATTTAAATTTTTTAAATGTCAAATATCTTACATATATGTGTGTGTGTGATGTGTGTGTGTGTTGTGTTGTGTGTGTGTGTGTGTGTGTGTGTGCGTGTATGCACGATGTGTGTAAGTTTATGAACTGGTTGAATACGTCTTATGCTATTGCATTTTTAATAATAATTTTATACTTTCGATTAATCTAATCTTTAATTATAATTATTGTCAGACAGTGGAAATGATTTAATAGTTTTGAAAATCACAAAAGCCATCACAGCAGCTTCATCGACCAATCAAAAAGCAGCTTCATCGGCCAATCAGAATGCAGCTTTTCCTCTAACTGGATCAACCCTATAATCTCTGATGTCATAGAACGTGTTTAGGGCCCCGTTAGCCCTGTTATGCCGCCTCAGAAGCCTATCTGCCATTGCTTCACTGGCCGAGTTGGCGGCCATCTTGTTCAGGCGCCTAACCGGAAATGAGTCGGTCAGGTGACATAGAGGGCACGTGATCAAAACTTTTTGATCTTTGGTTGGTTGCTGTTGTTGTTGTTGTGGTGATGGTAGTTTACTGTGATCGGAACAGTTGGAAGCGAGGAAGAATTTGCTGCTAGTGTAATTGCTGTTGTTGTTGTTGATGATGTAACTTTTATTGAAATTGATGTCGTCGTTGTTGTTGTTGTTGTCGTTGGGTCTCAACAAGATGATGAAACAATCTTCGCACAAAATATGTCCGCACTTTACCAGAATTCTGTGGCGGCCAGAGTAAGCTTCGTGCAAAATTTGTAAAGAATATTTTTTGTTATTTTATTTCGTCACCATCTTCATCATTACTATTATTATTATTACTGCTTTTATTACTAATAATACTAATAGCCTACTACCATTACTACTGCCACTATTATTTCGATTTTGTTGTTGTTGCTACTACTGCTACTACTCCTCTTACTACTACCGCTACAACAACAACTACTACTACTAATAATAATAATAATAATTACTACTTTTATCATTATAATAAAATAATAATGACTATAGCAATGGTACTAACCGGCTTTGTGACAATAGTGACAGGTATTCAACTCGTCGGTGATTTGCTCAGCAACATTTTTGCCACTACCGTACAAGAGGGGGTCCTTGCAAGGGGGGTGTAGGGGCAATTTATCTGTTTAGAGGGGGTAAAGAGAGTTTCCACTGGGTCATTCATTTAGGGTAGAATTATGGTATTATTATTTAATACATTTTTGCAAAAAAAAATTTTAGAAATTCAAAACCAATCGCTAGAGAAGGCTCTGAGAAAAGAAATAATTGTTAAAAGAGTTAAAAATTGAGACCGGTCAAACTCTAGATGAATGCCAGCCCTTAAAATATAAAAACTTAAAGGCAATCAAACTTTAAAGAAAGATCAAGAAAAAAAAATACCAATAAGCTTGGGCAGGGCCCGCGAAATCACAAGAAAGGGATTTCATTTGGTAGGTAACAAAAAACTTACAACATCGATTTGAACATAGTCCTTTTTCTAAAGAACTTTAAAATTACTTACAAATAGAAGAATACTTGTCATACTAGTTGTAATATCAACAGAGCCAGTAGGAAGTATTGAGTAGTAGTAGTAGTAGTAGTAGTAGTAGTAGTAGTAGTAATAGTAGTAGTAGTAGTAGAAATAGTAGCAGCAGCAGTAGTAGTAGCAGTAGCAGTAGTAGTAGTGGTGGTAGTAGTAGTAGTAGTAGCAGCTGCTGCCACAACAGAAGCAGTTGTAGTAGTATTGGTAATAACAATAGTAGTAATGATAATAAAATAATACTAACTTGACATTATAACGCTCTCGAATGCTTTCAAAATCTTTTCAACACTTGCCTTAAAAACTGTAGTAGTTGTACTTTTGTTATTTAGTTTGCCTCTTAATCAATTAATTGATTAATTAATTGGTTATTCTTTCAGTTATTTAATCAATTAATTAATCAATCTATTAATTGATTAATTAATTGGCATCAACCTCTTCCAAACACTTTCACAAACGTTCAAATGTTTTTTTGGGGGTTTTCTGTGCGTTACCATGGTGACCACATAATTACAAACAAACACGTACAGGTAAATTTTATTCCAAATATCTTTGAATAATTAACAATATTATTAATACAATTTCATAGTTCTGAATAAAATTAGTTGGTTAGTTAGTCAATTTATTTAAAAATTTATTTAACAACAAATAAAACAACATAAAACAAAATAAAATAAAACAACAATGATATCATGCATCAAGCAATTTTTTTTACATAAGTCAGTGTGTGTTTGTCTACTTGTGTGTGTGTGTGTCTGTGTGTGTGCGTGTGTGTGTGAAGGTTAATTATAATGAAATGGATATGGTAACAAAACGAGTGTAATATATTGGTTAATAAGGTAGACTAGTCGTTAAAAATGCTTGTAAAAGCAATTGTCTTATCGGTAGGAATCGTTTTCAATATTAACAATGTGCCTTGAACTAAAATAATAAGTAAATAAATAAAATAATTATAATTGTTATATTGATGATGATAATAATAATAATAACAACAACAATAATAATAACAATAATATCCGTTATCCATCATTAACAGTATTAAAAATCGTCCCCGATACGAATTCGACTCTTTCATTTCGGCCGAGACAGTCGATAACTCGAAACGGTATCTTCAGCTCATCCCTATAAAATGCCACCATCTTGTTGTGGAAGTTCTCAAGGTCGTCGATTGGGGACACTAGCCTGACCTTGTCGTCCTCGAGTAGTTTTTTGTGGGGCTTCACTATGAACGTCAGTGAAGTTGGCTTTCTTGCCCTGTTTAGATAGATTGAAAAACGATTAGACTAAATTATCTATGCCATAACGGCTTGACGTCATCATCGTGGCTTAGAACGTTAGTAACCTTGTCCACATTAAAAATTAATAACTAAACTAATTTATCTATGCAATGTCTGAGGTCAAGCCCTTTTTCTTCTAATGTCATCTAAATGAAAATAACTCATTCTAACCTAACTATACAACGTTTGACGTCATCACTGTTGTTTATAATATCGCCAACGATAAAAAATAGTTTAATGAAAACATCTAAACTAACTTGTCTATGCAACGTTTGACGTCATCGTCGTTGTTTATAATATCACCCACAGTGAAAAAATTGACTAAAAACACCCAGAAATAAAATTAAAAAAAAACTTACTTGTCTATGCAACGCTTGACGCCATTGTCATTGTTTATCATATCGTCCACAATTTTTCTACCATTTGGGTGGTAGTGGATGAGGTAGATGAGTCCATCCAGGCCACGGTCGTTTATAAAAACTGGAGTGAAATTATGGTTACAATTTTATCATAATATAACATTGTGTCTATTCGTTCACTCAATTGTTTATTAATTCGTTAATTAATTGATTATTCAACTCCATTCTTTGATTCATTCATTCATTCCTTCATTTATTCATTCGTTCATTCATTCGTTCGTTCATTTATTCATTCGTTCGCATTCATTCATTCACTCATTTGTACTTTCACTAAAGAATGAATAAATTCATGAAACGAACGTTTGATTAAACAAACAGACAAACGAACCAGCAAACAAACAGGCAAGCAAACAAACGAACGAACAAACAGACAAACAAACAGACAAACAAACCAACTTAAACGAACATACTTCCAGCATCGATTTCATCATCTTCCTCCTCCCTGGCCACCTGCAACCTCATGAACTCCCTCTGCACCCTCTCGAATTCATCAGGGCAATGATGGAAGTCTTTCGCCGAAATTCCTGTTGTTAATATTATTATTATTGTTATTATTATTATTAATCTAATTATAAAAAAATATAATATTAATATTAAAATATGACCCTGACCTTGACTTGTCATGTACTTCCTTGCAATCTCTTCTCTGATGACAAAATCCGGATATCTATCTTGAACATTCCTCACTAAAGTGGACTTTCCCACGGAATGTGAACCAGAGATGTAGACGTTAATGTGTAACTTTTTGTCAGTTTTTAACTGATTTGAATCGGTATTCGGTATGGGGTTTTGTGCCAGATTCGGTTCTGGAATCGAGTCGGTTAATCGGCTAGTCTTAGAGAAGTTATCTTTTAACGTGAAGTTATCTTTTAACGTGAAGTTATCTTTTAACGTGTAATCAGTGGAATGTGGAGAAATTTTGTAGTTGCCGAATATTCTCAAAATATTGGTTTCGTTATTTGGATCCAGAACTGAATCGTTATGGATACCGTTTTGGTTGTGTACCGGTTTATCGACCACCGATTTGCCGGATGATACCGATTTATCTGGCACCTTCTCGTAATGTTGTCTTGGACGATTTAGAGTGACAGTCGACGATGATCTTTTTCTTTTTAAATTTCTTTCGTTCGGTTTGGACTGGAATGAATATTTGCTGTCATCTGCTGAATATATTTTAACGTGTCTTTTCATCTTTTAGGTTATTTAGCGTTTGGCTATTGCTGGTGTACAGGCTGTTGTTGTTGTTGTCGTTGTTGATGCTGGTTCTGCTGCTGCTGTTGTTGTAGACGATAGTATGGGAATTTTGATGGTTGTTGTTGATTCTATGGGAGTTATAATGTTGTAGTTGATGATGCTGATGTTGTTGTTGTAGTTGTTGTTATTGTTGTTAATGGTGAAGCTCTGGTCAATTGTTTACAACGCTAAAAATTAATTCAAATCACATTTGAAAACTGCGACTTATAAAACATTAATCATTATCATCATTAATAACTATAATAATAATTATTATTATACTCCTAATTCCTTATAATTATTTTCAATATTATCATCATAATTAATATCAATGAAGAATTTATCAAAAATATTAAAAGGTTACAGATACAATTGGATAAACAACTTGGCGGCAAACAGACCTTTGCGTATACAGAGAATCTAGTATATTTATGTTATGTAGCCTTCTTTTAATATAATATTATGACTGTTAAAATTTTTATCTATTCGTAATAAATTTCTCTATTTAATTCACGAAAATGTTGATTTACAACTTATCTGAGAGCCCTTTAAATACAGATATGAGAAACGAAAACTTTGGAATTTGCATGGTATATATATATATATATATATATATATATATAACCCCGTAAATTCCACATATATATATATATATACCCCGTAAATTCCATATATATATATATATATATATATATATATATATATATATATATATATATATGGTGACTAACATTGTTGCTTACATTTTGACGCGAAAGTGAAAATAAAGTTTAGCCCTGTTCTTAAAATAGCATCTGGGAATTCCGAATTTTTCGATTTTGTTGTTATTGCTGTTGTTATTATTGTTATAATTATGGTTGTTGTTGTTATCGAATTGTTGTTGTATATATATATATATATGTGTGTGTGTGTGTGTGTGTGTGTGTGTGTGTGTGTGCGTATGTATGTGTGTATGTATGTATGTATGTGTGTGTGTATGTATGTGTATATATGTATATGTGTATGTATGTGTGCGTGTAAGTATGCATGAATGTACACATATGCTTTTGAAT
This sequence comes from Helobdella robusta, assembly GCF_000326865.2. Lineage (NCBI taxonomy): Eukaryota > Metazoa > Annelida > Clitellata > Rhynchobdellida > Glossiphoniidae > Helobdella > Helobdella robusta. The sequence continues at coordinate 247,189 of NW_008703634.1, read as the reverse complement.
AACCATTGAATAACCGTTTGCAACTTGGCTAAAATACTAATATAGTTATAATTCTATAATATAATATAATTATACACACATAAATACACACGCAAATACATACACACATACATACATACATTCATACATACACAACACACACACACGATTTTTATTCATTCTTTAGCAAACCCTTTACATTCATTGTACATTCATTTATTTCTTTATTATTATAAAATAAACAAAACACAAACCGTTAAATTTTTTTGCAAAATTAATTTATCCTTTATCTATTTTTAATTAAGAATATTTCTTTTGGTAAATTTTTTGGAAAAGTATTCAGTTTCAAGTAAGTATTATCTTATCATTAAAATTGGTAATATTTTTGATATAGTGGTTTTATGTCTAATCAACATAAACCTATATTTAAGGTTATAATGAGTAATGCGAAATTTTTTTCTCTCTTCTTTTTTAATTTTTTTTCTCATTTATTCGTGTTTAATTATCTTTCTATATATATATATAAATATATATATATATATATATATATATATATATATATATATATATTTACCTATTTCTCTCTCTTGAAATGTCTATTTCCCCCTTTCTCTCTTTTCCCCTCCTCTCTCTCTCTCTTTTTCTGAAGTAAACATTTCATCATCGAAGTAATATAATATTGAATTATTCTATTTGTCATCTGCATCAAGTATGTTGTTGTTGTTGTTCGTGAGTTCTTAAATAAACGTTATAAGAGTTCTCATGCAACTCTTAGAAATGTTATACAAATGTTCTATTGGCACATAAACGATATACAAACATTCAGGACCGGATTTGGAGGTTCTGGGGTAGCAAAAAGTGAGGGCGGCCCTAGTGCAACAAAGAAGTTGAAGTCCCCAATTATTTTAAATTTCGTAGCAGCATCGGCATGGCATATGATTTGTAATTTCGGTTGTTGAAAAAAAGTTGCCGACACTTTTTTGATCATTTTACATTTTATTGTAATTAAAAATAGTGTTTTTTTCAATAGATAAATATCTTAAAATCACAAAATTGCAATTAATGCTTTTGTGGGGTTCCTCTGTTTGTGGAGATGATGGTGGTCAGGGCCTTTTCCTGCTCTGCCGTAAGTCAGTTTTGCGAAAATTCAAAAAAACATTACTCAATAAAACGCATGCAATTTTGCAAACCGCGTTATACAGAAGTAGATTATTTCAAAAATATATTATTATTAATTTATATTATTTTATTACTAATTATATTATTATTTATCAATTTTTATAATTTATTTTCAGCCTCAAAAACAGCATGTCTAGTAGCCAGTGTAGTTTTTGCAACAGAAATGAGATCACAAAAATCTTGCCTTGCAGGCATTCAAACTGTTTGTCCTGCTTAGAACTTTTTTCTGAAAATTCCGATAACATAACATGTCTCACCTGCCAGAAAAGTTACGGTAGACCTGAAGATCTCTACTCAATTCCAAATAATGAATTCGGCGTGAGGTTAGAGAAGGTTGTAAGATACCTGAAAAATGACGGAGGTTTTTGCAAAAAATGTTTGAAAAATCCTGCGAAGAAGTATTGCATGATGTGCAAGCAGACGTTTTGTTTCGACTGCCTTGACTTACATAATGAAGTTGAGACAAACAAATCACACGATGCATTTGATGTGGAGTTATTCCGTCAGACATACGTTTTGAATAGATTTAAGTACAGAGTTTGTGCCTTCCACGACCAAGATGTCGATATTTACTGCAAAAAGTGCGACGGATACTACTGCTCGAAATGTTTCATCCACGGACACAAGACTCATGAATTCGTGGTCGCTGAGGCAAAAGTTAAAGAAGAGAAGAAGAATCTTGAATCAGAAATTGAAAAAAGGAAAGTTATTTTAGACCAAGTTGTAAAAATGATAAGCGAACTTAATACAAACCATCATATGGGAGATTTAAAGTTGAGATGGGAGTATCAAACCGATCCCAAAAAAGCCGAACCTAAGAATAACCAACTACAACTTATGGCAACAGCGGTTGAAAAGTTTAATGACGCGATACAGCAAGGGGGTCATTCGTTGTATAAATCGGCCAATTGCATGAAAGAGTACTTAGAGTTACAAATTTTATCTCTCGAAAAAACGTCTGAATTTCTCAGCTTAAATACGATTATAGACTACAAGTGCCTCAATCTGCCGTTTCCAAATTATTGCCAGCTGGTGTTAAAATACGCCAAAATTACTCATTGCCGCTTCAGGTTAGCAAAACTGGTGAAAAAGCTAAATGAGGAAGCTAATTCTTGATTCGTTATTGGCTTTATTATTTAAGATATATCGGTTTTATTTTGCTACTTTGCTCTTCAAAGTCCGTATTTTCGGAAAAAATTGATGCAGTACATTTACCAGATTAATTTATAATTAACAGCTATTATTACACACAGTTAGGGATATGTCTTTACTGTAATTTTAATAACTGTATTTTATGTGTAATATATGTATTTATTTAAGATTTTTACAAAACGACACGTATCTATTAGCATTTTAGCGCGCTACATTGCAGCATTTGATGTCTTGTTAATGTCGTCGTTTGATAAAAATAAAAAATCATCATCTCAACTAATTTGTTTGTGCTAACATGAAGAATATTTTATTTAAAATTTTCAGAAAATATTAGTGAAGGAAAAAATAATGAAACATTTTCGTATTTTATTAAGTCAAAATGAAGATCTGGAAAACAAAGATACAAACATGACGTCATTTATTTAACAAAGAATAAACAATGCATTAAAAATTAACGTTATTGAAGTGAGAAAAAAATATATAAATATAAAAAAAATAATTTGTTTTAAAAACAAATTATTTTTGATGAAAATACGAGTTTTTAATCTGTTGGTATCTTCTGTTTATAAGTAGCAACTGCCTTTCTGCTATTTCAGAGAACCTTGCGATGAAATCATCATCCCTCTCCACACAGAACTTCCACTTCTTAGAACCTACACACATTTCTGAGATATCATATAAAATCAAATTTTCATCGACTTCGGTAAGCCCAAAAAACTTATTAACTTCTGCTCTGGTGATCTTATTATCATGGGCAAACTGGTATAAAATGAAATCCCTGATGGCCCTTAGGGTCTGACAGGATTGATGGTTCCCAAATAACAAATCACTTTTTATGACCCAATTTCCCTGTATTAGGATGGCAACCTGCTGTAGATGTTTCAATAGGTCATCAACACTTTGAACTTCAGGCAGTAGAGAAATTATTTGCTTGAAGCTAATGACTTTTGACCATTCCATCACCAGCTTCACTTGCTCATTTAGCTTGAAGGATTTCAATTTTTCAACAGTTTGATGCTGTGCACAATTTTCTAGTCTGAATTCACTTTTCACATCTTCAACGCCAGCTAAAGTGTTAACATATTCGAATGCGGTCATGTAGAATTCAGAGATGGGATTCGTTTTTAACCTGCTGCTAAATGAGTTCTGGAACTCATTCTCAGACATTGTGTAGAGATCTAAGGAGACCCAAGCTTCCTTATCTTGGAAATTTTTGAGATGTTCATAGGAAGCGAGTCTTTTGCTTTTTGCGGCATCTGTCTCTTTTTGTTTCAAAATTGGCGTAACTATTTCTGCATCTGTATTGTCATCATTATCATTTTCAACTGAGCTATGTTTCTTCTTTTTATCAACCATATTTGGTCTTAACTCATAAATTGTTGAAATTGGATTGAGAAAAAATGTGTTATCGACAAAACAACCCAATGCAAAATGATTCGCATTTGTATTTGGAGTTGCTGATTTAAGAAATCTATTTGTATTTACATTGTTCTCTTCATCACCATCCAGAGCCCAATCTCTTTTTTCCTCAAACATGCCAGACAATGGCTTCAAATCTATTTGTAGCTTTTGAGACTGGAACTTAACTTTGACCCCTGCCACTGAACTTGAGTCGAAATTGACAAATTTAGAATGAAGTGGATACTGCAGGAAACATAGAAGATTGGCAGTTTGTTTTGAAATGGCTACATTAATTTCAGAAACTACTGGATCATCGTCGACATCCGCCATATTCATTCTGAAAAATTCTTTATCAACTTATATTTTTTAGTTAGTTAGTTAGATTTAATCAATGCCATCCATTGCAGTTTCAAGTTTTCAAAAATATTGAGAAAAAAAAATGAAAAAGTAAAAAATTATTAACCTTGCAAAAACTGTGAAAAGACAACAAAAACTAGACTACGTATGCAATTCTATGGAAAAATTAGGAGATTACATCTAGAGCAAACACAAGGCAACAAAAATGTAACGTAAGAAACGATGGTGATGAAATTTTTATTAAAAATGAATTTTCATGATCAGCAAATGATGTATGGAAAGCTTGAAATTATTGACATGTCTGACCTGGTCCTGACAACAAACAGCCGGGATTTGATTTTATTAATAAATTTGAAAAAAAATTTGTAATGTTTATTGTTCTGTTTTATATTATGTTTTTATAAATACTAGTATTAACATTTTTATATAAAAAGTTTTATAAACTAAAATTACAAAATAAAATTAACTTTCTACAAATCTGTCAACGTTAGCAGAGAATTACTAACACCCATCTAGTTATGGCGGTTTAAAAAGATTTCAATAAATTTTTGTTTTAAAATAACTTGTATAAAAAAACGAAAAATGTTGTGTTGTTTAATTAGTTTATTTTGTTTTTTAGCCGTTGTTGCTATGGTTATGGTTAGTTTTTTGAAAATTCAAATTTTATGTATCATATATTGAATATTTATAATATATATATAATCATATATTCATATTGATATTCAATATGTTATTATTGTAATCAATGGTAATCATTACAATGTAATGTAAAGATGTATTGTCATGTAATGTAATTCACTAGTTTTGTAATTTTGTACTAATTTCAGTGACATATGACAAGAATAACCATCGCACACATTTACAACATGATACAAATCTGATGCAATAAATTTAATTTTTAAGTTTTATATGCTAGTAATAATGTTTTGTTTTTGTGTAATAATTTATTTATATTTTTAAGATTTAAAACTTATCTTAAATTATCCCAGTTAGGCATTTTTCTGTACTTAACAAAATCAGAACCAGACTTTTGGTGTGATGAAAGTGAAAATTACTTCATCAACTTTTCACCACCCTCTGCCACATCATCTGGGACCACCATAATTAGTGAAAATGTTTCTAAAAGTAGATTTCCATCATTAAAAGATGACGCAACCTGCTACATGTCAATCATTGTGCCTGCATACAATGAAGAGGATAGGTGTCAGTATTAGTTTAATATTTTTTAAAAATTTAATTTAAATCAAATTTAAAACTGAACTTAAAACTGTAACACCATATATATATATTTTATTTTTTATTCTTAATTTTTTGATTTATAAATTATATATTCATATAATTTACTTGTTTTTATTTATTTATTTTATTTTAAAATTTAATTAAAAAAATTCAGTATCTTTAATGATGGATGAAACAATGGAATACCTTCAAAAAAGGAATGTGAGAAGAGTTAATCCATGAACATTTCAGAAAAAAAATTTTTTCATATATTTTCTATAATAATTTTCAACATAATATTATATTATTAAAATAATATAATTTAATAATATATTATAAATATATATAATATATATATAATGATATAATTAATATTATATTATAAAAAGGTTAAATGTTTATTACACTCTTCCATGAATACATGCTAAACGATGCATCTCACACGAAGCTTGTGACAGCCCGAAATCCTTTCGTCCTATTCGAACTCGGTCAATGCGTAACAGAGCCAGGCGATCATAACCACTAGGCTATCTTCTAATTGTAATCTTCTAATTGATAATTTTTTTAAGTTTACCTATTTTCACCCACTCCATAGAGATTAGATCCAAAATTCACGTATGAGGTGATTGTGGTGGATGATGGTAGCAAAGATGACACGTCTAAGGTTTTGTAATTTTAATTATCTAATTAATTAATCGATTAATTATTTTATTCGTTTATTTAATTATTTTCAGTTAGATAAATAATAAAACTATAGTTATAAATATGTAAAATATTATTTAATAAAAATTTTGTTAGAATGCATTTGTCAAAAATCAAATTTTTGAAAATAAATTTTTACAAAAAAAAAAAAGAATCATCTCACTAATCTTTCACTAAAATTGAACCAAACCATGGAGTTGATTGACATGGCATAAGCTACACCCACCTCACCTCAATCGACCAATCAAAATTCAGATTGCCTTGAAGTACAGTAGACAGTACGGTTCGGATAAAGTCAGAGTACTCACCCAAGTCACCAACAGAGGAAAGGGAGGGGCTGTCAAAATGGTGGGTCAAGTAAAGCTTGTCATTGGTAGATAAAATATGATGGTTGATTGTGATTGGTTAATGGTTATGATGTGATAGTTTACTTTGATTGGTTGGTTGATTGTGACATCCTATTGTGATTGGCCGATGTATTATTATGGTTGATTAATATTGGCTGGCTGGGTAGATAGATTGGATAAATCAAGTTTTGTAATTGGTTTTTCGTGATTTAGATGGTCTAATTGTTATTGGCTAGTTGATTATGATGTATGTGGGGTCAAATTTCTGATTGGCCAATTGTGATTTGGATGGCTAATTGTGATTGGCTGGTTGATTGATGATAAGATGATAAACTACCGGTTGATGATGATAAAGTTATTCCTAATTATAATACAAACCATAAAAATAACAATAATTATAATAATTATAACTATAATAATAATAATAATTTTTTACAGGGTGTGCTGAGGTGTCGGGGTAAGTACATTCTATTTTGCGACGCAGACGGTGCCACGAAATTTTCAGATGTTAATAAGTTGGAGGCTGAATTAAAGAAGCTGATTGGTGGAGAGGTTGTTGTCTGTTGATTGATTGGTTGATGGTCTGTCTGTCTAGTTTGTTGATTGGTTGTTGTCTGTCTGGTTGGTTGATTGAAAAATTGACTGTCTGGCCGATTATTTGATTGATTGGTTGTCAGAATAATTGACCGTAAAATGAATTAATTGATTGATTGACAACTGAATAATTATTTAATTGATAACCAAATAATAATAATTAGTTTAATTTTTTGACAGAATGACGATAGGGCTGTTGTGTGTGGATCAAGAGCCCATCTGGAGAAAGATAGCATTGCCAAAGTACTTATGACGATGATGGTGATGACGACGACGATAATAACGTATTGATGATGATGTTGTCATATAGATCATCACCTTTGATATCATTGCCATTGATACCACGCAAAATCACACACACGCCACACAGCATACACAAACATACACTCATCACAAACACAACATACACACCACACATACACACAGCGTTCAGTCTTCCGAACCATCTTAATGTACGTTTTCCACTTTTGCGTCTGGTTCCTGTGTGTTCGCGGCGTTAAAGACACGCAGTGCGGTTTCAAATTGTTTAGTAGGGCTGCTGCTAGGCTCTTCTTCTTTAACCTCCACGTCCATAGATGGTTAGGATGCTTGCCTGCCTGTGTGTGTATGCTTGTTTGTTTGTTCGTGTATGTTTGGTTGTTCCCAGTTAGTGTATGTTTGTTTGTTCCCAGTTCGTGTATGTATGTTTGTTTGTTCCTAGTTTGTGTTTGTGTGTATTTATGTTTGTTTGTTTCTGGTTCGTGTATGCTCGTCTTAAATTATTTGTTAGAGCAACTTCTCTAGATCACTCGTATAATGTTCATTTGTATGGATGGATATAGAGTAATGGCAACGACAACAACAACAACAATACTAATAATAATAATAACGATAGTGATAACAATAATGATAGTAATAACTTGATTTTAGGGCCTTTGATGTTGACCTGTTGCACATAGCACAGCACTACAATGTCCCCATAGCTGAGGTGGCCGTTAGTTGGACCGAAATTCCTGGTTAGTGTATCGAATAAATCGGAGGCCATTCATATTAATGTATAAATGTATACTTAGTAGATCGTTCTAATGCATACACACACACAGACACAGACATAAACACACACACAATTACACACACATACACTCACGCAGGTTCGAAACTTTCTCCACTCTGGGCCTCACTTCAAATGGGGCGTGACCTCTTTCTAATAAGGCTCCGCTATTTAACTGGATCCTGGAGTATGGTGGAAGATAGGTGGAAGGAAGAAAAGAAGAAAGATGAATGAATGAATGATTTTGTGTAGTTGGATGGATATCTATCCGGAAATTAATTAAATAATAGATGGATGAATGAATGGATAAACGAATGATAGGAAAAATTAAAAAACAGTGAAATGAATAAATTATCGAACAAATGAATGAATGAACGTCTTTTATCAACCACAATTCTACTTGATCATGCAATTTTATCAAACTGTTGAGCTCTCTTTATCAATGTCCATGTAAAATATTTGTAAGTATATCTCGATTGTTAATATTGTAAACTCATTAATGTGCATGCAGTCCATACAAATATTGTATCGAATTGTATGTATGTACGTATGGCATGTATGCACTATGCAGGTACGTACGTACGTATGTATGCATGTTGTTTATCTTTGTGTATACGTATATATGTGTGCATGTATTGTGTATGTACGTACACACACATACATACATACATAGGTAATGTTTAGATTTTAAAATATATATTTGTTATCGGTGAATAGTTCATTAAAAAATATTGATTTAATGACTTTCAGGAAACTATAATGGTTTTGTAGTTTGTTGAGTGTATATAAGTGTGTATATATATATATAAATATGTCTATGTATATATATATATATATATATATGTTGGAAGGAGACCATATTTTATACAGTATTGTATGAATTCTACCGAATTGTTGGCATACAATACTATATATATATATATATATATATATATATTATATGTTGGTAATAGACCATAATTTTTACAAAAAAAAAAACAAATTCTACCGAATGGTAGAATTTACAGAATATTGTAAAAATACATTTTATGTGTATTATATTTGGTGTTGGTTTATATATCTGAATCCTATGATGATCAATGGTTTGGCTAAAAGAACGCAACTAAGTTACCATATATATTTACTACTAATAAACACACACACACACAATATACAAAATTATATATGAAATGATTTTAAATGAATATAGCACAGTTTTATTAATTGAGCAGCTTAACATACACACATATATGTATGCGTATATGTGTACATACATATATAAACACACACACACATACATACATACATGGAATAAACATGAGAATAAGATATATATATATATATATATATATATATATATATATATATATATATATATATATATATATATATATATATTCTATCACCACAATCATCGTAATAATTAAATAATTACAATATTCATATAATAAAATTTTTAACCTAAAGTACAATTTAACTGTTTGTGAGATGAAATTTTTTTCAAAAAACCCAAAAAAAACAAAGAATTTATAAACCAATCAGTCAATTAATCAATTCATCAATCAATTAATTCATCAATCAGTCAATACATCAATCAATCAATTCGTCAATCAATTAATTCATCAATCAGTCAATACATCAATCAATCAATTCGTCAACCAATTAATTCATCAATCAGTCAATACATCAATCAATCAATCAATTCGTCAATCAATTAATTCATCAATCAGTCAATACATCAATCAATCAATTCATCAATCAGTCAATACATCAATCAATCAATTCGTCAATCAATTAATTCATCAATCAATTAAGCAATCAATCTTATAATAATACGAAGAATAATATGAGAACAGTAAGAATGGTAACATGAATTCACACGTGTTAGCAACCATTGAAAATCTATATAGTAAAAAATTCACGTCTACATATAAACAGTGATTCAATGATATCTTAATCACATTGATTAGTGATTTAATTATATCTTAATCACTGTAAACATCGTCAGTGTCGTAATAATAATAATAATTATTATCTTTTTCATTGTTATAATTATAGCCCCCATATACTTTTTCACCCATATCATCATCATCATCTCAATCATTGTCACAATCACCAAATTCACCATCATCATCATCTCAATCATTATCATAATCACCATATTCACCATCATCATCATCTCAATCATTATCACAGCCACATAATTCACCACCACAATCATCATCTAAAACATTTTCATAATCATGGGAACCATCGCAATTTTCATTACAACAATCATCATCATATTCACCATCTGAATCACCATAATCACCATTTTCGTCACAATCACCAGCACCTCAGTCATCATAATCACCACCACCATTCCAATCATCACCATCAAACGTCGTCTCTATTACAAGCAGGAGTCAAACGAATATGGCGATAAACATGGCGGGAAAAATTTGACCGGCGGTACAGCGTATGGATGCCATGCCCTTAATTGAGTGAGTGCATTTTGAGTGCGCCTGCACCAGACGGTGCATTCGTCCGCCGTGTCTGCAGTCAGCCAGAACCTGTTGTTCAGTGGTGAATTATGATTGGCGAATTATAATATTAAGTAATTATTATATATTATAATTAATTATGAGGGATAATTATTATAACTGGGGCTTAATCGACGAGTGAATTATGTATGTGTTATTACGAATCGTGAAATTATCAATTATTACCACCACAACCATCATCATCATCTTATTCCACATCATCATCATCATCGTTTCCCACATCATCATCATCATCGTTTCCCACATCATCATCACCACCACCATCATCATGATCATCATCGTACCTCTGGGAGGACAGTTTATTTTCATTCATCCTCTCATTGATCCTTCCGACACTCTTCCCACGAGCCGAGCAGACGACAACCAGCTCGAAAGTGTCCCTGACCGATCGGTAGTCGATGGAGATGGGCAGGACCTGTTCGTTGATGCACGACATCAAATCCACGCGCACTACTGGATCCTAAGGGGTAAAAATAACCTTTCTCATCGTCCAATCAAATCAAAGCCTCATTCACTCTCGTCCAATCAAATCAAAGCCTCATTCACTCTCGTCCAATCAAATCAAAGCCTCATTCATTCTCGTCCAATCAAATCAAAGCCTCATTCACTCTTGTCCAATCAAATCAAACCTTAATAAGTTCGTCAGAAGCATTCCTCCAGATTAGGATCTCGCTATTGGTCAGACAACACCATCTTCTCGTGAAAGCTCCGCCTCTTTCTGCGCCGATCATCGCCGTGCCGGCGTTGTGATTGGTGGATGATGATGTTGTTGTGGAATGTGAATCAGATGAGCAAACGTTCTGTTAATATTTATGAGTGTTTGTGTGTGCGTGTGTGTGTGTGTGGAGGTGTATGATATTATCATCATCATCATCAGCAGCAGCAGCACCTTCATCACCATCCACACCAACCAAATAGGATCTATGAAGAACAGAGGATTCAGGGGTGTACTTTAGCTTCATGTGCAAACTACCCTGCAGTGGATTATCATAAGGTACCTTAGGGGTTTCAAATTAATTGCTTTTTGAAAGGTTACTATTTAAATTATGAATATATTTGAAGTATTAATATATGAAACATCATCGTATGAAATAATATCATTTGAAACACTAATATCTGAAATGTTATCATCCATTTTGTAGAAGGAAAAAACTCACCCCTTCCAGGGCGAAGTGCCCCCGCCCTAAATCCTTCTCCCCGAACAACAGCCGGGCGACGGACACAAAATATGAACTCTTTAGGCCAGTAGTCGCATCGTCTGATTCGCTGTCCGTATTGTGTTGTTGCTGCTGATGTAACATGTTGTGGCGGTTGTTGTTGTGTTTGCGCATGTCTATGATCTTCCTAATTACCCGGGCTTTTTTAGGGACGGTGGATCTTCCGTCTCTGGGGACACACTATTTTTGTCGGGTGGATTTTTTAGGGGATGTGCGTGTTAGTGGAATGATTGATGGTTTGTCATGATTTCCAAAAAGCTCAAAAACAAAACTAACAAGAGAATATATCTCTAACAAAGCCTGAAAATTCTGGAAAACCCCAGTTAAATTTAGCTGCCCGGGGATTTCCAGGCCACCCAGGACCGTGGGCTGCGCTGTGGTTATCGTCTGCGTTGATGACATGCTTTCGCCTGATTGGACGATCACTAAGAGGTAGGTCACCGACGTATCTGGAATTATTTTCAAAATTAAATTTCAAAAAATGCGCTAATAATAAAGTTAATATAAAGGGGGGCGAAATCGATGACCGATCACGTGATCAACTAACTCACCATGAACTGTCCCAATTTTAGCCAGGAACTCTGGCTTTAAAGGCAATCTCAAATCACTTAAGGTCAACTTTCCGGCCAATCGCGTTGCAGATAATCGTGTCAGGTCATCAGTCAGGTTATCATCTTCTCTAAGGTGTTTCAACTGCTGGTAGAGGATCTCCTTACGTTTGGCTGTCGGTGGGGAAGATTAAGGATTAAAGGAATTATGATTACAGTAACATTTGAAACTTTGAAACTCTAAAAAAAATATTCAACTGGAATCTATAAAATGCCAAATGAATCTCAATAATACAGCACAGCTCTCCCAATCCCCGATCCCCTAACTAACCAGCAGTGAGAAGTATCCTGTGGCACTCAATGGCTTCCGGAGTCCACTGTCTCGACTTACTGAGGCAGATGTTCAGTGCGTTGCTCGCCTGCTGGGAGAATTTATCTTCCTGTTCAATCATATCCTTCAGGCTCTGTGGATATTTGTAGGTAAAAAGTGAATTTAAATTTAAAACAGGAAATTTTAAACGATTAGTGATGCGTTTTTGTTTGAAGTTTGGAGGTAGTTTAATGGTTATATATCGATCTACCTACCTGTATTTTCATCCTAGCAGACCTAGCAGGCACGTCCGGTCCAGCTATCCCTGAACCCCCCCTAGGTTTTCTCACACCTCTCCTGCTCCTACTCTGCCTATCTATCTGCCTATCTAGACTTTCTTTAACTTTCCGAAGCAATTTCTTCTGATCAATATCGAGGATGGTTTTCTTAGCGCTGAGGCGAGCCTCGGCCAGCCTCCTGTAGGCTTGAACGTCTCGACTACTTTTAGGCATTCTGGCGAAGAGGTTGTCGTCCGATCTACAGAGTGTGGTGCTGGCGAGGTGGCCGCTGGTGATGTTGGGGTGGTGAGGAGGTTGGGGAGGAAGATGGTGACGGCCAGTTTTATTATCATCATCACCACCATCATCGTTGTTGTTGTTGCCGCTGCTGCTGTTACTACCGCTGCCGTTGTGGTGGTGGTTGATAGGATGGGGAAAGAATCTGTCGTGCAAGTTCTGGCACGAACCACCAAACTGATTGGACTGCCTTCTCAGACGACGATGATGATGATGTTGATCGTGGAGGTGATGATCGCCAATCACGTGATTCCTACCGAGCGTCGATGGTGACGACGGTGGCGTTGGCGTCTGCAAGCGATACTTGATCTGGTCGAGTGTGGCATTCGTCGTCGTGAATGGTCTCTGCCTGCCAATCATATGAGAAAGTGGGAGGAGTTACAATATCATTTGAATATTAATGAGATTTTATTTCGTTTATGGCTGGTTAGGGTGATAAACCTTGCACCGTTATTGCGCATTGACCGAGTTTAAAAACTGTTCAAGTTTTGAAGACTACTTATGAATATTAATTAGCATCAATATGAATATTAATTTGCAAAAACATGACGAACTTTGGAGGCATGAGAGGGTCTCTAACTCCACCCCTTATTATAACTCCAGAGCCTCTGTCACTTTCCACATTATCATCATGACTGACATCATCATCGTCATCATCATAATCGTCGTCATCACCATCATCATTGAAGGCATAGTCGTCATCATCATCGTCATCGTCATCATTATCAATAATTCTAAATGCTCTCTTCATTGAAATATGCCTAAGCGGTGGTCGAGATGATGATGACGTCGTTGTTGCTGCTGCTGGGAGGTTGTGATTGGCTGCTGTTGATGACGTCATCGCCGATGATGACGTCGATGATAATCTGATTGGTTGGTTGATTGATTGATTGAGTGAAATGGTGATCGAATGAATGATAGAATTAATGAAAGAATGAATGATAGAATGAGAGAGTGAAAGAGAGAGAGAAGAAATGAATGAATAAACAATAGACTGATTGTCTGAGTTAGCTTAGCAATAAGATAAAGTTAATTTCAATTTATTCATGCTTTCGTAATTCATCTTATTTATTTCTTTTACCAGTCCCCCTTTCAATCAATCAATCTATTCAAACATTCAATCATTCATCAGAAAATTTCTCATTCATTTGTTGTGTCGTCACCTCACTCACTCATTCATTCCTTTATTTCACTCATTCACTCACCCAATCTCTTCATATAGATTACCCCCATCTCCGTGATAGTCACGATCATCATCGTCGTCGTCGTCATCACCATAACGCTCATTATTGACTGATTTCATATTCTTAATCTGATAATGTCGAAGATGATAATGATAATAATAATAATATAAACAAACAAGCCTGCAAACAAACAAACAAGCCTGCAAGCAAACAAACAAGCCTGCAAACAAACAAACAAGCCTGCAAGCAAACAAACAAGCCTGCAAACAAACAAACAAGCCTGCAAGCAAACAAACAAGCCTGCAAACAAACAAACAAACAAACAAACAAGCCTGCAAACAAACAAACTTTCTTCTTAGGGCACATGTGAATGTAAACATGATCATTACTACAATTACCATCAACATTATTATTATTATTGTTAATATTATTATTATTGCTGTTGTGGATATCTGTAACACTGAAATAAGTCTCTTTGGGCCTCATTCCATGATTATTATTATTATTAAAGTTATTATTAAAGTTATTATTATTGTTATTATTAACGTTATTATTATTATTGTTGTTGTTATTGATGATGATGTCATGAATGACGTCATTGTGCCGGTTGTTGTCGCCGGTGACGTAGACGCTTCCGTGGCTGAGCAGATGATGTTTTTTAAGGAAGAAAAATTAATGAATGAAGAGATGGTATAAAATATAAGATTATACATACATACAAATGGTACGCATACAAAACTGTCTGATATATCTTGTACGGAGAGAGAGAGAGAGAAAGAGAAAGAGAGAGAGAGAGAGAGAAAGAGCAAATATTAAACCAACAAACTTGAAAACGCTTACACAGGTTCATAGTATAGACAAACAAAAAAAAGAAGACATAGAAAGAAGAAAGCACGTAGAAAGAGAAAAAGAAAAAAAGAGAGAAAAAGAGAGAGAGATAAAGAATGTGATAGAGAGAGAGAGAAAACAAGAAACACGCCATGAAAAACCAAACACACACACACACAAACTTAAAACTCACCTCAAAGAACTCTTATCCAGGCTACAAGAATTTCCACAACTGCTACTACCGCTATTACTATTACCACCACCAATACCGTTATCATCATCATCACCACCACCGCCATCATCCTTATCGTCGTCATCATCGATAGCCAAACGATCATAAATATTTCTCTTATTTATATTGGTTATGGTGAGCTTATTTGTGATCTTCTGGGCGGACTGCAACTTCCGTGGACTCTTGACGCTATCGAAACTGTCGTTATCACTGATAACGAGATTTTGGAGCTGTTTACTTATTTTGGTTTTCCCGCCAAAGTTATTTTTAGCCGGGCTATATTTACTCGTCTTCTTTAAAATACCTCCTCTACTAATACTATTGTCGTTATTATTATTGTTATTATTGTTACAGATATTATCGTTGTTATAATTATTATCAGTATTATCGATTTTATTATTATTATTATTATTGTTAGTTTTGCTAACTCTATTATTATTTTTATTATTATTACTGTTATTTTTGCTATTAGTACTAGTAGTAGCAACAATGCTGGTTTTAACTTTATTATTATTATTATCTTTATTATAAATATTTCTAGTAGCAGCAGTAGTAGTAGTAGTAGTAGCAGTGCTAGTAGTAGTAGTAGTAGTAGTAGCAGTAGCAGCGTTAGTAGTAGTAGTAATGATGATATTATGATTTGTACTATTTTTTACACTGTTAATACAATTAATGTTGGCTTTGTTGGTAAATTTATTACTATTAAATTTATTATTATTATTATTTGCGGCTATTGGTTGGTTTTGAGACCTTAGTTTGTTATTATTATTATTATTATTGACCTGTTTTATTTTATTATTATTATTGCTATTATTGTTGAACTTATTAATGATGGAATTGAATGATTTAACTTTTACATTGCCACTATTTGTGTCATCATCATCGTCACCATCATCATCACCATCATCATCATCATCATCGTTATTATTATTATTGAGGTTATTATTGTTTTTATTATTATCTACTGAGTCATCATCAAGTTCAAGGACGAGTTCTGAAGCAGCTTGCAGCTGGTAACCCATGGCAACCATATTTTGCTGGAAGTCTGTGGTGATGATGATGATAGAGATGATGATAATGATGATGATGATACAGATGATGATGGTGATGCTAGAAATGATAATAATGATGATAGAATTGATGATGATGATAGAAGATTTTCAAATATTAAAATGACGATGATTGAGAAGTCGATGAAGATTATAGAGATGCTGATATTGATAATGATGATTGATTTTAGCAATTTATCAATCAACCAACCAACCAGTCAGTCAATCATTCAACCAACCAACCAATCAAATAATTATACACAACTAACTGACTGACTGACCAACCAACTAAACTAAACTAAACTAAACTAAACTAAACTAAACTAAACTAAACTAAACTAAACTAAACTAAACTAAACTAAACTAAACTAACCATCAACTAGCTTGCTATTGAATTCACTTCTCACAACATCTGATGTTGTTGATGTCTTTGCTGTTGTTGACGTTGCCAATGTTGATGTTGTTGTTGCCAATGTTGTTGTTGATGTTGTTGATGATGATGTAGTTGGTTTTGAAGTAAGAAAGCATTTAACAGACGAGAACTTTTGATTTTGAAAATTTTGCTTAGAGAATGGCTTGGGGCATATGTTGAAAGTTTTAAAACCAGCAACATTGTTACTGCCTACTGATGATGACGATGTTGCAATCGTTGTTGTTACTGATGTTGTTGTTGTTGAAGATCTTGACGACGACGATGATGCTGCTGTTGTTGTTGTTGAAACGGCCAAAGTTTTTGTCGTTGTTGTAGTAGGATTTTTGTTTTGCCTTGCCATCAGCTGTTTACTACTACTATTAGCACTATTGTTATTGTTGTTATTATTATTGCTATTATTATTATTATTATTATAACTCTTATTGCTACTAGCATTAATATTAGAAGTTGACGTCGTCTTACTCTTTTTGCTGGTAACTGCTGATGTGATTTTCTTGCTGTTAGTGCTATTACTGTCACAACATCTATTATTATTGTTGTTGTTATTGTTATTATTATTGTTGTTGTTGTGTTTGTTTCTGCAGCACAATCTAGTTTTGAGCTCGTTGGTGAAATCCGCGCTTCCTTTGGCAGCATCTTTTGCATTATTATTCTTCTTTGTAGAATTATTATTATTATTATTGTTATTATTATTATTGTTGTTGTTGTTATTTTTATTTTTCCAATTCCCCCCCCCAGTTGATGTTGACGGGAGTAGCGGTGGAGCTGGAATGATGCCTGGTGGTTGTGGTGATGATTGGGAAGATGGTGGTGATGTTGTCACTATATCATTGCTATTATCATTATTGTTGTTATCACCAATATTATTATTGTTATTATTATTATTATCATCATCATCACTACCGCTACTACAATCAGCATTGCACATTTCTTGGATTGGTTGGGTCTTTGTAATTAAATTATTATTGTTGTTGTTGATATTTAGCATGTCATTGTTGTTGTTGTTGGCCTTTGAAGAACTGAATTTAGGAACAATATAATGCAACTTATTTGGCGTAGCATTCTCCTTATTTTCACTCAAATTATTAGTACTATTATTATTATTATTGATTTTATTATTATTATTATTTTCACCGCCAGAGACGACATTCATGTTGCTTAGGCTTCCATGGACCATAGACTTGTAGCGATGATGACGTGGTTCTTTTAGCAGCTGTTGCTGAGACGGTTGCTGACGTTGTTGCTGATACCGCTGCTGTTGTTGATGTTGTTGCTCCTCTTCGAGACACCTCCATGACGTCAATCTATCTCTAACTGGCTGCTGAGACAAATCTGAAAACGAGCTTGACCGTCTTAATTTCTTCTTACTTTGAATTTCATAAGTTGATGATGTCAGTGATGATCCATCTTGGGGGATCCTGTGATAGAAATTTCCAGAAGTTTGGAAGAGGTTAGCGAAGTAAGAACTGAGGCCTTCCTCTTCGAGTCTTTGCAAAAGAGCCTCTCTTCTCTGCACTGCACGATTCAATATCTCCTAATTTTAAATAATTTAAAGGTGATTACTGATTAGAGATGAATTTTATTTAATTTTTCAAAATATCAGATGAATATGCAAAAAAGCATAATTTAAATAAATAAATATTGAATAAATTTGAAAAATTTTAAAGCCATTTAATTTAAAAGTTTAATTGAAAAGAATTTTAAGATTTTTTTTATATTTGGAGAAAAAAAAATTATTACACAAAATATTTTTTGCAATTCATTCAAACAAATACAATAATATGCAGTGCATAACGCCACAATTGCTCATTGTTTAACAAAGTTTAGCTTTTTTTGTACCACTGTATTTGTTGGTTGGTCAGAATTAGAATAAATAATAAAATTAAATTTGTTTAAATTAAATTAATTAAAAAGTGCAAAAATAATAACAGATAATCTTATTTATCATGAACTGTTTTGCGATTATCATTCAAAACTTCAATAAAAACAAAAAAAAGATTAGAATGGAAGACATTCAAAAACAAAATGAAAGCACGAAAATTTAATTAGGACATTAGGTCTTAAGCGTCAGACAGACAGTCAGTCAGGGGAGCGACGCCATTTTCAATCAAAAAATAAATTGTGATTCCGGACTCAAGCCTGAATGTGAATTAACTTTTTTACGTTTTTAATAACTAACCGATGTCTCTTCGTCCATTTTATAACAAAAATCGCCGATAAATTTATTAATTTTTATAAAAATTCAAAACCACCGCCCAAAACATTGTTTTGAAATGAATGGCTAAAAGTAAAAGTTTAAAAAAGCAGTGATGCGCGAGTTTTTATTTTTAAAACCATCTTTGCTGAAGCAATGCCTTTTACTTGGAGTATGTCATATATGAAATATATATATATATATATATATATATATATATAAGATATATATATATGTGAGTAATCAATCAAAAACTAGTATAGTACATACATTTTTTTAAATAATTTCAAACTATTAAAATTTCACTCTATGACAAGGGTGGGCAAACTACGGCCCGCTGGCCGCATGCAGCCCGCTAAGCCATGTTTGCCAATAAAAGGTTGTCAGCCAGACATTATGATCAAAAAAGGAGCTACAAATCTTAAAAAAATTCTCCCCCGGGTCGAAAAAATTTGCTATTAAAGTACATATGAGGTCCTTCAAAGATAAAATAGTTTTCAATGCCGCCCTCACAGCAAAAAGTTTGCCCACACCTGATCTATGAGTAGAAAGTATAGTAAAGCAAAATTTTTACAACAGTTAAACAACATTCGGTGATGTAATTAAATTTATCATTAATGTTTTATTAAATAAGTTACACCCTAGCAAGAATTTTAACCAAACAATGACTGCTTACATAGCGATCAAAACGTTCTGGGATGTAATAATGCCAGACTGATAAAATAGTTTAGCACATTTTAGTAAAATATAATAGCTTCATTATTATAATTACTAGCAGCCATAATATGATCCAATGATTTCATCTGAAAATTATGAAATTATTTACATACGCACACATAATCGCGCACACACACTCACACACATACACATACACACATTCACACACTCAAAGACACATACATAGACACATACACTCACATGTATATATAATAAATTCTCACATTTACCAATTTATTGAGTCACTGAGAAAAAAAACTAGAATTATTATTCACAATTAATTATATTAATAATAGCAATAATTCATGATTTAATTAAACAATATTAATGTAATTAATAATTAAGGTTTCTTTTTAATAATATGTCGAATTTTTAAAATTTGTCATCATCTTCGCCAAAAAAATTTTGTTTGTATATATTGTTTGGAAAAACTGATCATAGACGTTTAGTTTGACTGAAGAGGCTTTTGGTTGGAAAGATTTTTTGGTATTTCGTGTTAGCATTATTATGTATTAATTTTGCATTTTATTTCTTCACTTGTTCGTTCATTTATCTATTTATACGTTCATTCATTCGTTCATTCATTTGGTAATTTATACGTTCATTCATTCGTTCATTCAATCATTTAATATATTTAAATTATGGAAATAAGTATCTTTCAATTATGTTTCTTAAATAATATTATTAAAGTTTATAAATATTTAGGTTTTAATTTAATTTAATTACTATTAAATAAATTAAAATAATTTTTTACACATAGGAATCGTTTTTAAGAATAGAGACGCTACCGATAACTTCATTTTCAGAACTCTATTAGCAGCCTTAGAATGTGAGATAGATTACGGTTTCTCTAATTTATTTTTTTGGAAATTTTGATAGTGACAAATTAAAAATGAATAATTTTTTCTAGAATTAATCAAATAAATTGGTATATATATTTAAAAAATTTAAACATTCAAAAAAATTATAGGAAGAAACTCATCGGAGCGACAAAAGGTAAGAAGGGAAAAAAGGAGGGAAAGTCGGAAAAAGAAGCGACAAATTCGACGAGAGCATCCAACGGCGGTATCAGTAGCAGCAGCAGCAGCAGCAACCACGCCGAGACCCTTACATCCCAACCTGGCCACCCGAACTTCCTGATGGTACCAGGATGGCACCTCAGAAGACAGAAACAACTCTACAGCAAATATAACAAAAGCGTTGACAGCTTATCCAGACCAAACCTCTCCACTTCAACGTTCTCTCTTGAGATACCAGAAAACTTCCAGAAAGCCGCGAGTAATGAATATTTAAGTTCTCGTTCTGATTTCAATTGCAAAGTGAACAAACGTGAAGGAGGTGTCGATAATTTAGCCAGGCCTGCTCTCTAAAATGCACTCGCGAACAGTATAACCGGCATTGAAGAAACCGCTGATGAAGATGAATTTTCGATAGACCCGACGGTGCTGGAGCGATTGAGATTAAAAGCAAAATACTGCTTGGAAAAAACATTTTCGACTCCATCAGGATCGGAAAGCAGAAGTGCAAACGGTGATAACAACAACAGGAAGGTGATAACATCAATCAATGTGGAGGGTAGATCTTTTCCCTCCGATCAGATCAGACCGCTCCCAAAAATACCAGCGTCTAAACAGTTTCAAGAAACAACATATACGAGGAAGTTTTCTAAGTCACCGCTGTTCAGACGTCCTCAGGCAACACCCGTCCTCAGACAACGTTTCAATGCAAGAACCGAAGACAACAACGAAGGAGATCACGTATGCCAAGTGCTCGAGTCAGAAAGTTATTCACAACCTATCAGATTGTTGGAGTCTATTAACTACATGTACGAACGAACGTCTTTTGTTAGCGAGCCAGAGGATAAACCTCAAATTCTTGATATTCCTGTCCCAACAGCAGACTTTTTGAATAAAAATAAAACACCTTATGACCTAATGAGTAGAACAGAAAATGATTTAAAAACTGAAACTGCTGCTAAACCAGCTTACACCGACCCCATCAAAGTGTTGTACAACCAAATGATATCAAACCTATCAAAAGAAGAAAGGAACTCAACAAATGACCAAGCGTTCGAAGACGACGATGACCATCTTTACGAGGAAATAAATCTCTCTTCTAGATCCTGGTTTCAGATGCTGAAAGATAAATTCGACAAGTACGTAGGAGGAACTGGCGGTGATCCAGAATGCATATCCGTGTCTTCTCCAACTAAATCTGATTTCGTGTTTCTTTCCGGTTCCGCTATTGACGATGAGCAAAATGTTGAATTCGGTAAAATGAGAAACGCGATTGGTAAGGCTATCAGGAAAAGTTTGGCGATGGGTAACAACCTTGAGAAAATTCATGAAGAAATATCGCCATCTTTGTTTTTGAAGGGAGAAAATGAAGTTTCCGATAAACCTGATTATGAGAATTTGCCGTTTATAATTGCAAATCAACAAAATGGAAGCGAGACATCATCGGAAAATGGAAAAATTGAACTAAATTAACTTTCCAGATGAAAAAATTATTTTTTTTTTAAAGTGATCCTGAAGTTTTGAGAAGAAAAAATGAAATAGCTTATAACGAAATTATGTCAAAATATTTATTTAGTTCATACTAACACCTTACCAAATGTTTTTTTCACCGATGTCAGTTTGAATTTCATAACAAAACTCTTCAATTTTTCATCATTTTTTGGTTTTAATTAACAAATTTATTAATTTTACAACATTAATTTTTATCCAAAAAATAATTTCACACGATAAAATTATGAAAATATTCATAAAAAAAACTTTTACAGTATATCTTCTTGTAAGTTTATCAATAAATTGTTGAAATCATAATCAATAAATTGCAATTAAGATGATTCAAAAAGATAAAAAAAATTTTAAAGATTTTGACAAACATCCATCTGTAATGGAAACAAGTCCATATTAATAAATGCATTACTAATCAATAATTCATATATCAGATCCGGAATTTTGCAATGGAGTGGGATAATTTAAAATTCTCTCTATACCCGCATCCCTATGGATCCGCCAATTTATTTTGATTTTGAATCAGCGTGTTAAACTTGACTCTCAAAAATCCTGAATAAATATAACCATTTCAATTATTTAAAAACTTCAATAATTCAATCAGACACTCCACCAAATAGAACACACTCGGATAGCGCATTAAATTTAAGGGACAATTTAATGCTGACAGGGTGGTATTCTTCTGGCACTAATAACACGTATTAAACATGAGCATCAAACACACACACACATACACAAACACACACAAACACACACACACATACACACACACAGTGAGAAAGAGAGAGAAAAGATACTTGAATATGTGTGTATCAACACAACCTAAACAATCCCAGTTTGGTGGGCTTGGCAAAGCAAGGCAAGACCAATCATCTTATCGCTTCATGATCTCCCATTCAGCTTTAAATTTTGAAATATGTAGCCTAAGATTTAAACTTCTATCTTCTTGGGTAGACGTTAATTTAGCGTTATCACTATCACTAATTGAAAAACCGTATATTTAAAATCGAATGATGTCTGCTTAAAAAAGTGGAATGGCTGGATTTAACATAGAAGTCTTTAAATTTGTTGAATTGCTGCCAAAAGACTTTGAGATAAATAATTAGTGATTGAATAGATGTGTGTGTGTTTGTGTGTGTGTTTGTGTGTGTGTGAATGTGTGTGTGTGTGTGTGAGTTTAGGCCTAAGTAAGATATCGACAATTATATAGCCATGATTAAGTTATGCCAGGAAAAGAATCAAAAGGAAATAATAAGTGTAACTTAAATACTTCCATGGAATTTTATTAACAACATTAATAACAAATTTCTAACAATAAAGGAAGATTAATTAGTATTTTGATCATAGCTTTTCTGTAAAATATATCCATGTATAATACTATTAATAATAGTAGTAATGAATCATTTTGTAAAGATGAATAAATGAATGAATGGATGAATGAATGAATTAATGAATGAATATATATATATATATATATATATATATATATATATATATAACTTTTACTATAAAATGAAATAGACGACTTTAAGCTTAATTATTGGTCTTTATTAGTTTCAAATTGGAATTTGGAAGTTTAGCCAAAATGTTAAGGTAGGTAGAATTTTATAGATTTTAATTTTGATGTTGTTGTTATTAATTTTGTTTTTAATTACTTAATTTATTCATTCTTTTGTTCATTCATTTTATTTATTCATTCATTTATTTATTTTACTCATTCATTCATTCATTTGTCCATTTAATCGTTCGTTTATTTGCCCATTCATATATTCGTTCATTCATCCATCCATTTATCCATTCTTTCATCCATCCATCCATCCATTCATCCATTTATTCATTCATTCATTATAAATAATAATTATACTATTTTTAATTTTTTTTTGACAGAAAAAAGATTGCAACGAAAGAACCAAATTTGAATAGGAAAAAAACCAACCCAATCCATGACAGAACTTTTTATACCTACGGAGCTAACAACTGCTACTACTATTACTACATTTCCTAATACTACCCCTAATACTACTACTACTATTACTGCTACTACTACTGCTGCTGCTGCTACTACTACTACCACAGGCAAAGACACCTGTAAAAAATGGGGTTCACTTTTTGAAGAATTAAACTTTAAAATCGAGAACAAAAAAGTTGAAAAAATCGCGTACATCTGTAATAACTATTTGTAAATCGAAAAATGCGGCACCAATATGTGGCTCGGGCAGTAAAGTTGATGATGATAAAACCAACAGCAGCAGAAACACAAAAGATACATCTCTAGACAATAGTTGCAGTCAACAGATTGACATTCCCAAAAACTGGGAATCCTTTCTGGGAGAATTAGTAGGAAGATTAGAAAACCCAAATAACACAAAATTACATCCTCTTAAAGCCTCCCATGTACCTAGGTCTGACATGCCAAACTCTGAAAATGTAGGAATTTGTGAAATTAAGTCTTGTGACAACTTTAACAAAACGGT
This sequence comes from Helobdella robusta, assembly GCF_000326865.2. Taxonomy (NCBI): domain Eukaryota; kingdom Metazoa; phylum Annelida; class Clitellata; order Rhynchobdellida; family Glossiphoniidae; genus Helobdella; species Helobdella robusta. The sequence continues at coordinate 222,428 of NW_008703634.1, read as the reverse complement.
AAGTATATCGAAGGAGTTTTTCATCCAAGAAGCTGCTACAGACTCGTTTGAAAAATGGAATTCAGTTTTTGAAGAATCAAGTTGTAAATTAGAATACAAATTTATGAATAAAATCAGTAAAAACGACTCTAGATCCAACACTAATTCATTAGTCCGAGATCTGAAAACTGAAGAAAATGAAATTGGTGAAGATGAATCTAGTGGATGCAGCAACACATCAAATACATCTATAGACCGTTTAGTGCAAGAAATAAAACTACCCTTTGGGAAAAAATCTCAAATTATATCAGCATTCGAATATGAAACTAACATAAACAAAAATGATAATAACAAATTCTTAGAAAATGACCGAGAAACCGAGAAACCAAAAGAAATTAAACAGCCTTTTGTGAGAAAATTTCAAAATATGTCAACAACCTACGAATGCAAAACTGACACCAGTGAAATTAATAACGATGAATTTGTTGAAAGAGACAGGACAGCAACACTACCACCACAAACAACACATATCATCACACTCTTCATAACACCAGATAACAATCAGTGTAAAGTAAATCCTGACGAGATGTTTGAATCATCCGAATCTGACGTAATACTCCTGGACTACCCATACAACTGCATGCATTCAACAACTGTCGAATTTTATTGTGAGAATAAGTTGGAACAATCATTCAGTCTGCAGTTTGAGAGTGAAGACGTTTATGATGAAAATCAAAACCTGAATGTTAACGAAGTAGTAGTAGATATGAAAAAGAAAAATTATGACGAACCTACATTTGCGGAAATGTGCTTCAAAATACCGATGAATAATTCAGACGAAAATGGAGCCAATTCAACAAAAATCTTCTCTGGAAACATTCCAGGTTCACCGCTTAACGAAACGAACAACATCGAAATAGAATCCAGTCACACGAAATCAGCCCAATCGCAGTTCAATTTCACGATAAACACAAACAACCCCGAATTAAGTAACTACACACTCAATCAAATTGAAAATTATTGTTGTCAACTAGCAAGTGAAATGAAAAAGAACTTGAGAAGTTGCAGCAATGATGATTTTACAAAATCATCCAAAGATTATTCTTTTGAAGTCACGGTTGAATCTGGTTCTAATGCATGCGAAGAAATTTTGAAAAATGAAACAGCCGTAAACACTAATTTTAACACAGAGCAAACAACCGCAGACGATCAGTTAGCTGAATTCAACCCATCACAAAATCAACCCAACAGTGAAGAAGTCCTTCGTCGAAGGCTCCAAAAATCAGAAAACGAACAACTCAAAAACGGAGCAAACACATCTAAAATCCAGCAAATTCCAATTGCAAAAAATGACAACCTGATGAATAATGACATCTCATTTAGGCTCGCTAGTGAGCTTGAAAATAAATTTAAAGCTGATAACGCTATTGCTGATGTTGATGGCAAAAATACGAAAATTAACCTACCCAAAATGGAATTCACCCTTCCAATGCTATACACCGAGTTAGACTCTAGGAAAGAAACGATATCCGACCGAGTTAAGCCGCGTCATAAAAACCGTCAAGCAATTTTTATGAATGTATTAATGAATGGATAGATGAATGAATGAATGGATAGATGAATGGATAGATGAATGAATGAATGGATCAATGAATAAATGGATGGATGGATCAATGAATGAATGAATGGACGGATTTATTTCCATATATTGATTTTCTTAATTTTGATATTTCTAATTTGTTGCTCCTGATTTGATTTTTTCAATCTTCAGTTGTTTTCTACTTTTATTTTCAACTTAAACATTAATGCCCTATATATAGCATTAATATAATAACATTAACGATGAATGATTAATAATATATACAAAGTATATTATTTAAAGATTTCAATTCACTTCAAATGTTATGTTATTCAAAATAATTTTAAGAAAATATTAATTAACCTTTCTATTTTGATTTTAAAATCGCATATTTAGTCACGAGTTTGATCGTCATGTAAATTAAAAAAGAAATTAATTCTCTCCAACGCTGGTTATATTACGAATTAACGAGTTACCACAAATCATGTATTTATGGGTTAATTTTACGGATTTGGAGCCGTTGCAAGTGAAAGAATTTTTCACAGGATTAAGATTCGGAGTTCATTTATACATAATGAAGAAAATTCAAATTTTGTAATAATATCGTTTTGTGTTGCACCGTAGCTTACATATCATCAGTATTATATATTTAAATGAATAACTTCGCTAATCATTAATTTTCATGAATTTTCGGCAAGTTAGCTCAGTCTGTAGGAGTGCCTCGCACTGTTATCATGCGATAGCTTGGTTCCAGAGCTCTCTGTCCAAAACATAAAGACTGTATATGTATGTGCGTCCTGCGGTAAATATTTTTAACTTGAATGGTTAGAAAATGACACGTAAGCAGTTTTGCATATGAGGATGTCATTATTGAATAATAAAGAACAAAAATTTGAGATAACATTCTAAGAATTTTAGCGAACAAAATAATAAAGTTTAAAAATTAACTGTAGTTATTTAGCAGTATGGTAGTGAACTTGCCGGTATAAAGATTATATTCGATTCTTATCAAATAAATTTTACAAGACTTACTGGCTGGCTGGCTGGCTGGCTGGCTGGATGACTACTGACTGACTGACTGACTGACTGACTGACTGACTGACTGACTGACTGACTGACTGACTGACTGACTGACTGACTGACTGACTGACTGACTGACTGACTGACTGACTGACTGACTGACTGACTGACTGACTGACTGACTGACTGACTGACTGACTGACTGACTGACTGACTGACTGACTGACTGACTGACTGACTGACTGACTGACTGACTGACTGACTGACTGACTGACTGACTGACTGACTGACTGACTGACTGACTGACTGACTGACTGACTGACTGACTGACTGACTGACTGACTGACTGACTGACTGACTGACTGACTGACTGACTGACTGACTGACTGACTGACTGACTGACTGACTGACTGACTGAATGACTGACTGACTGACTGACTGACTGAATGAATGAATGAACGAACGAACGAACAAACGAATGAATGAATGCATGAATGAATGCATGAATGAATAGATGAATGAATTTATAAACAAAAATAATCATCTAAATAGTATGACTAAGAAAAGGAATGAAAGAATGATTGACAAATCACGGTTAAAAAATGATCGAAGGACAGCGTAGAAGCGTAGAAATCAAACTAACCACATGTAATAATGGCTCACAATGTCGTTTCCACAGAAAAGTTATTATTTTTATAATTATTATTCATGTGTGTGTTTGTGTGTTTGTGTGTGTGTGTGTGTGTGTGTGTGTGTGTGTGTGTGTGTGTGTGTGTGTGTGTGTGGATAAACACTTCTTTGTATTAAGATCATTAAACGTTTGTAATATGTTAGTAATATTACTTTGCTTTAAGTAATGTTTAATTTGTGACATTTAGTTTGGGAAAATTAATTTGGGATATCTAGTTAGTAATTTAGTAAAATGTTAGTATTATTTATTTTATCATGGTTAATTTGTTAATATGATTAATATTGTCTATTTTCTAGATTCTCTATTGGCTATATAAGTAAATTTTGATCTAATGAATTTCATAAGGTCAGCCATTCCTTTCGTAAAATTAATTTTTAATTTGTTTTAATTTAATAAATAAGAAACTATATTACTTTAATAAAATTAATGATTTTTAAAGTGTTTTATTGATTAATAATATTACATTGAATTTATTAGTTGAAAAAAATTTCCAGTGCGAAGCTATTGTTGCTTTGATACGCTTGACACATTGATACCCTTGATACATTGGTACCCTTGATACATTGATACCATAAATATCCTTTGATACGTTTTCTGATTCAACAATCTGAAACATATCCGTTAATTGTTGTTTTAATACTTTTTGGGTTAAACCGTTTAGAAATGGATAGACGTTTATCTAGAGAGAGTTTTTTAGTTTCAAACAACAACTACAACAACAACAACGATATTAACAACGACGATGACAACACAGTCGACACAAAAACATTCGCTCCAAATATCCGATTCCCAATCTCGTATCGTATACATCACGGCTCTGTTCACCAACCCGTACCTCAGTATGAAGTTACGGAAATTAAAAAACTTCTTAACACGGGTGACTATTACGAGAGGGATGATTTGATTTCAACAGAGAAATATATAAATCCTAAAATATATCCTATCGAGTCTAAGGAGTTTTCAGCGGCTATAAAGATGAAAAGTAAGAGATTCAATAATAATCTGGATGGAAATGACTTGATTACATTTCACAGGAATCGTCTCATTGATGCTAAGAGTGAAGATAATTTCGACAAAACACAAACCAGTAGACAAAAAATTTTGCAAAACAATTGCGATGACGAGAGGATATCAGTTCCAGATTACAAAAATTTGGTTGGATATATATGCCACACGCCTACTGGACAACCACCTCCACTAAATCTTCCAACTGGTGAACCTGAAAAGTCAAAGCAAAAAATCATCTACAGCGATCTAACTGCATCTAACTCTTCTAGTAATTCAACAAAAATGATAGTTATGCTAACTGACGACGAAGATGATGGTGAAAATGATGAAGATGATGATGGAGATGATGAAGATGATGATGAAAATGACGACCTATACAAGATTTCTTTCAATGTTAAACATTTCCTCAGAAAACACAACAATTCACCAGTCGGTACTTATGACGAAGAGATATTATCAATCCAGAATCACATCGGAACAGAGAAATATGTATGTCAGACGCCGAAAAAACAACCAACCTCGCCTAATCACTCCACAACTAGTTCATCAAAGCCGGAAATAATTCACAAAACTCTATCCCAGTTGTTAAATGATTCGGACAAGGAAATGTATAATTGTGCAATTTTTGAAAAAATAGATCATTTTAATTTCTAGATTAATAATAAAAATCATAAGACTATGAATAATATTGTAAATAATAGTAATAAAATAAATAACATTAATATTAGTAACGATAATATAGATAGAGGTACTAATGGTGGGGCTAGTCTCAGAAAAATAAATGCCCCTTGCCATGAGGGTAGCACTCCGGCAAGACCAAGACCCCCACATCACAACGACAATGTTGAGAAATTTTACAACAAAAGTGCTAGCAACAATCCAGTTCAGCCTACTTTCTCACGTTCTCTAGTTGCCATTCCTTCTCTTCTTACAAATCTTCAGACAAACGCTACAGAAATAAGCGCAACTATTTTCCAACATGCTGATGTACTAAAACATCAAAAAGTAAGAAACCCTGAAATTCCTCCAAGGAGAATAAAAAAACCAGGCGTATGTTACTCTCAGCTAAAATATAACCCACCCAAACACCCAACAAAATTTGGCGTGGGCTATTTTCAACAGCAGAATAGTCCCCCCGAACCCCGGCTAATGTATGAACAACATGCCCCTTTAAGCCGTCCCTGTAGCTCGTCGCCAGATTACGTTAATTTAAAAGATTTGTATGAATTGAAGACCTACCCAAAAGCACCACGTTTTAGAATTTCCCCGTATTTTTTAACTTTTTCCAAGAATGATTCCAAAAATGGCGAAAATATAAAGCTTAACTGTAATAACGAAATGATGGGTAGTCCATTGACTTACCCAGCTGAGTCAGTGAATGACTGTTACACTAAAATGCCCATGCCAATAGAAGTTCCAATTCTTCCAGATCTCCAATCAGGAAATTTTTACTTGAATCCTGTAATGTCGGTAGTGAAACAGGAAAATGTGAAATGTAATGAAGCGCCAAAAAAGGAATGTAGCAATCAGCTCATCTCCCCGCCGTCTGTCCCGCCAAGAACTTTTTCAAAAAATGGCGGGAAATTTTTTGGAAAAATTATTTTTCATTTCCAAACAACAACGTTAGCGACAACAACAACAGCAGCAGCAACAACAACGACAACAACAACAACAACAACAACAAAGTAAAGAGCAACAACAGCAACAAGGTTATAAACTAGGATAATCACAAAAGTTACTGCATGCAACCTGGAGGTGATTTTAAATTGTTAAATAAATTCTTTGAGCCAGTTTTCATTAGCCTTCCACCTATTCTAACACGGAGAGTTAGAGCGGGAGATAATGATGGCGAAGAAGACGATGACGATGAAAATAAATAAAATATAAAATTTAAGTGTATATTTATTTATTTTATGAAAATTTGAAATATTTTACAATTTTAACTTTAAGTTTTACGCTTAGTTAAGACCTGATCATGTCATTTTTTGTGGTTTTATTCTTGCTTTTATATTTAAGTTCTTGATTTATGAATCATTTTTTGTCAAATAAAAGTGGATAATTTACCACATTTCATCACTTCTCAATCATCTTTATTATCATTGAAAGAAGATTTTCTTTAATAAAAAGGATATAGTAACTACTTATATTTATTAATTAACGTATAATTTGTGAATTAATTATAATTAATTATGTTAATTAAATTTGCGGAATTTAAAACAAATTGATTGGCCAGTTGCGAAATAACGATTCTTCCGTTGTTTTCTCCTTCATCTGTTGACCCATCTGTCATAAAACCACTGGAAACAAACATATTCCATCTTAAAATTGTTGGTGAGGCTTATGATGAAATTTAGTGTCTTAGATGTTAAATGCACTGATTCCATACTGATTCACATGTGCTGAAAATTGAACTATAGCCAATTTCAATTACAAACAATTACGTAGTTCATTCTTTCTCCCAAAAAATTTAATCAATCAATCAATCAATCAACCAATCAATCAATTAATAACGATATTAAATAACAAATTATTATCTTATTAACTATTATATTTCAATTAATCATGGCCAATTTCACTAACGTAAATATGGGGCCCTTGGAGAGCCAGGGCCAATCATTGGCACCTTTCGTGGAGTGTACCTAGATGGGCCCCTATCTATCACCATCCGTTTATTATCATTGTAATTATTATTATTATCATTATTACCATTATTAATATTAGTAGTTTTTCTGTAACTTGTATTGACTGTTTTGTTGTTGTTGGTGTGGTTTCTAATACTATTGTTATTATTATTATTATTATTATACTTTGTAGTAGTATTAGTAGTATTAGTGGCAGTAGTAGTGGCAGTAGTAGTGGTAGCAGCAGTAGTAGTATTTGTACTATACTCGTTACTGTTGTTTATATTACTGTTTAATTGCGTCGGAAATTTGTTGAGGTAGACAATGGCTATATTAGGATTATTATTATTATTGTTATTATTATTATTGTTGTTGTTATTGTTATTATTATTATTATTGCTCAACCGGTTTGTTTGTCTTCTGTTGAACTGGTCGGCTGGTTTGTATTTGCAAAAAAAAATTTTTTTTTAGAGTCGATATAATAATAATAATAATGATAATTGATTGCAATAATAATATAATAATACTAATTATGAGAAATTAAATTATTAATTAAATGATATAATAATCACCATAATCTACGAAGCTCATCAAAAATTAAAAAGAGTACAACCAGATAGAGTTAGTTTTAAAATTAATTCAAATGACATTTCTGTCACAATATAAGGAATATGTTGATGATATTGCTGAGTTAATGAGACTGTTACAGAATTTATCACACCACAGAATATCGACGAGCGATAAATTAAAAAATTTAAATAAACCTAATGGAGATATTTCGAAAGTATTAATTATTAATTTAGAATGTTTAAAATTGTCTAACAGATTATCGTGAAGATGATGAGAATATTTTGCCAACTTATAGTCTTTTGATTTTAAGAAGTTTGTTTCATCATAATAATGATAATTATATTAATAATAATAACGGTCACACTAGCAACAAAAACAATAATAATTATAATAATATAAATAAATAATTATAACGAACTAACCAAAATTATTATTATTATTTTTAAGAACCATATGTTGCGAGTTCACAATCTCCATGATTACACCATTAGCCGTGGGCATGTTAGATTCGGGCCTCGTTAATCTGCTGCTCCTTAGGGCAGTTGCCTCTTTCAGATTGTCCGGATCTACAAATACCTGATTGTCTTGTGGGTTTTGAAGTGAAATTTTGCGTGATTTTATTTTGGGAATTATATAAAGAAGTAATTAAATATATAAAAAAAATTGAAATAGCTATGAAATGATATGACGTTTGAAGTGCCGTGACCCGTGAGAAAGAAATCTAAATTGTAAACGTCTACGTCTCGATTTAATAACGATATTAGGTATCTCGTCTCGTTATTCATACGATACAACTATAAAAAAAACTCCTGTGCTAAAATACATTAAACTAGGAAATTATACGAAATGAAATAAGTTAATTAAAATTTTGTAATTTAGACTACGAAACAAAAATTTTTGCTATATTTGGCGGCTTATTGCATCGTCTGGTCGAAATTCAATATCGAAATTCCGATGTCGTATCGAATCGTATCGTTCCGAAATAATAACGAGACGCAAATTTTGACTAAATTCAGACAGAAACAAAAACCCAACTAACCGTATTCGCGTTTAGACCTGACACTAACCACAGAAGCACTATCTCCATCGATAAATCTGGTAGACCCCCTACTGCCCCCACGCTCCCCAACGCGTCCACTCTCCTTTCCACTCACACTGCCCTCCTCGTACATCCACCCGACAGACGGAAGTACATACCTTCGCGCCAAATTTTTGTCGCCATTTTCTATGAAACATTTAAGATTATATAACTCGAATAGTTTCGGTCCGAATAAAGTTATCAGTATGAAAAATGCTGTGATGAGGAGGCCAAAAGCGAAACCGGAAGTTTCGTACGTTTCCGGTGGGTTTCCCGCTGCTCCGATTATCGTCCACATTATCCAGATGGCGATAGTCCCGAAACAGGAAATGGCGAGTGGAATGTTGTCGGCGCTCTTTGATTGGTTGTATCTGTTTTGGATGTTTTCAGGTGATAATTAATTTTTTTTTGTTTCAAATTTAAAATTTCTTTGCTAGTTCGCTGCTGAAATTTATTCCAGTTTTGTATTAACGTTTCATTCACTGATGAACTACTATCTGAAAACTGGAAACACACACACACACACACACACACACGTGTCAATTACAAACACACATGTACCGTACACGCAAACATGCAGTCTCACATACTCATACATACATACATACAAGCACACATTTTTAGCCCATATAAACCCACACATATATGTTCATACGTACCCCACACACTCACACACACGCATACACACACACACACACGCACACACACTAACACACACACACACACACACACACATTTCCAACTCAACCTTCCTAACTTGAATGATAGAGCCACTAAAACAGAGCACAGCCCAATAAGCAGCATAACATAAACGAGCGACTTTATGTGGGAATCGAACCCGGGCTCGCAGTACTGAGGATAGAACATCTTACCACCGTCGTCGCTACCACCTGCTCTACTCCTCAACACGTTGCCATAGTGATCCACCGTGATGTAATGGGGAACGGCATAGTAATACCCGACACTCGGCGGTATCGCTATCAGCCACTGAATATCGATGATGACTTGGATGGAGAGAGATAGTGAGTAAATGAGGATTTGGAGGGAGATATGCATGCGATCTGGTAGGAGGATGATGAGGATTTTGACCAGGATAGCTGCGAACATTCCCGCGTAGCACGGTCCAATGCAAAACCTTCACAAATTTTACATGTAACTGTTTTTCACATTCTACATAACTTGCTAGAAAAGAGTGGAAAATCGAAACAACTTTGACGGGGGGGGGGACAAAAATTCTCACGGGGGGCCAAATTTTTACAAGTGGGGGGGGACAAAAATTATTTGTGGTAGTGTGGCTGGCGACAAAAAACTAAAAAACTAAACTTCTCACAGCGGGTGAGACCATACCCCCTCAGTCCACCCCCTTAGATCCGCCACTGGTAGAGAGCAAACGTAGATAATGATGAAAATCATTTTAAAATGTCAATTACATTGAAATAATATTAAATAAATAAAGTAATAATAACAATTCTTCTTACTATTTTTATTATGAATTTTAAAATTGTAACAAAATTCCTCACCTAATAATACCGCAAACTTGAAGTGAAGGCTTGATCAGAAAGGCAAACATGAGAACAAAGCTACAAAAAATGGCATACAGCAGAAGACATCCCATCAAAAGGACCGACCATTTCCGGATTTTAGACTCTTTCCGAATTTTAACGATTAGGAAGATGATGAAGACGACGACGAGGATGATCCCAAAGATGGCGATGGTTAAAAGTGCAACTAGCCAGCCCGCTGTGTTGTAGATGCTGGCGTTGTTCGGGTAGTCAGTGTATGTGTTGTTGTTTTTGTTGTTGTTGTCCATAACATCCATAACATCGTTTGATGAGGACAATTTCGTTTAAGATTATCTTCTTGTTGTCTTGTTGCTCATGACGTTAATCCTGTTGTTGTAGTTGTTGTTTATGTGGTTCATATTGTTGTTGCATTGTTAAGATTGTACGTGTAACAATGTGTGACGTTCTGTGTGCAATCAATCTCAAAACTTTATTGTCAAACGAATACTGACACAATGTTTTTTCCATAGCAAATTCATTAACTACTTGCAAAAAGATTCATTAAGTTTAACAATTTCCATTTAAAAAACCAACCAAACTAACAAAGACAACAACAACAACTACTACTACATTGAGACAACAACAACTACGTTGAGACAAAGACATCACAGACAGTACAAAGCAGTATCCACACAGATTTACGTAACATTAACAAATGTTAACAACAGAAACAACAGCACAACATAATATAACATCAATATATGACATCAATATATTACAATACAATACAAATCGAAGTATATATAACGCTTCGCAACGCTGTGCTTGTTATGCCGAGTTAGACAATTTTAATTGTAAAACATATGAACATACATTTCTAATTTTCTTTCTCTCTCTCTTTCTATCACGCTTTCTCTCTCTCTCTTTCTTTTCTTTATTTATTTCCTAATCTTTCTACCTTTTTGACTATTCGTTGTTTTTTGAACTGCACTTTCCCTTTCTGTCAATCTTCTTTTTACTTTTCAATTCAATCCCCGCACTTTTTCGGTTTCACTCTTTTACTTTATAATTTTTATCTCGTTCTTTTCTTTCTATTTTTCTCTTTCTCTCTCTCACTTCCTCTCATTCTATTTCTCTATCTTTCTCTATATTCTATATCTCTTTATCTCCACCATAATTTCCATTTGTGCTTTTTTTTTCTCTCTCTCTCTCTCTTTCACACTCTCTTTGAATTTCTGTCTTTGACTCTCTCCCTTTCTCTCTCTTTGTCTCTCTATCTCCTTCTCTCTATTATATTCATAATAATCACCATTCATTGCGTTGTGTGTGTAAATATTGAAAGAATTTGACGTCGCTGTAAAGCCAAGCGGTGTTCACGAAGTCAAATTCTTATATTACAATGCCCGCTTCATTATTTACTACTGCTATTAATCCTTTTCTTTTTCTTCTTCTTCTTCATCTTCTTCTGCTTCTTCTGCTTCTTCTTCTTTTCCTTCTTCATCATCATCATCATCTTCTTTTTCTTCTTCTTCATCTTTTTTTCTTCTTCTTTTTCTTCAATTCTGCTATTATTATTTGTTTAATCGTTGATGTATGTTTGTTTGTTAAGTATATAATTCATCTATCGTAAACGCTAGGCCACCCTTGGTTTCTTTGTTTTATTTCGGTGAAGTATACTACTGCTACAACTACCGCTACTACTTCTTCTGTTACTACTACTGCTACTACTACTACTAGAACTACTACTATTACTACTGCTGCGGCTTCAGCTACTACTTCTTTTGCTACTACTACTACTACTGCTACTTGTTCTACTACAAATTTTTCTATTACTACAATTCTGCTATTATTGTTACAACTGTAATGTATATTATATAGTGATATACACACACACGAACGCAAAAACACACACACGCGTACAATATATACATATATATATACATATATATATAGTATATATATAATATATATGTAGTAATTTTATTATATAATTATTACAAAGTAGTAATGAATCCTATGAAATAAAGGTAAAAATTTTGATTGACATTTGCACCGAAAATTGCGTGTAAGATAGGATTGTTATCTAACTACTATTTACTCGCTACACATTTTACACATAATAAGGTCACACACACGAACACACAAACACACACACACGCAGGCACACAAACGCAAGCACACACACAAGTACAAACAAAAACAACACACATACAAATGCAAACATATACACATAACACATAGAGATTACTATTGCTTGCGCTACTATATTTACTACTACTATAACTACTATTATTACTACTACTACTACTACTTTACTTATACTATCATCATCATCGTCGTCGTCGTCATCATCATACTTACTTTGTTTCCTATACTCATGTGACATTGTCTGCAAGATTGTGCGGAAGTATTATGCAAAATAATTATAGTTATAAAAATAATTATTATAACTATAATTATAACAACAGCAACAACGACAATAACAACAAAAATATTATTAATAATTCTTCTTCTTCCTGTAATTACTATTATTCTTCCTCTGATAATTATTATTCTTCCTGTAGTTATTATTATTCCTTCTCTGATTATTATTATTCCTTTAACTATTATTATTATTCTTCTAATTATTATTATTATTCTTATGGATTACCTAACGAATGCTAAACCACATTTTTTGTATGAAATTATTTTTATTTATAAAAATAGATTGATATCTGGCAGAACGCAACAGTTCATTCAAATGTGAGTTTTTCAATTGTTTTCATTCATTCATTCACCAACCATTCATTCATTCATTAACCATTCATTCATTCACCAACCATTCATTCATTTACCAACCATTCATTCATTCACCAACCATTCATTCATTCATTCATTAGCAATTCATTCATTCATCAACCATTCAATCATTCTTTTCTTCTATTTTTCATTCATTCACTCCATTCATACATACATTTTTCGTAATCGTTAATCCTTTGTCATATTTTTTATTCGTTCATTCATTACTTCGTTCACTCATTCATTCACTCATTGAATTTTCTCTCAGCACGACTTTTCAACGTCAAATTAAACTTAACAACGTGCTGTGTGTGCAATCATGATTGTTATGTTATTATTACAATTGTTGGGAATAATTATAACAATAATAATAATATAATAATTATTATTTATTATTTCTTAATTCTTATTAATTCACAAGCACACACACACACACGACAAAAAACTTTTTTCCAAGTTTATTTATTTATTTATTTGTATAAAAAATCACGGAAAATTAGAACGACATAAAATTAAATGAAACACATTAACAGTTCATGATGACGTAATCAATCACGTGATCAATGAGTTGAGAAGATCATTTTCATCATCGTCATCACCTCTCAGTACAAATCATCATAGTGACGTCATTATTATAATCGTCAGGCTTTTTAAATGTGTTAAAAATAACCATAATAACAACCGTCATCCAGAAAATTATGTTCATCATCATCATCACTAACCACGTCACAGTATGACGTCACACCACCATGATTATCCTGTTACAGTAAAGCATCAACGTCACATTACCATAATAGCGCCACAACACGTCATCATCATCATCATCACGCCACCATCATCATCATCATGACATCGTCAAGCCTTCTCCTTTGCTTGCTCTTCCTTCATTCTGGCCTTCTTCTCCTTCTTCCTCTCCTCGTCCAGCTTGTCGATGTCGACGTCCGGGAGGAGGTCAGTGACCACACCGTAGCCCAGGGTCGAACCTCCATCCCTCATCGTGAAGCGCAGACCTTTCTCTAAGACCTAAGATGAAGATGACGACGTTGATGAAGATAACGATAAAGATGCTGAAGAAGATGATGATGATGAAGATGATGAGGAATACGAAGTGACAACGACGAGAAAAATGACATCACCGAACAACCACAATCAACCAACCAACCACCAATCGACTTATCTAGCATAGAAACACCAGCCAATCACAACCAACCATTTGTTTCCTGATGTGGAATTTGACAGGGGCATCTTCTCCGGGCATGACCATCTCCTTGCCCTCGGGGAGTTCCATGAGAATGGGGGCGTCCCAGGTCTTGCAGTACATCTGGGCCTGGAAGTTGCTCATGAAGGCCTTGTTTTTCCCGCCTTCCTCTTTCGAAAGGAAGTACACCTTGGAAGCATTCACGTGATTGCGTAGTGATGATACTGATGGCTATGGGATGATCTGATTATATGATAATGATGCCAAGAATTTCAAAAATCGCCCGATAAAACATTAAATTATGCAAATTTATCATTTGTGTGCCAACTCTAGCCAATAGTAACTCACCCAACTCACTTAATCAGCCAATAACAATCCACCGGCTTAAATTATGTTAACCAATCCCACTCAGCCAATACTGACCTGTGCTCCAAAATGGTTGTGCATGGTGATGGTCCCGGGCTTAGCCAGTACCTGCCCTCTCCTCAGTTCGTCCCTCTTCAGTCCCCTTAACAAGGCACCCATCTGGTCTCCAGCCTCTGCCCTGTCCAGTGTTTGATGGAACATTTCGACACCTGTGTGTGTGTGTGTGTGTGTGTGTGTGTGTGTGTGTGTGTGGTTTTTGTGTGTGTTTGTAGTTTTGTCAAGTTTGATTGACTGTAGTTATTGCAGAAGTACTAATTAAATTATGCACTCTACGTTGAATTAATTGCTGTAACAGACATACAAGCAGACAGACACAGACATACACACACACAGACAGACAGACCAGTGATGGTACTCTTCAGCTGCTTGCCATGTCCCATGATGACGGCTTCGTCACCCTTCTTGATGACTCCCCTCTCCAACTTTCCTGTCACCACAGTACCCCTACCTGTGATTGGTCGGTTGGATGATTGATTGATTGGATGGTTGGTTGATTGGATGGTTGGTTGATTAACTGGTTGATAAATGATGAGTTGGTCAATGAAAAAAAATTAAATAGATAAACGAATTTTAATTTAAAACATGCAGTCTTAAAAATTTCAGCAAATCTGAAGAAAGGTTAACACACACACACACACACACCGCACACACACAACAACAACAACACAACACAAACAAACAAACAATGGCAAAACTAACCAGCAATGGTGAAGACCTGTTCGATAGGCATGTAGAACGGTTTATCTAGCTCCCTGGTCGGCTGGGGTATGTACGAGTCGACGGCGTCCAATAACTTCTTGATGGAGTCTTTCCCTATGTCTGGCTGCTTGTTCTGTAGGGAAGTGTTTGCAGGTGTTGGAGATGTTTTAATGTAACAAAAAATATTTCAATGATCAATCATTCAATCAACCAACCAGGTATCCAACAACCAACCAAATAATCAGCACACACACATACACACACTAAACACACACACACACACACACACACTAAACACACACACACACTAAACACACACACACACACACACTAAACACACACACACAGGCAAGAAGCACACAGACCTCAAGAGCGCATAGAGCAGATCCAATAATGACGGGCGTTTCTGTCGAATCATAACCAAACTCACTCAGTAACTCCCTCACTTCTATTTCAACCTGAATGAAGAAAAAACATTATGGTAAATACATTTATTTGGAGAATTCAATCAATCAATCAATCAGTCAGTCAATCAATCAGTCAGTCAATCAATCAGTCAGTCAGTCAGTCAATTAATCAACTAACCAGTTCCAGCATCTCCTTATCAGCCACATCAGCTTTGTTAACGAAGACCACTAATTTCTCAATTCCAATCTAAAATTGGTTGGTTGGTTGGATGATGATGACGACGACGATTAGCTTTTAACACATAGGATCAAATAATCATCAAATAATCCATCCATTCGTTCAATAAATTAATTTTTCAATAGTCATTCATCCAGCAATTCATTTATCCATACACCCATCCAATCATTCATTAGTTCATTCATTCAATCAACCAATCACCTGCTTAGCAAGAAGTAGATGTTCTCGGGTTTGGGGCATTGTACCGTCGGTCGCCGCAACTACTAAGATGGCTCCATCCATCTGGGCAGTCCCTGTTATCATGTTCTGCAATATTATTGGTTGGGTGATTTGATTTATTTAGTTGGTTAATTTTGATTGGTCAGTAAATTTGATTGGTTGGTCATTTGATTAGTAAAATGATATGACTGGTTAATTGAATTAGTTAACAGCTGACACATATTGCTTGATTGATTGGCAGTATTGGGGCGGAGTTAATTATGTATTTCAACTCATAATTAAACAATGAAACCGAAAAAACACAATGATGCCAACCTTTATGTAATCAGCATGCCCCGGACAGTCTACGTGTCCATAATGTCTTTTGTCAGTTGAGTACTCGACGGTTGTCGCATTGATGGTGATGCCTCGAGCCCGCTCCTCTGGGGCCCGATCTATCTCAGCGTATGCTTTGAATTCGGCTTTTTTCTCGTCTGCTAGAACTGTCAACATAAGGAAAATTGTACTTCATTTGTTTGTTCTTATTTCAATTTAATTAAAAAAAGTGGAAATGATTGATAAATAAAAATAACACAAATAATATTACAATAATTTTATAATAGAAAATAATAACATATGATGATAATAATAATAATAATTAGTGGGCGTGGCCACCTTTTGTGATGGCAGCAGTCAGTGTAGTTTTTCCATGGTCAACGTGTCCTATGGTACCAACGTTCAGGTGAGGTTTGTCCCGCACGTATGTCTTCTTGGCCGCTGCCACTGCATATCGACCGCACGTCTGTGAGATGTGTCGAAGGTTTGTCTAGAGAGGGAGAAGATTTTAAATTAATAGATAGTTAGGACAGATTTTTAAAAAGAGCTATGAATATTTATTTTCCCATGTATATACATAAATTTTAATATGAAATTTATCACTAAAAGTTTATAGTTTGTCTTCATTCGCTTTATTGCATAATAATTAATTAATTAAAACTTACTTTGTACAAGCGATTTGCATGTGACAGACTTGATGACAAAACTTTAAACAAAATTAAATAATTTATTCATTTAATTGTTTATTTAATATTTAAGGTATTTTTAAATTGAAAAACTAAACAAATTTGAATATTTAAATATTGAAAAGAGAAAAAGAAATAAATCTACATTCTAAATTATTTTTATTCAAAATTCTTAAATTAAGTAACATATACAATTGAAATTTGAATAAAAATTAAATACTGAAATCTCTGATCTCTTAATAATCTATGTTAAATTTAATAATTTAAATTTTTTTCAAGTTTATGACCAAAAAATGGCATAATGTGATCTGTGATGACAATTGCAAAAATTTTGAATGTCAATTTCTACGGTAAACGCGCGTCAAAATACACGAAAAAAATTTACAAATACGGCCGACAAAATATCTAATCATGAAATAACACTTTTAAATAATTATCGTCAGAATCAAACCTGTTTTAGGGCATAACCGGGTCAGATAAAGCAACGCACAGTTCGCCATCTTTAAATTTTGCAGAGCATGTGTTTATACGACCTTCATTTAAATTTTTTGAAGCGCTTAACTTCAAAGTAAAAAACATTTCAAATTAGGCGCATCAGCATGTTTTTAACAGCACGTTAAAAAAATCCACTTAAGGGCTGTTTTTGTGCTTTAGATATAAAAAATGTTATTTGTCGTTGGGATATTGCTATCTTAATATTAACTTCACTTTAAAAATTTATTAAATAAAATCAATGAAAATGGCAGTACAACTAAAATAAAATAATGAAATAAAATAAAATGTCAAATGCAATTTGTTCCCTTGCACTGGCTACCTATAAAGTATAGAATAATTTTTAAAATTTGCACGTTCATGTATAAGTCTCAATCTAAATTATTTCCTAAGTATTTATCAGATATATTAATTGAACCTAAACGCCCCGGTTTACGATCTTCTTCTTCTCGCTTTTTCTTAACTCGTGTTAAACACTCTTTAGCCAAATCTGCTTTTGCTTTTTCTGGTCCTCTCTACTTACTTCTCTGACTACTTCTCCATCACTTGCGAAGTTCAGAGCGGATCTCAAGACCCATCTGTTTTCAAAATTCATTGAGGAGCGCTGTTGAACATCGCGGAAATAGCGCTTTATAAGCTGATTGATTGATTGATTGATTGATTGATTGATTGATTGATTGATTGATTGATTGATTGATTGATTGATTGATTGATTGATTGATTGATTGATTGATTGATTGATTGATTGATTGATTGATTGATTGATTGATTGATTGATTGATTGATTGATTGATTGATTGATTGATTGATTGATTGATTGATTGATTGATTGATTGATTGATTGATTGATTGATTGATTGATTGATTGA
>NW_008703634.1:195616-204003 GCF_000326865.2 Helobdella robusta | reverse complement strand
TATTCTAATCTAGAGAATAGGACCAGAGTTAATTAGCTTTAAAATTGATTCATTTCACATTTCTGTCCCAATAGACAGCGTTCGACGATGATATGGCAGAGTTTATAAGATTATTGCAAAAATTCTTTTTTAATAATAATATTAATAATAATAAAAATAATTATAATATTCAGGAACATTTGGAAAAAATATTTGAAAAAAAAATTGATCACACAACCACAAACTAACAAGCGAACAGGGCATCAGAATTACAAACAACAGCTATATACAGTACAATGTCCGAGTGGGGCGTCAACATTTGATTGATTGATTGATTGAATGAATGGATGAATGAATGGAAGAATGGATGAATGAATGGATGAACGAACGAACGAATGAATGTATGAATGAATGAATGGATGAATGGATGGATGGATAGATGGATAGATGAATGAATGAAAGAAAGAAGGCGTGAAGAACTAAAGAATAATCAAGTATATATTCATGTATGCAATAAATGCATATACAAACCAACATATATAAATATCTAAAAAAATATATCATAGACATGTTACTTACACACACGCACATACTTACACGCACACATACACACACCACACACACACACACTCCACACACACAAACTTCTATATTCACAAACACATTTTTATACTCAGGAATTAATATAAATGAAACGCCCATTGTAAAGGTACACACATTATATTTATTGAAATATACAAACATACATACATACATACATACATACATACATACATACATGCATGCATACATACATACATACATACATACATGCATACATACATACATACATACATACATACAGAGAAAAATTTTTTTCATTTTACTTTACTCTGTCGATAGCATTAGTTTGATTCGTCGTCAGCTGGCTGGTTGGTTAATTTGGAATCTTTCCTTTTTTTAAAATTATTTTTATTATTAAAATATAATATTAATAATATTGATATCTATAATATTTGTAATAAAAATTATTAGCAATAATAACAATTATCATTGTTCAGTTGTTGTTTTTAAAATGTTTTTCATTCATTCTAAATTGTTCCTGAAAAAAAAATGAAAGCATACGCACACACACACACACACACACACACACACACACACACACACACACACACACACACACACATACATACATACATACATACACACACACACACATAGCGTGTAATAGACAGAGATCTTTTTGAACACGGTCACCACAACAGCAGAAGCAGGCACTTTAACCATTATACCATCGCAATTATCAGTAATGTAATATGAATGACATTACTATTAATACCATTAATAAGTAATTTAATCATTTAAATACTTGATAATTTAATTAATTAATAATTATATCATTAATAATGAAATAATCCTTTCAATACTTAACAATTTAAAGAAATGTAAAGAAACATCAACTGTAATAAAATTTATTTTAAATTTTAATTCAAAGATTAACCATGGCAAGCATTATAAGAAAGATGATTGTTCTCCCGCTTATCGTCGTTTGGCTAAATGCCGGTTAATATTATTATTACACATGTTGCTTATATTACTTTTGATTTAATATTATTATTATTATAATAATATTCATTATTATTATTATTATTGAATTATTATTCATTCATCATCACCATAACCGCCATCATCAAATCAGATCGTAATAGTCACTCTATTAAATTCCGGCTTATAGGGTTATATAATTTTTTTTTTATATAAATTATCATTATTTATATTCGTCATCATCATCATCATCATCATCGTCGTCGTCGTCATCATCATCACCATCATCCAATCAGCTCTCACTTTGGGCCAACGTTGTAAAGTTAACGGGACCACCGAGAAAACTCCGATGGAACAGCTGTCCTCATGTCTCACGCACTATTACGATATTTACGCTAGGTTGGTCTCTCTGTCTGCCTGTCTGTCTGTCTGTCTGTCTGCCTGTCTGCCTGTCTGTCTGTCTGTCTGTCTGCCTGTCTGTCTGCCTGTCTGTCAGCCTGTCTGTCTGCCTGCCTGCCTGTTTGCCTGTCTGTCTCTCTGTCTGCCTACCTGCTTGTCTGTCTGTCTGCTTATCTGACTGTTTGTAGCGTAATAATAACAATAATGATAATAATAAAGAGAATAATGATGATGATGATGACAAACTGCTGCAACTGCAATTACTGTTACTGTTACCACTGCTAATACTAGTACTACTACTGCTACAACAACAACAACAACAACAACAACAACTACTACTACTACTACTACTACTACTACTAACTACTATTATTACTAACCTAACATAACATAACAAAGATTTTTTTATAGTGATCCAAGAAGACTGAGTTTGCGACAAGACAACTCTGAGTCTTTTTTTTAATATCCTACTTTCGCCAAGTTTGCTTTAAAGTTGTGAGCGTTTGCCCTTTTGTAAATCTTGATTCCAAAGCTGAACACACTACTCCAACTTGGGTCGAGCCAATGCTTTATATATAGGTTTAATATGGCGATCATATCTCTGCTTTTTACGGTTCTTTGTATCATACCCATCCGATGAATTATCACTCCTAGGTCCTTTTCTTACCCTACATGTTTTAGTGGCGTGTCTCCGAGTTTGAAACTAGTTTGCCTCGTTGTTCGCTCCCATGTGTATGACTGCACATCTGTTAGTGTTGAACACCATCTGCCAATCCTCTGCCTATTTGCATATTATTTTGCATATCGAATTCTAGAACTTCAATATCTTCATCGTTGTCTACAACAGCAAATTAATTTAGTGTCATCTGCATATTTTTAAATTTTAGACTTTATTCCTAGATCAATACCACTGAAGTATAGTATATTACAAATAGCAAGGGTTTTTATACGGATCCTTTGAGGGAGCCCACTTGTAACATTGCTCCAGTTTGAGAAACTTATCCAATGCCAACTTTTTGCCGTCTATCTAGTAACCAGTTAGAGATCCACTTGGATGTGTTTCATGTCATTCCACTTGTCTCTAATTCTCAGGCCAAACGTTTATGGGGTACCTTATGGAAAGCCTTAGCAAAATTTAAGTACACAATATCCACTGATTTCTTTTTGTCCAAATTTTCATAAACCTTCTCAATAATGTAACTACTCAATGATGTAAATAATAATAATAATAATTTCAGGCCGGTTTTAAAAGTTGAAGATACAGTTGAGGTTAAGATCAACTTCTTATCTGTGGTCATAAGCCAATTGGTACGTAAAATCATAGTAACAAAAATAATGATTATTATTATTATTTTTATTATTATGCTTCTAATCATAATAATAAGAAGTGATAAAACCATTTAGTAATCACCACTTTGTAGCATTCTATCGCTGATGATGAATACGACGATGAAGATGATGATAATGATGATGAAGATGACGATGACGATGATAATGAGGATGATGAAGACGACGATGAAGATGACGATAACGATGATTAACCAAATGATATATATACATCATTAACGCCAGATTGATAAAGACAATTCTATGTCTGCTGACGCTTATATCACCTTCGTAAGTTCAAAATTGCTATGATGATGATGTTGATGAAGATGATGATGAGGATGATGATTATGATTGTGATTATTGTTATTATTATTATTTTCATTATTAATATCACTACTATCTTTTTTTTTCACTTTCTTCTCTCTCTTTTTCTCTTTTTCTCTCTTTCATCTTTCGTTCGCGATGTTTTCTTGTACTCTCACTTTTAATCTATTATCTCTTTTTCACTCTCTTTCTCTCTCTCTCTCTCTTTCTCTCTCTCTCTTTCTCTCTCTCTATCTCTAATTCTATTTCTCTCTCTCTCTATCTTTCTCTCTATCTTCTCTCTCTTTCTCTTTCTCTCACAGGAATGGAATGATGTGCAACTGACTTGGGATCCATCGAAGTACGGCGGAATCAATAAGATCAATCTCCCCTTCTATAAAGTCTGGGAACCTGAAATCATTCTTTATGATAAGTTAGTTGGCTGGTTGATTAATTTGTTGATTGGCTGGTTGATTGGTTGGTTAGTTGGTTGGTTGGTTGGTTAATTGGTTGGTTTTTTGGTTGTTTGTATGGTTTATTGGTTGGTTAATTGATTGATTGGGAGACTGGGAAATTAGCTAGTTGGTTAATTTGGTTATTTTGATTGGTTTGCTGGTTAGATGATTTGGTTGATTTGAATGGCATAACACCATACGACACACACACCACACGATACACACACACGCACACGCACCGTACGCACAACATCACACGCACACACACAAGACTTTTACCAACTAAGCTATCCATCTCTCCAGCTAACCAGTATAAATCGCTTGAAATTTTAAACGTTATAAAAATAAATCAGAATAAATTAAAAACATGAGAAAACAAAAATTTAAAACAACTGATCACTAACTAATTACACACACACACACACACACACACACACACACACACACACACACACACAAATAAATAAAAATAACCAATCACGTGACAAGTCGGGCCGTGACTGGTCAGCTGGTGGACTCGAGACAGGTGAGCGTCTCTAGCGACGGTCGAGTTGAGTGGACTCCACAGTTGAGGATGGAGGTCTACTGCACCAGTAACTATCGGTAGGTTATGATAATGATGGTGGGTGGTCGTGGTGGTGGTGATGATGAGGTGGTGGTTATGATGAGGATGGTGATGATGGTGGTGGGGTGATGGTGATGATGGTGGTGGAGTGATGGTGATGATGGTGGCTGTGGTGGTGATGGGTGAGGGTTAGCGCCATCATCACCATCATCGTCGTCATCACCAGGGCCTTCCCGTACGATGAACAAGTTTGTCAGTTCTTTTTCATGTCGCACCTTTATGAGAGGTCGTACGTGAAGCTACTGCTACAGGGCAAGGAGGAACCCATGAGTAGGGACGCCTGTACCTCCGTGCACAATGAGTGGGAGGTCATCAGGTGCACCCCCTACATCGAGGTTGTGATAATGATCGTGATTGATGACGGGGATGATGATGACGATGAAGATGATGGTGAAGATGATGATGATGATGATGAGGATGATGATGATGGTGAAGATGATGATGATGATGATGAGGATGATGGTGATGGTGAAGATGAAGATGATGACGACACCATTGCGACGATGATGACGGCAATTATGGTGATGGCGGTGAAGACGATGATGATGACATTAATAATAATAATAATAATAGTAATAATAATAACAACAACAACAACAATAACAATAATAATAATAATGAATAATTTTTATTTTTCCCGCCACTTCTCAAGACGATGGTCTACACGCACGGCAACGAACACGACTGGCTCGGTCTCATTGTTTCAGTCAGGCGGAAGTCAGTTTTATTATTACTACTATTTATTATTATTTATTATTATTATTATTATTTATTATTATTATAATAATGATGATGGGGATGACGATGATAGTGATGACGGAGGTGGTAGGGCCGGGAGGAAGTTGGAAATTTTCTTCCGACAATTTCAAATCCCGCCAATCTTTCCGCAAGTCCTTAATCATCTTAACCATTTCCGGTTATTTTTGTGTGTGTGTCGGCCACAGATATGTGTACCATGTGTACGTGTTGATCGTTCCAACAGTCATCATCGTCTTCCTCATCCTCTCCATCTTCTGGATTCCGCACTACAGCAACCAGAGATTTTCATTTGGTTATTATCATTATCATTATCATTGTTGTTGTTATTATTATTGTTATTATTATTATTGTTGTTGTTGTTGTTTTTATTATTATTGTTGTTGTTGGTGTTGTTGTTGTTGTTGTTATTACCATCATTTGATTATTATTATTATTATTATTTAGCGATATCATACTCAATTAGTAGATGAAGAAAAAGAAAATAATATGAAATAATAAATAATAATAAATAATAATAATAATTATTATTATTATTATTAGCCGGGGGGATGCTTTTTGTGCTACTGCTGATGAATTTCTTGGTGCAAGAATTTCTACCAGTTGGTTTGGGCAACGTACCTAGAGTCGGTGAGTTCATTATAATTATAATAATTATTATTATTGTTATTATTATTATTAACTTTATTGCAATTCTATGTTAATCATGAAATTTTATTGGTTACGCCAAAATAATAAGAATGATTGAACCCCAATTGAACAATTAAACCGGGCCCCCTCTAAAATGTTCTCACTCACAGTGACGAGAATTTTAGATTAATAGGATTTTATAATCATTTCGTTATTGGTATTTGGAGTTAGGAAATTAAAAGATGTTTTCATTATCGTTAAAACAGTGTCATACACACTGTACGCTCTCCTCCTTCTCTCTCTCACCACCATCCTCTCCCTGGCCACTCACTATCTCTACTTCACCGATCCGAAGCACAAGCCCGTTCCAGAATTCTTGAAAACCGTTAGTGATTGAAAATTTTATAATTAATTTATTATAATTATATTAGTATTAATAATAATAATAATTATTATTAATAAATTATAAATTATAATTATAAAGATACACTAAATTTTATACTACGCAGCAAGCACGCACAAACACACACTTAGACACTCATACACACGCACACGCCCGCACACGCACGCACGCACACACACACACACACATATACCTCGTGTCCATCTGTATTAGATTTTCTTTCGTGACGTCATCGCCATGATAACTGGAGTGAGTGCTGACGTCATCATCGCCAGCGATCCAATCAGCAGCTCCTTCGACAACAAATCCTGGGCAACCGCCAACAAATCAACGAGCTTGATTGCCGAGCAAAACGGAACCGGAAACGAGGTTAGCGGAGTTACCGAAAAACTCCTAGAAGAAATTCACAAAAACCTGGACGCACTCACTTCCGGCCAGAAGTCACGTGTCCTGGATAATGAATGGAAGCAGTTATCTATGATCTTTGATCGTCTACTCTTTTACTTCTTCCTGTTGGTTAACATTGTGGTCACGTCTGTTTTGTACGGTCAGAGTTTTGCCAGAAATGATGTCGATGATGTCAAGGCCTTGAATAAATTCTTCGAAGATTACGATAATTATTGATACTGTCGCTGTTGATATCATTCTATTGTTGATATCATATCATCACAATTGATACTAGTGACTATTAAAATAATTAATAAAACGATTACTATTATTACGACCAATACTACTACCTATGTTGCGTTGCTGGAGCTACTGCTGCTACTAACGTTACTAGCATTAATACTACTACTACTACTGCTACCACCACCACCACTACAACTACTACTACTACTACTACTACTACTACTACTACTACTACTACTGCTGCTGCTGCTGCTGCTGCTGCTGCTTCTACTACTAATCTTACTACAACTACCACTACAACTACTACTATAAAACAACAATTACTACTGCTATCTTTAACATTGATTATAAATTACTATCAGTAACGCTAGTGTCAGTATTTCAAATGGTAGATTACTAGCTTGTCGCGAACTTACGTAATTAACCCATCAGGTCATATGTATTTATGTATTTATTAATTAATTTAAAGTTTAAAACCAATAAATATTTTTTTAAATAAATCCAAGTGGTCTTTCATTATTTCAAAATAAAAAAAATAAAGCTATATGTGACGTCATTCCCGCCCTCGCCCGCCCTCTGGTATTTATTTGACAATGACGTCATTTCCACTTTTGATTTTTTTCATTATAATATCTGTGACGCCATTTCGTCCTCGCCCTCTAGTAGTAAATTGATGATAACGTCATTTCCGCTTTCGACCATGAAGGAAGCTTACGTATGATAGGAGAGAATGTTATAGTTCGATTTTTGTTTAAGAATCTATGGGTCTTGATATACAAAAGCGAGGAAAAATTATTTGTATTGTGAGTGTGTGTGTGTGTATTGTGTGTATATATATATGTATATATATTTTGGATTTAGGCTATCATAAATACAATTATTTATAAAGATCACTGCGGCATTATTCAACTTGTAGTTGAGTTTCTCAATTTTTCATCAAGATGATAAAAGTCTCGTTAGAAAAATTGAGAAACTCAACTATAAGTTGAATAATGCCGAAAACGCAGTAATCTTTATAAATAATTATATATATATAGTGTGTGTATGTGTGTGTAATAATAATATTAATAATGATAATGTAATAATAATTATAATAATGAATAATAATAAACGTTTAAAAAAATATTAAAAAATTTTGAGACAAAAACCCAACTTCAAAAATATTTTATTCTTACAAGAATTTTCAAAGGGCATATATCATATTAATAAATATAAATATATATATATATATATATATATGTATATATGTAATATATGTGATGAATTTCAACATTACAATGTAATCCTTATATTATTTCATTGTTGAGCCATATTATTTTTGAAAAAGATATTACTATGCAGACGTCATCTGTAA
>NW_008703634.1:184147-195566 GCF_000326865.2 Helobdella robusta | reverse complement strand
AACATACCACCATCACAACCTCAGATAAATAATAGCGGTCATAAAAACGTTCGCCAGCATGAAAATCTCAAAAGCCAGACGGTCGACCATCCGAGACAAACTCCTCCACTGTTCGTCGCAAGCCGCCAGGTGTTCTCCACAAACCAAACCTACCAAATTCTGCCTAATGTCGCCCATAATTTTTTCCATCTTTTTCAATTCCGACGATCCGGATGGCATCTTCTGAATCCCTGATGATGACGACGACGCGGAAGTCGGATAGGGAGTAAAAGTGAACATGGCGCTGTGATCCTGAACGGGCGGATAGGTTGATGCTGGCAGTGGGACTCCAGTTAGGAAGCTGACAAGCCCGTTGAAGAACATCTGAGTGTGGTTTTTACGGTAATAATAACACAGTATTAATAAATAAATAAATAAATAATAATAATAAATTGTTTTTTATGCTATCGTGGTTAATGTGCCTCGGCTGCTTATGCTGTTGCAGAGTTTCTGGGTCTGAATGCGAGAAATGTTAACAAAATTCACCAACCAACAACCAACCAACCAGTCAACCAGTCAACCAACCAACCAACCAGTCAACCAGTCAACCAACCAACCAACCAACCAACCAACCAACCAACCAACCAACCAACCAACCAACCAACCAACCAACCAACCAACCAACCAACCAACCAGCCATCCAGTCAACCAGTCAACTATTCAACCAACCAACCAGCCAACCAACCAGCCAGCCAACCAACCAACCAACCAACCAACCCTCTGAATGATATCTGGTACGTATCCATCTTTCCTTGAAAACATCCTTTCGGTAAAGAGCGAAATTATCATGGTGGATGACAGTAGAAACATCAAATATACCATATAGGCAACTAAAAAATTAATAATAAAAATTTTTATGATAATAATTATAATTATTATTTAATATGATGATGATGATGATGATGATGAACTAACCGAGACACGTGACTCTATCGACTCCGGTTGGCATGAAGCGGTGGATGTTGCTGGTGATGAAGAGAATGGAGAAGAAGAGGCCCACTCCTGTGAATGAATGAATGAATGAATGAATGAATGAATGAATGAACGAATGAATGAACGAATGGATGGATGAATGAATTAATCAATAAATCGATCGATCAATCGGTTGACCAATTAACCAATTAACCAATCAATCATTCAATCAACCATTCAGCCAACCGGCCAACCAGTAACTAATCTCTGCTTGCTATGGTGCGGGATCCAGAGGATGAAGATGATGATGACCGAGAGAATGATGGAAGGGAAGATGATGATGTACAGATGAAAGCTGTAGTTCCTGGCTAGCACAAATTTCAGCGCAAAATATGCCTTGTAGCCTGGCCTCTCTATAACCTCGATCTCCTTTTCATTTAACAAAAAATGGTTTCAGAATTTTTTCCAAATTTCCAAATTCAAATAATGGACGACGTGTGGCGAGATGGTTTGACGCAATAGTGTAATAGTTAAGAGGCTGTGCCATTTGTGTTGTAAATTGCGCTGTGCAATCATTCAACCAACCAACCACCAGCCAACCACCAACCAACCAACCAATCAACCAACTAGCCAGCCAACTAACCAACCAACCAACCAATCAACCAACCAACCAACCAACCAATCAACCAACCAACCAGCCAACCAATCAACCAACCAACCGACTAACCAACCAGCCAACCAACCAACCAACCAGCCAACCAACCAACCAACCGACTGACCTCAAAATGAAAATCAACCAGACTCCACTCAATATCCGAGCTGGAACTGAGGTATTTGTAGTCAGTTGAGCCTTCGATGTCATACTTCTCCGTTGAACTGCTGACTATCAGGCTGCTGTCATCACCGATGGCGTGTTCAATCTTCACTTTGCATGTCACAGTGTCGAATGGATATCTGTGTGTGCGTGTGTGTGTGTATTTGTATGTTTGTGTGTGTGCGTGTGTATTTGTATGTTTTTGCGTGTGAGTGTTGGTTTATTTGTGTATGTGTATGTGCGTGTGTAGGTGCGTGTGTGTGTATTTGTATGTTTGTGTGTGTGTGAGCTGGTTTATTTGTGTATGTGTATGTGTGTGCCTGTGTATGTGTATTTGTATGTTTTTTTGTTTGTGTTTGTTTGTGTGTCTGTGTTAGTGTGTGTTTGTATGTATCTTATTTAATAATTGATATTCCTGAATAAAGTTTATATTTCATTATTTAACTAACAATACATGAATGAAAGAATGAACGAATAAACGAACGAACGAACCAACGAACGAACGAACGGACGAACCAACGAACGAACGAACCAACGAACAAACGAACGAACGAACCAACGAACCAACGAACCAACGAATTGAATGAATATAATTATTATAGTTAGACAAAATTTCTTATCACCGACCGACCTGACGTAATCAAAGTAGCAGAACGTCTTGGAGTTGTAGACTTTGTACCATTCGATAGGATCAGCGTCGTTTGGGATCCTGGCTTGAGAGTCAATCGGGCGCGCTCTATCCAACAAACTAGTAAACGAATGAAGGAATGAATGAATGAGTGAGTGGAAGGATGGATGGATGAATGAGTAAATGAATGAATGAATGAATGGATGGATGGATGGATGGATGGATGGATGGATGAATGAATGAATGAATGAATGAATGAATGAATGAATGAATGAATGAATGAATGAATGAATGAATGAATGAATGAATGAATGAATGAATGAATGAATGAATGAATGAATGAATGAATGAATGAATGAATGAATGAATGAATGAATGAATGAATGAATGAATGAATGAATGAATGAATGAATGAATGAATGAATGAATGAATGAATGAATGAATGAATGAATGAATGAATGAATGAATGAATGAATGAATGAATGAATGAATGAATGAATGAATGAATGAATGAATGAATGAATGAATGAATGAATGAATGAATGAATGAATGAATGAATGAATGAATGAATGAATGAATGAATGAATGAATGAATGAATGAATGAATGAATGAATGAATGAATGAATGAATGAATGAATGAATGAATGAATGAATGAATGAATGAATGAATGAATGAATGAATGAATGAATGAATGAATGAATGAATGAATGAATGAATGAATGAATGAATGAATGAATGAATGAATGAATGAATGAATGAGTGAAAGACGTAAATAGATGAATGGATAAGTCGAACTTTACTTGTATTGAATGATGAATTCTGGTTTCCAAATGTAGTTCGGGTCGGTGTAGATCTCATCAATGTATTCGTAGAACTGTGGACTCCATGCTAACCTTTGATCCTTCCATTTCTGATTGGTCGGTTAGTTGATTGATTGATTGGTTGATTAGTTGATTGATTGGTTAGTTGATTGATTGGTTGGTTGGTTGGTTGATTGGTAGGTTGGTGTTGATTGGATGGTTGATTAGCAGATTAATTGATTGATCAGTTGGTTGGTATATTGTTTTTTGATTGATTAGTTGATTGAATTGACTGACTGATTGATTGAGTGATTGATTGATTGATTAAATGACTGACTGATTGACTGATTGATTGATGGATTGATTGCTAAACTGACCAAATGGACTCTAGTTTCAAGATACATTGTATTCGACCAGTCGTCCTTTTGAAATCGGAGCAAATTCAGAATTCAAAATTATTACAAAATCATAAAAAATGCAAACAAACAAGCAAACAAACAAACCAACCAACGATCAAGCAAACAAATGAACAAATGAATGATTGATTGAAATAGTACCGGACTGATGATTGATTGATTGAATGAAGAAATAAATAAATACACAGACACACACACACACACCTACACACACACACAGACACACAGACACACACACACAGACAAACACACAGACAAACACACAGACACACACACACACATACAAACACACACACACAAAAGACTAACCACATCCATGATATCAAAGTATTGAAACCTAATGTCAACTGTGACAGTTGTTGGACTTGCTCCCTTAGACCTGTAAGCGGTGTATTCCTTGATCCCCAGGCACTCCCGCAGCCTGTAATCCGGACTCAACTCTTCCGACCTATTTCCGCTCAAGCAGTAATGAACGCTGGAATGAACGACTGGAGGAATGAAAAATTATGGTAATAATTATAATGTAGACCAGGTAATGGTAATTATATTAATGATACCATTAACTCCATTAATTAACTCTCTCAATTATTAGAAATACTATAATTATTATTAACTCTCTTAATAATTAATAATAGTGTAATTATTATAAACTCTCTCAATTATTAATAATAGTATAATTATTATTAACTCTGTCTATTAATTTTCAGTCAGAGGTATTAACACACACACACACACACACACACACACACACACACACACACACACACACACACACATACACACACACACACACACACACGAACACACACACACACACACGCACACACACACGCACAATACAAAGAGGAACCAACCGTCTTAAGCTCCATTACATCAAAAAACTCACCTGGAATAAATGTTAGCAATGGCAGACTCCATGATAGCAAGCATATCGTAATTATGTTTGTACACCAGTTCATCTTCGTCAGTATGTACCTGGAGGTATTTTATTTTTAAAATTACTTTATATTCATAATTATTTGCGTGTGTGCGTGTGCGTGCGTGTGTGTGTTGTGTATTATATGTTATTCGTAATCAAATTATTATTACTATCATCATTATTTTTCTCGTCAACATAAAGTAATTATTTGAGAGATGGATGAATCAATCGATCAATCAACCAATCGACAATGAATCATTCAATGAATGAATGAATGAATGAATGAATTAATTAATTAATTAATGACGGAACGAACAAAGGAAAATTCAATCGATCAATCAATTCACCCGATATTATTAATACAATAGTATCAATGTTTCAATTTATTCCAACATTGAAATTAAATTAAAAAATTTAACTTAAAAAATTTTCTCGGCTTCGCTAGCTAAGCCAAGGCAGAGCTAACATGAATAAACCTTTGCCAAATCAATCCCTCAGTTATTATTATTATTATTATTATTCAGTTTAAATCAAACACGTTCTTCGTCCTATAATACTATAACACTTACAATGCATTATAATCCCGCTCATACAATTGATGGTATAATATACATACAAAAGTTGTATGTAATATATATACACACACGTATAGATAATGTGTATATTTGTGTATTTGTATTTGTATGTTTATATGCGTGTGTATAAGTTCATATGTGTATATATATGTATACTTGTATTTGTATATATATATATATATATATATATAAGTATATAAGTTCATATGTGCGTATATAACTTTATATGAAATTTATACTACCATGGTGGTATTTCTGGCCTGTCAGTATCATATCACCACTATCCTCCCTACATTCAGCTGACCAAAGGTCAAATTAGGTCAACCTCCAACCATATATATATATATATAATATATATATATATATATATAAAACAATATTTATATATATATATAACTGAACTATATATATATATATATTAATAAGGATAAACAATTAATATTGTATGAAGGAACGAATGAATGAATGAATGAATGAAAGAATGAATGAATGAAAGAATGAATGAATGAATGAAGCGATAATACGCCCATTAAACCGGTGGCTTCTTTTTGAATGTTGAATTCTTGTGCTAGTATTTCGGTCTGATAGGTTAGGTTTTTAGTTAATTTAATTTAATTTAATTTATTTTAATCTAATTTATTGGTAGTTGTCTGGTTGTTGTTGTTGTTGTGATGATAATATTAATATTATGATATAATTAATATTAAGATATAATTATTGCTGCTATTGTTATTAATATGTATTTTTTTTAAAAAGGCAGCACAAAAACATACCAAAACATGTTTAGGAGTTGGGTCATTTTTGTTTGTGGTTTGATTCTGGTGGCTTTTCCAGGTTTGTTTGTGTTGTTGTTGATGTTGTTGTTGTTGCTGTTGTTGTTGGTGGTGGTGTTGTCCATCCATCCGTTTAACCAACTGACAACCAGACAGCCAACTAATCCAACAATCAACCATCTATTTAACATTCAATCTATCTATCATCCAGCCAACCAACCAACCAACCAACCAACCAGCCAACCAACCAACCAACCAATCAACCAACCAACCAACCAACCAACCAACCAATCAACCAACCAACCAACCATCCAACCAACCATCCATCCAACAAATCCTTCAATCCAGCAATAACGGAAGCGGATCTGTGCAATGGAAACGCGACGAAAAGTGCAGAACAGAACCTGTTGAGATGTTTGCGGTCCAGAGGCGATAATACGTTTCCACCGATCACCAAGAAGAATGGCTATCGCGTACCAACTGTCGTCCAAGTCGATCCTACTGGATACATCATCATGAATGTGGTGAGTGTGTGAATGAGTGAATGAGTGAGTGATTGAAGAATGATTGATTGATTGATTGATTGATTGATTGATTGATTGATTGATTGATTGATTGATTGATTGATTGATTGATTGATTGATTGATTGATTGATTGATTGAGTGAGCGAGCGAGTGAGTGAGTGAGTGAGTGAGTGAGTGAGTGAGTGAGTGAGTGAGTGAGTGAGTGAGTGAGTGAGTGAGTGAGCGAGCGAGTGAGTGAAAAAGCGATTATTGTTATCCTCATCATTGTAATAGTGACAATGATAAAAAAAAATTCGTTGAAAGAATGACAAAGAAAACTTTATTGAAGCCTCACTCTACCTAGATCTGGTAAGTTGGTGTTCTTGATGATGATGACGATGGTGATGATGACGATGGTGATGATGATAACGACGACAATAATGATGATGATGAAGATTGTGAAATTGATGATGGTAACGCTAACGATAATAATAATAATGATCAACCAATCAATCAGCCATTCATCCAACCAACCAACCAACCAACCAACCAACCAATCACTCAACCAACCAGCCAACAAATCAATCAGTTAGTAAGACGTCATTTCCGTATTGACGACGACGATGACGACCTTAAATTATTCAGATTTGGACTGACACGAGGTTATCTTGGGAACCGACCCTCTACAATGGGATCAAGGAAGTCCTTTTGCCCGCCAGAAATATGTGGTTTCCGGAGCCAAACTTTTACCTCGGGTTTATTTTCTTTGTTTTTTTTTTATCTTTGGTTGTTATTTTTTATCTTTGGTTGTTTTTCTTTGCGTTTTCTTTGTTTATTTTGCTTGTTTCACCCCCATCATCATCATCTTCTTCTTCATCATCATCATCATCATCATCAAGATCGTCATCATTATCATCACCACAGGGGTGTCTCTTCCGGCAAGACGGTGGTGAAGGGCCGAGGAATCCACACCTACCGAGCCAAAGTCAACTACAACGGCACCGTTCAATGGCCCCTATACATCGAATATCAAGGTGATGATGATGATGATGACGATGGTGGTAATGATGGTGGTGATGATGGTGATGATGACGATGATGATGGGGCTGATAATGATGATGATGATAATGATGGTGATGGCGATGATTATGGTGGTGATGATGGTGGTCATTCTCTCCTTATTCATTATTATTGTTCTTATTATTAATTATATTATTATTATTAATATAATTATTATTATAATTACTATTATAATCATTATTATTTTTAAGGGCACTGTCTGGTTGACTTCACAACTTTCCCTGAAGACAGCCAGAACTGCGAAGCGAAGATGTTTTTCCATCCTGATGACGAAACCCAGGTGATGATAGTGATGATGATGGTGATGGTGGTGATGATGACGGTGATGATGACGATGAGGATGACGATGAGGATGATGATGGCAGCCATAATTACCTTAACCATCATCTTTTTCATCACCACCATCATCATAAAAAAAAATCATCTTTGCCATATTCATCATCACCACCACCAACGTTATCATCATCATCACTACCATTATAATCATCATCATCACTACCACGATATCATCATCATCACCACCATCATCATCATCACCATCACCACCACCACCATCATCATTATCATCATCAGGTAACGTACAACGTATCTAAGGATTTATTTGCCCTTTCAATGGCTCCAGAATGGAAAGTCACTTACTCCCGCGTAGATGTAATGATGATGATGATGGTGATGATGATGGTGATGATGATGGTGATGATGATGACGATTATGGTGGTGGTGGTGATGATGGTGATGATGATGGTGATGATGATGACGATTATGGTGGTGGTGATGATGATGATGATGATGTTGATGATGGAGATTATGATGATGATGACGATGATGATGATGACGATGATGATGATGGTGGTGGTGATGATGGTGATGATGACGACAATGGCGTTATTAATAATATTATTCTTCAATATTTTGTTTTTAATAATAAGATAATTATATTAATTATTATTATTACCAAAATTATTATCAAAATTGTCTAGTATTTGGTATTTTCCACCGGTACAAAAGAAAGGTACAGGTTAGTTTCCCAAAAAATGAATGAATGAATGAATGAATGAATGAATGAATGAATGAACGAACGAACGAACGAACGAACGAATGAATGAAACGAACGAATGATTGAATGAATGGATGGATAGATGGATGGGTGAATGAACTAACACACCACATGACGTATCTACAAATTTTTTGGAAAAACAAACAAACATACATACATACAAACAAAAAACAAATAAACAAACAAAACAAACAAACAAACATACATACATACAAACAAACAAACATACAAACAAACAAACATACAAACAAACAAACAAACAAAACAACAAACAAACAAACATACATACATACAGTTTGAGGTTCGTGACAAACATGTCTAGAAGATCGCTGATCTATAGGCAGTCTCTCATTATTCCTCTCATCTTAATCGCCATCTTGTGTCTGCTAATGTTCTGGGTGCCTATTGCAAATAACCAGAGATTCGTTTATGGTTGGTTGGTTGGCATGTTGGCTGATTGGCTGGTTTGATGGTTGATTGGTTTGTTGGTTGGATGGTTGGATGGCTGGTTTTTGAATGGTTTGCTTGTTGATTGATTGGTTGGGTGGTTAATTGAATGTTTGGCTTTTGGTTGATTAGTTGAGTAAATCATTATTTTCATCATCACCACCATCGTCATCATCATCATTATAATCATTATCATCATTATTATTATTTTTATTATTATTTTTATTATTATTATTATTATTCTTACAAAATCAATCCCTCCAAGCCATCTCGCTCCTCATGTCCATGCTAATCCTCTTTCTCACCCTCCAAAACTACATGCCGACAGGCGTCCGAAAGCTGCCCATATTTGGTTATAATCATAACTATAATTACACGTATAATTATACTTCAATTTTATATTATATTATATTTTATTTAACATTATATTATGTTATGTTATATTTTATTTAATATTATATTTATTATAATTATATTTATGATTTTAACACTTTAAAATTATTTACTACTATCTGAAAACAATGATAATAATGATAATTATAATAATTATAATTTTAATAATAATAATAATAACGATAGTAATAATAATAATTATTGAGACTACCCTATTGCTGTCAGAAGACATTGAAAATTGTAATATAATACCGTGATTGCGATATTATTATGATGATAATAATAATTATAGTTATAATTATGGTTATAATTATACAAATTTTTAAGTTATAATTATACATATTTTATGGCCTTAAAACTCCAAATATGGTGTAAAAGAAGAGGGAAAAAATCTAAGAGAGCTTAAATAATTATTTTAAGGAAATAATAACAACTATAATTATAATAATTATAATTAATTATAATTATAATTAATTATAATTTCTG
Source organism: Helobdella robusta (assembly GCF_000326865.2). NCBI lineage: Eukaryota > Metazoa > Annelida > Clitellata > Rhynchobdellida > Glossiphoniidae > Helobdella > Helobdella robusta. The sequence goes on along the minus strand of NW_008703634.1, from coordinate 185,719 downwards.
GCCAGTGAGGTGCTTGGTGCTGGAGATGGTTTTCCTCTCCTTCCTTATAGTCGTATCCATCTTCACCTACCTAGCCTACCACCATGATCCTAGAAATCCGCTTCCTGGTCTTGTCAGAACTGTCAGGGTTCATTATGAATAATATTTTCAAAATTATCAATATTCATTACTTTATAATTATTCATGTTTGTTATTCTAAAGCTGTTTATGTTTATTATTATCTTGATATATTTTTAGTGTCGTTATTTTAGATATTTACTTTCTTAAATAATAATTTTATTTATCATCACCGTCATCATCATCACAACTACCACCATCATCATCACCATCATCATCATCCATTACCCCCACTCAGCTCCTACTCAACCCATTCATCAAAATGTTGACCTTCGTCGGGGGCACAAGTCCCGCGGACACCCAACAACTACCCACTCACGCCGAAAACAACTACAACGCAGCAGCAGCGGCGTCAATCGCGACTACAACAACCGCAAAGCCATTCAAATCGGCCGTCGATCAAACCCTTCTTTCTCTATATGAATACTTCTCAGAAATGCGGGAGAGTAAATTTGAACCCGAGACCAGCCAGCTACTGAACAACGAGTGGAAACAAGTGGCTGTGGTCAGCGAGAGGCTCCTGTTCTACTGTGCTGTCGCCGCCTTTTTCATCGTCTCGGTGGTCGTCCCCATCGAAGTCTTCGAACATCAGTTTGATCTGGCGGGAGATTACTGAGTACTGAGAGAGTTTGTGATGAATAGGAAGCGTAAGGTAAGAGGATTGAAAAAGAGAGAAAATGAGAAAGAGAGAGAGAGAGAGAGAGAGAGAGAGAGAGAGAGAGAGAGAATTAAAGAATGAAGTATGTACAAATATTTTTTTGATGGATGTTGTTTGATTAAAATCAGTGAGAATTTAAGGGAAGTATACAAATAAGAAAAGGAAAATTGAAGGGAATAAAAGAGAGAAAGAGAGAGAGAGAGAGAGAGGAAAAAAAGAAAGGGTGGAAAAAGAGAGAAATTGAAAGAGAGAAAAGATTGATTTATTCAAAATTCGTTTTTAAGTTATTTTTATAGATTTATGAAACATTTATTCGTTTATTTTAATATTTTTTAAAATATTATAAATCATTTATTTATTTAGTTATTTATATATATATATATATTTATTTATTTATTAATTTATTAGAAAATAGTTCTAACATTATTATTTTTTCTGTCTTCATTTTGGCAAGATCGATTATTTTTCACGAATAATTATTCCATCTGTTTGAAATAAAACTGAGAATTTAGAAAAAAAATTAATAAAAAGTGCTTTACTTGAAAAAAAAAAGAATGAATGAATGAACTAATAAATAAATAAATAAATCACACACTCACACACACACACACTCACACATACACACGCACACGCACACACACGCACACACACACAAAGGTACAAAAACTATCAAACACACACAGGCAGATATAAACAAACATAACTGTGCGTACATAAACACGAGTAGCAATAGCTCAAAGTAATATTCTAATTAACTTGTTTGAAAAAACAAATATAATTTATTCAAAATCTTCGCC
>NW_008703634.1:141647-179147 GCF_000326865.2 Helobdella robusta | reverse complement strand
TGAAGAAGATGATGATTGTGAGAGCGCGGTTACAAGATATTGGAAAATGTGCACACTCGTCTACACTAGATGCACTAGCAACACTCAGGCTCGGATCTAGACAACTCTGACAGGAGTGTAGATCGAAATTTTGAAAATGTTTAAATTTTAAAATTTGACTGGGAGGTCAAGAGGTCAGGAAAGTAACCGAATTTGGAGTTAGGTTTAGTCGATTTTCTACATGAAATGGGTAAAAACAAACACACATGCAACACACATGCAACACACACACACATTCGTATAAACAAACAAACACACACACACACACGTACAAACAAACGCATTCACACGACCAGACAAAACCAAACATTAAAACAGAAGTTCAAACTCCATAGCCCGTATCAATACGTGTACCTGACACTGAGGAGAGTACCAACCTTTTATAACTACCTGGTAATAACGCCATCTGTCATCATCCTCTTGTTTCTACTGTTCGTTCTCTGGGTGCCCATGCAGACTAATCAGAGATTTAACTTGGGTTAGATGGTTGTCTGGTTGTCTGACTAACTGTCTGGTTGGTTGTCTGTCTGGTTGTCTGGATCGATGGTTAGGTTAGATGGTTGTTTGACTAATTGTCTGGTTGGTCGTCTGTCTGGTTGTCTGGATAGATGATTGATTCGTTGTCTGGCTAGATGACTAATTCCTTGTCTGATTGTTTTTTTTCTAATTGGTTGATTAGTCGAATGTGTAATTAGTTGAGTGGCTGGTTGGAAAATTAAATGCTCGTTGTCTTCTCGGTGGTTGGTTCAAATGCTCAGAGAGCCAATGTTTTTGCATGTATGTGTACGCTAAATAAGTTTACGCAGAGTCTAAAGCGCTATATAAATAATACAATATCATTATGATCCTTATTATTAGTCTTTGGAAACTCAAGATCATAATTTATCGTCCGCTGTTTTCATTATCCATATCATTATCTTTGTCATCTTTATAGCAATCATAATCATCATCATTCTCATCATCGTCATCATCACCACAGCAACAATCATCATCATCATCTTCTTTATCATCATCATTATCGTCCTCCTCCTCATCATCATCACCACAGCAACGATCATCATCATGTCAATCCTTACCGTATACGCAACGATTCAACAACTACTTCCAAAGGGATGCGAGCAAGTGCCCATCATTTGTATGTTTGTTTGTTTGTATGTTTGTTTGTTCGTTCGTTCGTTTGTCTGTGTTTGTGTTTGTTTGCATGTTCGGTTCAGTGTGGGTATGATTTTATTCGATTACGTCTTCTTCTTTTTCTATCATGAAGATAACTTTTTATTGTTAGTTCAATGGTTTGCCTGTAATTTTTGTTTCATTCTTTAGTCTGTTTGCTCAATCATTCAGTTTGCCATCATAACTATCATCATCATCATCACCTTCATCTTCTTCTTCTTCATCACCATCATCTTCATCATCATCATCTTCACCATCATCTTCATCATCTTCACCATCATCTTCACCATCATCATCATTTTCATCATCATCATCATCATCATTCTTATCAGTGCATCTCTTGTTGTTCGAGATGGTGCTGGTCTTGATCACCTTCATCATCGCCATCATTACTTACAACATGTACTACAACGACTACACCAGCCAAGTCCCTCAGTGCCTCAAGATGGTTGGCCGTTGATGATGATAATAATTACAATAATTTTTATCTATAATTATCACCATCCTCATCATCGTCGTCATCATCATCATTACTATCAACACCGACACCAAACCAACCCCCCCCTCAGATTTTTTTCAACCCGGTCGTTCGCCTCCTAACCAGTGCCACCCTACCACCTGTCGACATGAAAATAACGGTGTCACGTGACCAGCCAAACGGGGCCAACAAGCCTACAGACCCATTCCTGAAGACTATGGATAGTTTCAATAAATTCCTAGCCTACTCGCTCAACCCTGCTGAAATTCCCGCCACGCACGCGCAGATCGTCAGGAACGATTGGCGCCAACTGGCTTACGCTTTTGAAAGATTATTCTCCATCCTTCTATCAGCCACCATGTTTGTAGGGCTGCTGGCCATTCTGCCCGTCAGCAGCTTCGTACCGGGCATCAATACGGCATGGTGGTGGTAATGATTGTGGTGATGATTGTGATGATGATGATCATGATGATGATGGTGATGATTGAAATGATTACGGTAATGATTACGGTGGTTATGATAGAAGAGAGCTCTATTACCTTACAAAGATAGATGGAAGTAATGGTATTGATTATGATATGGTGATGACGATAGTGACTGGGGGTAGTTAAGACGACGATGATGATGATGTGATAAAGGTGATGATGATGATATAATAAAGGTGTGGTGATGTGATAAAGGTGATGATGATGATGATGATGATATAATAAAGGTGTTGTGATGTGATAAAGATGATGATGATATGATATGATAAAGGTGATGATGATGATGTGATAAAGGTGATGATGATGATGACGTGATAAAGAGGATGATGATAATGATGATAAAAGTAAGCCCGTATTTTGATTGTGATGAAGTTCGTCGTAAAATGGTCGGTGCTAATTATTAATAAACCGCCCTCTTAGGTTGCTTCTGATGATTGCTAAGGTTTTTCAACTTTAATATAAACGAAAATAAATACATAATAATTATAACTAAAACTATAATTATTATTGTTATTATTATGATTACCATTTAATTATTATTATTATTATTATTATTGAGTTATTTTTAAGTATTTCGATTAAATTGACATTGAAAAATGCCGATTTTGCTTGCATTGGACTCATCTTCTATAAATAAAGATAAAATCTCTTCTTAATAATAATAACAATAATAATAATTATAGTTATAATAATAATAATAACAATAATAATAAGTGATTTATATAGCGCCTTGTTTAAATCAGCAAGAAATCTACAAACGATAAGATATTTGCGTTGATAATTTCCTTGTGTATACTAAAAATAGAGGGTGAATCGAAATGGCTAAATGGTTAAGGCGTCTGGCTTTGCTGTTGTAGTATCCGAGTTCGATTACAGATAGAGATAAATTAAGTCTATGATATACGTATCTTCATGTACTATGTTGATATCTCGGAAAAATAAGATACAATTGAGAAAAAAAATATATCAATTGTATCACGCTTAATTGTTGCATTGGTTTTGTATTAGTTTAGTAGCGTGTTTTAAATTTCTTCATTATCACAGGATCCTTCCTAATTATTGAACACAACACACACAGGTATATACAACTCATCGTGTTTTCTATGCTGTAAGCTAGAAATTTAATTCAATTTTTAGTAAATTTAAATAGTTATTCAAGAGAAATTGAATAAAATGTTTTAATTTTGAATAAAAATGGTCTTTAATCTCAACAAATACAACATAATTCTGTTAATTATATACGTAGAATAAATGTGATGAAAGGTTATGTTTATGCACTACATACAAAGTCAAAATGAAATCTTTTTCATTCCACGATCTTCTGACGTTTCTATGTAAGACATTAAAACCACTTTGAAAAAAGTCTCTATCTCTCTTTCAATCTCTCACTCTCTCTCTTTATCTCTCTCCCACTTTCTCTTTCTTTCTATCTAACTTTCTGTATTCCTCTATACCTTTCTTCTTCTTTCAATCCAGTGTATTTTTTATGTTTTTCAACCTTCTTACTTCAAATCAAATACAATTTTTTTACTTTTAAATTTCCTTCCTTTCATTTCTCTCTAAACACTCTCTTATTTCACTCTTTCACTCTCTCTCTTTCTCACTCTTTTTCTCTCTCTCTCTCTCTTTCTCTCTCTCTTTTCTTTTTCTCAGTAATCTCCCGCCAGATCAAGCTGATGTTCGAAGACTTCGATGGGGACGACCACCGAGACGATGAAGAAGGCGGCGACAGCACAGTAGAACAGGAGCCTCTCGCTGACCACAGCCACTTGTTTCCACTCGTTGTTCAGTAGCTGGCTCGTCTCGGGTTCGAATCTACTCTCCCGCATTTCTGAGAAGTAGTTGTAGAGAGAGAATAGGGCGTTGTTTGATCGAGATTTGAAGGGTTTCTGGGTTGTTGTTGTTGTTGCTAATGTTGTTGTTGGTGGTGTTGTTGTTGTTGTTGATGATGTTGGTGGTGTTGTTGATGTCTCTATATCTGTGTCTGCGTCCTTTGATACTTTATTTAGTTGTTGCTGTTGCTGTTGTTGTTGTTGTTGCTTACAACAGGCCATCACAAATGTTATTTTCTTAACGTTACGATCCAGAAGAAACTGGTGGACACGATTTGTTAACATTTAAAGAAATATTTTAATAATTATAATTTAATTTTGAATAATAATTAGATCCATAATAAAATAAACTTTATAGTTGAATGTCCATCGAGTAAAGCGTCTGGCAACAATGTGTGTGTCGCGTTCATTAAGGCATTTGTTGTTGATGTTGTTGTTGTTGATGTTGTTGTTGTTTATGTTGTTTATGTAGTTGTTGATGTTGTTGATGTTGTTGCTGTTGGTGTAGTTGTTGTTGTTGCTGCTGTTGTTGTAGTGCTGTAGTTGTGGTTGTAGTTGATGTTGTTGATGCTGATGTTGTTGTTGTTGGTGCTGCTGTAGTTGTTGTTATTGTGGTTGTTGTTGTTGCTGTAGTAGTAGTTGTTGGTGATGTTGTTTTTACTGCTGTAATTGTTGATGTTGTTATTGTTGTTGAAACATCAAAAAAATCCAGAAAAACTGCAAATAGTTTGTAGCGTTATGCACAAAAATATCAAAAAAATTACCCTTTTAACAACGTTTGGCAGGATATTTCGAGGATCGTGATGGAAAGTGAGGTGCGTGAGGATGGAGATGATGATGAAAAGTGAGTGTAGGATCATCTCAAACAGCAAGCATCTCACTGGCATGAAAAAATCATGATAATAATAATAACAACAACAATAACAATAATAATAATGTCAATGATAATGATAAAGATAATATTTACAAACAGACAGACAACTAGACAGTCAACCAGAGAGTTAGCCAGACAGAGAGTCAGCCAGACAGACATACAGCCAGACAAACAGACAGACAGACAGACGAACCAAATATTGGAAGCTTTCCGATCCCAGCTGGAAGATTGTACTGGAGAGTGAGGAAGAGAATAACCATGCAGACTAGGAGAGAGAATCCTACGGTGATGATGACCATGATGATGATGATGATGGTGGTGGTGTTGTTGATGATGATGGTGATTATTTTTAAGAGCCATACAATCAATCAACCGACAAAACAAAAAACCAAACAACCAACCAGTCAATCAACCAACCAACCAGTCAACCAACCAGTCAACCAACCAACCAACCAGTCAACCAAACATCCAACCAGTCAACCAACCAACCAGTCAACCAACCATCCAACCAACCAGTCAACCAACCATCCAACCAACCAACCAACCAACCGACCGACCATAAACGAATCTCTGGTTATTCGCAATAGGCACCCAGAACATCAGCAGACACAGGATGGCGATTAAGATGAGAGGGATGACAAGAGTTTTCCTGTAAAATCTATTCCGCCTTTGTAAATCTATTGTTAACCTAATTCTGTATGTCGTGTGTGTTTGTGTGTTTGTTTTTGTGTGTGTTTATGTGTTTGTATGGTTGTTTGTTTGTATGTATGTGTGTATGTACGTACGTATGTGTGTATGTATGTGTGTTTACGTTGGTGTGTTTATACCTTGTATTTTTTCGGCCTTTCATACCAACGACATTCTGTTAACGGTGATGATGACGACCTTAATGGTAATCTTCATCATCGTCGTCACCATCGTCATCATTTATGTTACAATTGACATCATCATCACCACCACCACCACCACGATCATCATCACCACCACCATCATCATCATCATCACCACCAACACCATCCCTTACGCAAGCAGCCTTATTCGTAGCTACCCATTTTGGGCTAAATGAGAAATGGTTGTATGAGTTGTTCATAACCATTATCTTCATCTGATTATGATGATGGTGATGATGATGATGATGATGAGGAAAAAGATGATTATGATGATGATGGTGATGATGACGATGTTGGTTATTCGAATATTATCATCGTTTAGAGCTTCGTAATCATCATCCATGTTATCGTCATCGGCGTCATCATCACCACCACCATCATCATCACCTGGCTTTCATCTGCCGGAAGGAAGTAGATGCTGATGAAACATCTTTGAGTATCGGCCGGAAAATTTGTAAAGTCAATCTTGCAGTGGCCTGCCATCATCACCATCACCATCTTCACCATCATCATCATCAACATCATCATCAACATCATCACCATCATCATCATCGTCACTTGTAAATTGCAGTCTCAGATTCCAGTGTATTCGTCCGTTTTTCCTCAACTGTACGCTGCTTTCGGTCAGCCTGAAATTTCTTCTTTTGCCCTTTCTATCAGCTTGCTCACTCCTGATGATGATGACGATGGTGATGGCCGTGGTGGTGATGATGAAAATGATTACGTCACCAACCGATAATAAAGGACAGGTTCCGGCTTCCAGATGTCTTCCGGTGGAACGAGGATTTTTTCGATCCCATTGAACCACTTTGGCTCCCACTGAAGGCTCTCATCAAACCAATACTGGATACATTCATTTTTTTTGATGACGTCATTGTCGTCGTCATCATCATCATCGTCGTCGTCATCACCATCATCATCATTGTAAAAACTCACCAGGACTACAAAAAGATATCCTGAAAAACTATTCTCTCGGTCATTCTGAAGTTTAAAATTTTTTAAAAATCATCACTATCATCATTATTAACATCATCGTCATCATCATCATCATTATTGTCATCACCACCACCGTCATCATCATCACCACCGTTATCATCATCATCATCATCATCTTCACCATCATCTTCATCGTCATCATCATCCCCGTCATCAATCACGATCATTATCACAACCATCATCACCATCATTCTCATCCCCACCACCATCACCACCACCCTTCTCCCCATCACCATCACCATTCTCCCCATCATCACCACCACCATCATTTCCACCATGAGACAACAACAACATCAACCACTTCGACTAACGATTTCGTGTATCAAAGCTGATACCCATCTGACGGTGATATTTACAGGCTGGAGAGCTTTCGAGGAGTCGTAGACCAGGGGTGGGTGGATTAGGTTCTTCTTACTGAAATTCAAGCAGCTCAGCAAGTCACATTCGTAGCTTTTTTCTCTGGCGTTCTTACCGCATAGCCCGTGCGTTGGTGTCGCTGGTGGGAGCGTGATTTTGGTTGTAGCGTTTGATGGTTGGTTGGTTGGTTGGTTGGTTGGTTTGGTTGGTTGGTTGGTTGGTTGGTTGGTTGGTTGGCTGGTTGATTGGTTGGTTGGTTGGTTTGGTTGGTTGGTTGGTTTAAAGAATGGTTAGTTGGTTGGTTGATTTGTTGGTTTTTTGGTTTGTGGTTGGTCGGTTAAGTGTTGTTGTTGGTTGTAAATTATAGCTCTGATTTGATAGTTAGTTTGATGATTGGTTGAGTAGATGATTGATTGCTAAGCAGATCAACTGGTTACTTGATTGATAAACGGTTGATTGGTTGGTCGGTTAGTTGGTTGGCTGGTATGTTAATGACGATACAGAAATCATTCACAACATTACAAACCTTGGAAAACCAGAAACATCATCCCGGCGATAAAAGCCACAAATAAGCGGTGGTTCCGTAGGGACATCATCCACCGAGAATTTTCCATTTCACTTACCTCTCAAAATTATTTCACCCAAAGCCAACAATTGGAAAACAAATTAGTTAATCAATTATTCATTCTGTTTTCAATCTATCTATTCGTAATATTTTTAGATTTTATTTTTTTTAATTTAAAATAAATTCTTAATTTAAAATAAATTTTCTTTCATTAATTTTTTCAACAAAATGATTTTAAATGCTGTTGCCTAGAACCTCATATAAAAATATACTTCAATATTAAGTTGAGCCTCGGCTAACGAAACCCAACAACAACTACTACTACAACTAAAATAATAATAATAATAACAACAACAATTACAATAATAATAATAATATCGTTTGGTTTAGTTACTTTTTGTTTTTGTTTTGTATGAAATTTAAAAAAATTAAGATACGCCTATGAATTTGTCGACGGATTATTTAAGAAGCAAGACGCACGTATATGCACACATACACACACACACACACACCACACACACATACACATACACACACACACGCATACATATACACACACACATACACACACAGACGCATACATATACACACACACACGTACACACAGACAGACACACTCACGTACATATACACGCACACACACATCTACGCGTCATTCTAATGTAAATATAAACATAACCGATCAACCTGTCTTCTATCAGGTGCCTTGAAAAATGCGAAGAAGAAAAGAAAGGAGGGAAATAATGAATAAATAAAAAAGAGACAAGAGAGAGAGAGAGAGAGAGAAAGAAGGAGAGAGAGAGAAAAAAAAGGGGAGAGAGAAAGAAGAGGGGCAGAGTATTAAAATATGAAAGCAGTCGCTGGAAGCAAACAGCATCCAGAAAAAATTGGCTTCCGAGTTGTGTAAGGTTAATTGTCCCCATGGTTGGTTGAGTAATCTGTTGATGCCTGCTTTGATTGCTTGTTGAAAAGTTATCTCAATTAACAAACCATCTTTTAGTTTTAGGAAAAATTTTTGTGAAATAATTTACAGTCCTAAGTTAACAATTCTACAAAATTAACTATTAATATTATAATTTCGATTAACGTTCCAACAATTAGCACCAGACGTTCCTAAACATCGTTAGGTTACCAATGCTGTAATGAATGATGTGAGGTTAAATGATTTGTTAGAACATTAATTATTCATACACAAGACAGTAAGCTCTACAAGACAGTAAGTTCTACAAAGGGCAGATGAAATGTTTATTGCAAAATTTAAATCGTTTGATGTAGGGATAAAAGTTTTTATTTGTTAACAATTTCGAGTCCTCTTTATGCTTTGTTAGGAGATGTTTTTCAATGCTCAACAATAATTATTATACCCAATAAATGTTTGAAAAAAATTTTATTTGGAAGATTCAGTGAATTGGTTAAACAAACGTTGACTTGGTTTCTTGCAAACAAACGAACGAACGAACGAACGAGCAAACAAACTACTAAACTATTATTTTTTCAAGAATAGATACATTTTATTCAAATTATTCTTTTGTAAATTACAGAAATATATATTTATATGAAAAAAGAATTAAAAATTAATACGAAAAACTAATTAAAATTCGTTTAATTGGATGTTATGTGTCATTGTTTTGAACATAAAAAAGGATTATATAAATCTATAAATCAATACCTTCTTTCTCTCTCTCTCTTTCTCTCTCTCTCTCTCACACACACACACACAATAATTGAATTAGCGTCATTAAAATTAGTCTGTTCTGTCATTCCTTCATTCTTGTCATTCATTCATTTTTCTTTCTCCCATCAACTCAACGAGTTTATTATTAATTGGATAAAAATTCGAAATAATTTTTGGTCAAAAGTCGATTTATTTATGATATAAATTGATGAAAATATTCAGCCGCAATCTTCTCATCAGTCTGATCCCTCTCCACCTTGTCCTGCAAATTTTGACCGAAAAAAAATGACGTCACCAAAACTGTGTCCACGAAGAACAGGAAGAACAACAGACGATCAAAGATTGTAGATAACTGCTTCCATTCATTATCCAGGACACGAGATTTTTCGCCGAAAGTGATGACGTCTAGATTTTTGTGGATTTCCTCGAGAAATTTTCTACTCACCTCACTTTCACTTTCATTTTCTTCAGCGATCAGCCAATCAAGAAAACTCTCCTCATTTTGGTTATTCTTCTGGCTATTCTTGTAGTTTTTATCATAGACAGACGAAGCATTGATGGAGTCCAAGGAAAAATAGACGTTTGGTTTCAATCCCATTATGCATTTGACGATACCATTGAGAAATATCTAGATGAAATTTCGTTTTAATCAATGTTGACATTCCTTTAGAAATATCTACTACCGCTATGTAAATAACAAAATTAAAAAACTTTTCATGTTTCATCCCAACAAAGACATGAAAAATTAATCCCGGAAAAAGTTGAAATCGAAACTGGAAAAGCCCCAAAAGTTCTCATCTCATCACATCAACACCACACACTCAACTTTTTGAACAGCCGCTGGCACGGCAGTCACTCCTGGATCTATGAAGTAGAGATAGTGAGTGACGAGAGAGAGGATGGTGATGGCTGACAGGAGGATGAGAGCGTACAACGTATATGAAACTGTGGCAGTAGTAGTAGTAGTAGTAGTAGTAGTAGTAGTAGTAGTAGTAGTAGTGGCAGCAGTGGTAGTAGCAGCAGCGGCAGTAATAGTAGTAGTAGCCGTAGAAGTAGTAGTAGTAGTAGTAGTAGTATCAGCAGCGGCAGTAGTAGTAGTAGTAGCCGTAGAAGTAGTAGTAGTAGTAGTAGTAGTAGTAGCAGCAGTGGTAGTAGCAGCAGCGGCAGCAGTAGTAGTAGTAGCCGTAGAAGTAGTAGTAGCAGCAGCAGTGGTAGTAGCAGCAGCGGCAGCAGTAGTAGTAGTAGCCGTAGAAGTAGTCGCAGTTATATTAATTTTTAATTAGTAATTATAATGGTAATTTATAGCAACCATATGCCATAACAAGCCACAAAACTTATACAAAACATTTCATCTGATATAGGCGTATGATAGGCTAGGATTTCCTTGCGTTCGAAGCCGGTTCCTGCAACGTAGAAGGCAAGCCCTTTACCAGACTTACTGACCGATTCTTGGAGTATCGCCGAAACCCGTTGGAATGAACTCTTGCTCCACGTAATTCAGCAGCAGCAGCACAAATAACATCCCACCCACTTAATCAATTAATTAAATTTATTAGTATTATTAATTTAGTATAATATTTCGAAATAATCGGATTTTTGGTTTAATAGTTGACTCATTAATTGATTAATTAATTTATCAATCAATTAATAATTTACTCATTAATTGATTGGTTAATTAATCAATCAATTAAATGTGATATTAATTAGTTTATTACGAATATAAGGGCAAGATAGTTAGTTTAAGGTTATTGTAAGATAGTTAAATCAGCTTCTAACCGTAAGAGAACCTCTGATTGCTGCAGTGCGGGATCAAGAAGATGACGAGTAAGAGGAAGACGACGATGATGGCTGGGACTATCAGGAGGAATACGTAGTAAATAGATCTATAGTGGTATGGAGTTGATAGTTTAGTGGTTAAAGAGGCTGTTACTACTGGCGCGGTTACTGAGTTCGATTACAAAGATATGCCAGACTAGTAATTTGTTTTATGAAAATCAAACTGTGGTCAATTAAGGTAATTTTGAGTGAATGGGTGAAGAGGAGAGTGAGTTAGTGAGTGAGAGAGTGAGTGAATGAGTGAGTGAGTGAGAAAGTGAATGAGTAAAAGATATAAAAAATGAATGAATGACCTTCTTTGCATAGAAATGATCAGAGATATCAACCTGAACCCCGTGATCGAATTATTTCTCACCTTTGAATTTTTTTTACCCAAACGAAAATTTTTCAATCGACTAACTCATCATCACCATCATCATCACAACCATCGTCATCATCAACATCACAATCATCATCGTCATCATTACTACTATCGTAAGTGATGATGATGACGACGACGATGACGATAAACATATGCAAACATTTACCCCAAAACATAAACAAAACGTTTGGCGGACGAAGACGCAAATATAAACATCGACCTTCAAAAATTTGATGATGATGAAGATGATGAAAATGATGATGACGACGACGATGATGAAGATGATGTATAGCAATGAGGAAGATGTTTATAATGATGACGACGACGACAATGAAGATGACACAGAGTATAAAAGATGATGATGAGAATGATGATGGTGATGATGAAGATGACACAGAGTATAAAAACTTCTGAGAACGAGGTGCATCTGATGACTTGCCACTGATCATGTGTAGAGACGCAGCGCTCGGAGCCGAGTGGCTCGTTGGCCCCAACGACGGTGAAGTTTACATTCTGGAAGATGTTCGAGAAGTATATCCAACAGTACTGTCTGTCGTACGGGAAAGACCTGATGGCGATGGGTGGTGGTGGTGGGGAGGTGATTGTGGTGAGGGTGATGATGATGATGGTGGTGGTGAGGGAGTGATTGTGATGATGACGATGATGGTGGTGGTGATTGTGATGATGGTAGCGAAGCAACCATGCTGATGTTTCCAACCAATAATTGGAGTAACAGAAGAGCAACATGGCAAGCTGCGGGGTCCAAGTAACCCGCCCATCATTTGTCACCTTGACCTTTAGGCTCCGCAATTCCTCATCGTTACTGGGAGATTATCATAAGTAAGGATTTGATCGTTGATATAGTAACGGTGATCAACCAACCAACCAGTCAACCAGTCAACCAACCAACCAGTCAACCAACCAACCAGTCAACCATCCAACCAACCAACCGACCAACCGACCAACCAACCAACCAACCAACCAACCAACCAACCGACCGACCAACCATCCAACCAACCAACCAACCATCTAATCAAATAATAATTATATTATAATTATTATAACAAATTATAATTATTATTATTATAACAAATTATAATTGATCAGCTCCGGTGTCCAAATCTTTCTCATTGGCAAGTCGATTGTATTTATTCCGTCAAACTTAGTAGGGTCCCATGTCAGTTGCGGGTCGGTCCACCTCTTAAGTGGCGAAAAAATAAATTATCAATATTATAATTATTTATTTATTTATTATAATTATTTATTATTTTTATCATTATTATTATATTATTATTTATTTATTATAATTATTTATTATCTTCATCATTATTATCATTATTATTAAAACTAACTTGGACGAAAAAATAATTATTGTTGTTATAATTATTTCTTTATTTATTATAATTATTTATTATCTTCATCATTATTATTATTAAAATTAACTTGGACGAAATGGCAAAAAAATAAATTATTATCGTCACAATTATTTATTAATTTATTATAATTATTTATTATTTTCATAATTATTATTATATTGTTATTATTAAAACTTACTTGGACGATGTTAACCTGGGCTAAAACGTCCTTAACTTCCGAAAACTGAATAATGATGATGTGAAGAATAAAAATAATAATTAATTATAGTTATAATCATAAGAAGAATAGGCATAATTAAAATAGTAATTAATTACAATAATAATAGGAAGAAGAAGGAGAAGAAGAAGAAGAAGAAGAAGAAGACGAAAGAGAAGAGGAAGAAGAAGGAGAAGAAGAAAAAGAATGACAAACAGTCTCAGAGACGATCACATGCTGGAATTTGACTTCAACGTTCACCGAATCGTCTCCATTCAAGACCGATCTTGAAAACATTTTAAGAAATTATTTATCATTATTATTAATTATAGTTCATTTTTATTATTATCATTGATATTGTTATTATTATTATTATTACATAACTATTATTATTATTTTAATAATTTTTATATTTGTGGTCTATTATGTTTATTGCAACTGTCTTTTTTTTACAAACTATTATAAGTGTTTATTTATGCGTTAATCATAATCTTATCAGCCTGTCATTCATTCATTCATCCATCCATCTAATCATTCATACATCCATACACTCATCCATCCACCCATTCATTCATCCATCCATAGACCTAAAATAAACCAACCTAGTATAGATACCATAATTAGCGAAGAGGTATTTGTACAATTCTTCTATGGCCTCTGGAGCGTATTCCGCATTCTTTTCGGTGCAACGCTGGCAGAGAACTTAAAAATTTTGCAATGTTTTCATAAAAATGAATGAATGAATGAATGAACTAATGAATGAACCAATGAATGGACAAACGAACGAAAGAATGACAAAATAAATGATCCACCAACCTGTTTCGAGAAACATAACTAAAGAAACGAATAAAACGAAACGGATATTTTGCCCGCTCTTTCCATCCATCACCTTATTATTATCGTTAGTATTATTATTGTTAATATTTTAAATTCACCAAAGAGCTCTTTTAAACACCACAGAAATAGCGTTATACAAACTATTCGATTGATTGATTGAATGATTAATTGAATGATTGATTTAATGATTGATTGAATGATAGATTGATTGAAAATGAATTTATAATACTATTATTATTAACAATGTTATCAACGTTCTAATCAAAATCACTAATATTCCAACTGATGATAATATAGTTAGTAAAATTACTTGAAACTAATACAATTTACAAGTTAAATTACAAGAAAACAAGTTACAATTACAAGAATACAATAGAAGCTACAATTACAACATTACAATAGAATTACAAGAACACAATAAAAATTACAATTACAACAATACAATACAAGTTACAATTACAAGTATATAAGTTAAAATTACAAGAATACAATACAAGTTACAATTAAAGAGTATCAATTTTGGGATGTAATAGTGCTCTGTTCTAGCGACACGCCAAATTAACACGTTATAAACATTTAAGTAACGGGATGGTCTGTTAAAAATTTAGGTCAAAAAATATGTGTGATTATTCTCACAATGTGTGTGCGTGCATGCGCGTGTGTGGTTATTATCACTGTGAGTGTGTGTTTGTGGTTATTATATTATCACTGTGTGTGTGTGTGTGTGTGTGTTGTTTGTCCCATACACTCTGCCTACAATAAACACGCCTCTAAGAATTCGAAAGACTGGAGAATTTTTAATAAACTTTTATTAGTACATTTTCTCCAATTGACAATTTTATTTTATTTCATATTCTAATTTATTCTCGTTGTGGTATCATTGAGAAGCTATTCTGAGTTGTGGGTGGCCGAGCCTACAAAAATTAATTTTCTTCTTTTGGTCTCCGAGTCACTCATTCATGCTTTTTTTGTTTTGTTTCGCTTGATTGAATAAAAGTGATTTATTTGAATGATTTGATATATATATATACTAATTACTACATGTACAATTAGCATACAGGCAGACGATGTTCATTTTATTTTATTTTATTTTGTTCATTTTATTTTATTTATTCTGTTTTTTTTTCTTTAAGAATCACAGTTTAAGACACGTTAACATTTAATTCCTTCAATATCCCCTCCACTACTGAATATCTCTCTTTAGCTGGCGTCGCCGTGAGATGCTGACAAACTGAAGGGTTCACCTAGACGCCATGGAATGATAATGATGCCGATAACAATGATATCAAGATGGTGGTTATGATAATGATAACGATACAGATGATGACGATGATGACGATCAAGATGGTGGTTATGATAATGATAACGATACAGATGATGACGATGATGACGATCAAGATGGTGGTTATGATAATGATAACAAGATAATAAGATGATGATGATGATAACGATACAGATGATGATGATGACGATGATGATGATACTCACCACAAAAACTTCATATCCACATTTTCTGAGAAGCTCAATCTCCATCCTATGCTGACCAAGCAGAGTAGCCACGTTATTATTATTATTACTACTATTATTATTACTATTATTAATGTTATTATTATTGTTGTTGTTGCTGTTATTGTTATTATTGTTGTTCGTGGATTTCAAGTATTGATTGGCGCCCATTAACTTGATGACTATTCTGTCGTTCGTTTGTATGATGTGCGTGTGTGTGATTGTGTGTGTGAGGCTTTTGTATGTATGTGTATGTGATTGTGTGTATCGTTTTTGCTTGTTTATGTGTGTGTGTGTGTGTGTGAGTGCGTTTGTGTTGAATTTACATTTAAATCGAACGAATGAAAGCAGGAATAAGTTAAGGGGTGAATAAATGAATGAATGAATGAATAATTGAATGAATGAATGAATAAATGAATGAATGAATGAATGAATGAATGAATGAATGAATGAATGAATGAATGAATGAATGAATGAATGAATGAATGAATGAATGAATGAATGAATGAACGAATGAATGAACGAACGAATAAACAATAACAAAATTGATTGTCAAAAACATAGATATTATTCTTACTTTCGTATCGTTGCGTTGTTTGTCGTTATGGTAGGCTTCACATACATGCATTCATATTTAATGCTGTGGATGTTGTTGTTGATGTTGTTGTTGTTGCTGATGTTGATGTTGTTGTTGTTGATGTTGTTGATGTTGTTGCTGATGTTGATGTTGTTGCTGATGTTGATGTTGTGGTTGTTGATGTTGTTGTTGATGTTGTTGTTGATGTTGTTGATGTTGTTGTTGTTGTTGATGTTGTTGTTGATGTTGATGTTGTTGTTGTTGTTGTTGATGTTGTTGTTGATGTTGTTGTTGTTGATGTTGTTGTTGTTGATGTTCTCAAAGTTTTTAACTTCATTGAGTAACTGGCTAAAAATACTTTGAGATGATGATGATAACGATGATGATGATAATGATGATGACGTTGATGGTGGTGATGATTGTGATGATGACGATAACGATGACAAATTTTCACCAAAATCTTTCGAAGATTTTCCATGAGAACTTTTACAGTCCAGCAACTGTCTGTATATACTTGCCGATTTAGATGATGATGATGATCTCATTGGTGATGATGATGATGATGACGACGATGATGGTGGTGGCCCCGATGTTAAATATGACGATGATGATGGTGGTGGCCCCGATGTTAAATATGACGATGATGATGATGACGGTAACCATGATGGCGATGACGTTATTTTCTGTATGACGTCACAGAAAACTACATCGTCATCGTTGTTATTATTATTATTATTATTATTATCATCATTATTATTATTATTATATTTTTCTCTCGTTTTCATTAATGGCTTGCTCGTCTTAATGTCAACATTGATTTGTACATCACATATTCGAGTGAAACCAAGCAAGAAGCCCAGTTTGATATACGGTGATAACGAAGATGACGATGGTGATGATGGTGATGATGATGGTGATGATGGTGATGATGATGGTGATGACGACGATGACGATGGTGATGACGAAGATGTTGATAATGATGAGGAACTTTTGAAAATGTCACTCAAGGTTTGGACAAATTCCACCAAGCCTTTTCTGAATGTTTCGGAATTAAATTAAACTTTAAATTAAAAGAAATCAACGTCAAATAATATTGTCATAATCATTCTCATCATCGTCATCACCATCGTCATCGTCGTCATCATCATCATCATCATCATCATGACCTGGTTAAAAGTTCATAGGTCAAATTTCCGGAAAGTCCAGTCTTTTGTTGGAGGTCAAGTTGTTCAAGGGCCTAGAAATATAATGTGGCGTAATAAAATTTAAATTTTAAAAATTAAATTATAATGAATATAATATTAATTATTATTATTATATTAATTATTATTTAACAAACCTTATTAAACGATTTGAGATCCTCATCATCACCCGTAGTAGTTGTAGAAGCTGTAGTAGAAGAAGTAGGTACCGTAAAAGCAGTGGCACTTTTATTAGTGGCTCTAGCATCAGCTGTAGAAGCAGCAGCTGTAACAGTTTCCACAGCTGTAGTAGTGTTCCGAGACTCCAGATAAATCATAGTGGCAGTTTTGAGTAAAGAGAGTTGATATTGTTGCTCTAGTTTACAATCTGACAAATGAAAAAATAACTAAGGAGTGGTTGGTGAAATTGGGAATGATATTTTAGTGCAGCCATTTCTGACATTAAACATTCCAATCAACGAGCAAAAAATAACGTACAATACACACATACACGCACACACACACACACACACAAACACCCACACAAACACACACAAACGCAAACACACAAACACTCCCCAAACAATGTCAAATAACACACCACACACCTTTTTTGAACTCAACATACAACACACACACACACATAAACGAACATACACACACACACATATAAACAAACACATATACACAAACAAACAAACGCAAACACACAAACTCTACAAACAAACAATATCAGATAAACACACCTTTCTTGAACTCAACATACTCATGACAGAGAACAATTCTCAACAAATCGATGGGGTACACCTCCAAAGTGACCAATGACACGAGAGCCTCAACAAAAATTTCAGGATAATGGAAGGCCAATTTTGGGTCTGACCTTAAACAACTCAACAGACTCGATAACAAAATTGTAGGTGGTTTCTCATAGAAAACTGACAAAGACCAAACAATTCGGCTTATATCCTTCAGTCTCAGTTTGTTTTCTGGAGTGTTGGTTAGACGATTACAAAACTCTTTCAAAATGGCCTGGTTTAGGTGTTCATGTTTGATCCTCAGTGAGGCATAGGTGAAGATGATGTTGGATAGGTGCACAAGGGTCGACTTTTCAGTAGGAAGTTTGTTCGTGATGATGTTCGCCATCTGATTAAAGTACTGAATGTTCAGGTGGTTGGCATGTCTCAAAACCTTCAATAGGTTGTTCAAATCTGAAAATTTGAAATCAGGGCAGCTGCTGTTTGAAAGGGAGAACTCTTTTAGGGCTTCAAGTGTCTCAAAATTTCTTATTCGAACATTTTTTGAAAAAAATAAATGGCAGATGTAGCCAATTTCTCGGAAGTTGAAATGATTTATGTTCAATTTTGTGAACGTTTCAATCTCATCAGTTAAAAATGAATTTAAAGAGAATCTTGTTTTTGTTAAGAAGTAAATTAAAAGCATTAAATCTTCTTTGGTCCTGATGAAATTCAACCACTGGTTCGGCAATATCTTGCATAATAACTTCATGAACCCTTCAAAATGATTGTTGGTTCGGTAGAGGGCATCTGCACAGAGGAACAACTCGACATTGTTAAGTGACGGCAGCCTTGAGAAACATTCCCTAACTAAACTTGAATTATTTTCTAATTTATTTTTGGATGAATTAAGTATCAGTCTGTGTATTAGAACATCGTTTTTGAAGTCTTTGATTTGAGATGGCGAGTCCAATTTTTCGACATTTTTTAATTCCATGCTAGGATTAACAAATCTGTTTTGGTAATTAGGATCATCAAAAATATCTTTGTAAATTAGAGGTGACGCTTTTTCTCCGACGTGTACACATCTCTGAAACACTAACTGATTTACACTAATTTTTCTAAAATACGGTAAAATACTTCTATTCAACCTCAACATGATCGCTTTTAAAACTTAAAAATTAGCGAACAAAATCTGAAAAGTAAACTGAAGTACAAAAACATGTGTTTAAAAACTAAATGTGAATCGAAGTTTATAACAATAAAATATGCTCTTAAAAACATCTTAAAGACACGTTTCAGGCAGTAATTTAGTTATATCCGATAATATTTTAATGAATTATAGTTCAAATTATATCAATTTTACAATAATTGAATATTATTACCTTATTGGATAATTTATCTAATACAGGTGTAACGTGGATGTCAAAGCAGTCAAAAATGAAAATGGTCAACTTACCTTCCTTAATCATGGTTCCAAGTTTCTTGATTTGGTTAACCCTCTTATCATTTTCTGGTTAGAATCTATTTTAAATGTTTTATTAAAATAAATTTGATTTACTCGTTGATAATTTCATATCAAATAGTTTAAGTTTTGTGTATTTTTATTAGCTAAAAAGTTGAATAGTTTTTTAATCTTTAATAATTAATTAATTATTATGTAAGTCTTAATGTTAATGCTAATTTGCATAACATTGATTGATTTATAAAATGAAGTCTTATTTCATTATCTTAATTGTAACTGATTTTTGTTTTTAAATTCTTTATTAATTTCATTACAATATATTTATTTTTATCTGAAACTATATTATTATAATAAAATTGATTATAAACTAGATAAAAATTCAAATTAAACCAACTATTGCTCTTTGACTTCACATCATGTATTCTTACTATCATACATCATAAAACATTTTCTTGTTAAAATCACTTGAAGAGATGTTTCAAGACAACCATTTTTTAATGACTTATTAAACTGTCTATTATTTTAATTTTGTGACTACAGTTCTTCAATCAAATGGATTATGTACATCATCACATGACAGTAACAACAACAACAATAACAACAGCAGCAACAACAACATCAACCATTCTTTCGAAAGAAGATTAGTAGAATGTTTGGCTGAAGACTACAATGTCAACGTGAGGCCTACCAAGAACCATAATGAAACCTTAAACGTTTACTGGGAACCAACGCTCATCAAATTCATTGATGTTAGTAAGTTCCATATTTCTCTCTCTCTCTCTCTCATTTTCTATGTGTGTGTTTGTGTGTGTGTGTGTGGTGTGTGTGTGTGGGTGCGTGTGTGTGTAGATTTTTTTTCATTCATTACAATAAAATTATTTACCATATTTGCCTGCAACTAGATTGATCAGAACCACGTACTGACTGTTGATCTGCAGTTTGTGTTGGTTGGTTGGTTATTTTATTATTAGTTATTATTAGTTATTTTGTGTGTGTGTGTGCGTGCGTATGTGTGTGTGTGCTTGTGTGTGTGTGTGTGTGAGTGTGTTTGTGTGTGTAAATACCTCAAAGACAACTAATAATGTTAATAATAACAACAATATTAGTAGTAGTAATAGTAGTAGTAGTAGTAGTAGTAGTAGTAGTAGTAGTAGTAGTAGTAGTAGTAGTAGTAGTAGTAGTAGTAGTAGTAGTAGTAATAATATAATAATAATAATATTAATAATAATGATAATTCCTCCACAAAGGTGTGGCAAGATTCCTACCTTCAATGGTCTCCCGATTTGTATGGCAGCATTCAGGTGGTCGAGGTGGTGGTTGACAACGTTTGGAAGCCCAAGCTAGCTGCTATCAATAAGTATTTTATGTATTTTATTACGATTATTATTTATTATTATATTTATTTATTATATATTTTAACTATTTTATTATAAAAATGACGCGACAACCAGCGCCGGATCTTCCCTAACTACTTCCGACCCCCAAATAAATTCTCTCCTGTCAATCAACCACACCGGCCACGTGACGTGGCCGCACAGAATCCGTCTACACGTCGAAACCAGCGTCGACTACAGCTACTTCCCGTACGACACTCAAAAGTTTCTGATCATGATCGTCAACCAGTCTCCGAAGGTGGAGATGAAGTTTGAAGAGGTGGGCAAAGGAAGTAGGGATAAGATTTTTGATGGGCAGCTGCAGTTTATGGATCAGCATCTCGGATGGAATGTTCTTGATTTGAGGCTTATGGTTGGTTGGTTTGTCGGTTGGTTGACTGGTTGGTTGGTTGGATGGTTGGTTGGATGATTGGTTGGTTATTCGGATTTTCATCCTTCTTCATGCACTTTTGAGAAACGCAGACTTTTCAACAAATTACTCCAGTGGCGGAAATTAACCAATAGCTGCTCGTTGCTACATTCAACCTCAACCCTAACTAATTTTTACCTGGTTGGGGGTTGGTTAGCCCCATAGTCCCACTTTGTCTACTTTTCTTTTCTTTACTTGTTTACTAATAATTAATTGGTTGTCACCTGCCAAACCCATCTCTCCAGCTGGCCTCTCACATGGAGAAAAATCTAATGGTGGAGTACGAGATAGTCCTGAAGAGGAATCCGACGGTGTACACATACGCCTATGTCTACCCCGTTGCCGTTGTCGGTCTGCTGATCCTCTTGTTGCTGTTACTGCCCGCGCATAAAAGTGGATACAGATTTGTTGTCGGTTAGTTGTTGTATAGTACGGAATGCTGTTGTGTTGTGGTTATGCTGCCTGGCACTATTGTCGCAGTTATTACTGGGTTCGAATGCAAGGAGATCACCGCCCATAAATGTAAGGTGTGTTATTCACTGGTATTTATTTATACATTCATATTTTGTGTTTGATGTTGAGACCTGTGAAATGTTTTTGAAAAAATTTGAAAGAGTTATTAAAATTATGCCATTTTGACCGCAGCTACGCTCCTGTTGATAACTCTGCTGTTGGTGATGCTGCATGTTCAGAGGGTCGTCCCCACAAACAGCAGACGGACGCCTAAGATAAGTAAGTGTAAATATTTCTTGATGTTCCATTAGAAAGAGATCTCTAGCTAGTACCTAGATCCCTCGTTGGTGAATGTGTATGAGGCCTTGACTTGAAATTGACTGAGTGATTAAAGTTGAACTTTAATTTTCAAAACTAACTCCTTCACACAGTGTCAATTCTTGTATACGAGCTGGTCACCATCTTCGTCGTCTTCATCGTCTCATGTATCACTCACGTCATATCCATGAGAAGCTGCAGCAATCGGACTGAACTGCCATCTGTCGTCAAAATGGTTCGCCATTTGTTCTTTAATTTCGTTATTCCCGAATTAACTGTTTTGATAATTAAAATTTCTGGTTTTATTATTTTTGTTATTATCATTGACTGGCGAGTTAGCTCAGTCGTTAGAGACGTCATGTCTCGCTTTGTTATTGCGCGATGATCTGCTTCGAATACCGCCTGTTCCAACGTACAAAATATGTTCGTTCGTTATGGTGAAAAAAGTGTAGAAGAGGGTGGTTCTGATAATGTTATTGATGATGATGGTAATAATAATAATAATGATAAATAAATAATAATAATAATTATTATTATTATTTTATTTTTTATTATCAGGTTTTCTTCAATAAGCTCATGAGAATCATTAGCTGCTGTGGTGCCACGGTTGATTCCAGCATGACGTCATCGTGGTCGTCGTCACGTGGTTTCCGCCACACGCTCTTCAACAACGAAGATGATTATGATTACACTAACAACAACAACAACAACAACAATAATAATAACAACAATAACAGCAATAACAATAATAATAATGGTAATTTATTTGAATTTAACGAAATTAACGGGGTATCAATTAAAAATGGAGAAGAGCTGACGGTTGTTGCTAAGAGACTACTCTCACTATCGAGGACTCTTAATCATTTGCTTAATCATTTGATTAAAAGCTCTAATCATCACGATCGTCGTGACGATGATTACAAGAGATTAGCTTCAATCATTGATAGATCGAGCTTTCTTCTGCTCAGTGTCATATCACTGATTGTCGTTACATCAGTTTGTAAATGATGATGATGGTGGTGTGTTGATGGTGGTGGGATGATGATAATGATGATTATTATGACGATGGTGTGATGGTGATAATGATGATTATTATGATGATGGTTTGATGACGATGATGATGATGATGATGATGGTGATGATGATTATTACGATGTTGGTTGAGGGTGACGTTGATGATGATTGTAGAGGTTTATTTAAAATTATTTTTAAACTTGTTTATATGAATATTCAGTTTATTTCTACTTTTTAATAATGTCTTCAGAGAAGACACACATTTATATAGATCCATTTTTATCATGTATTGATAAATTTATCTGCGTTTTATCATTCCTATGATGTTGTGGTCTCCATTCATACTAAAGAATTTGTTGTATATATTGATGTATATTCTTTAAATACTTTTAAAATGGTATTTTATACCTATTTTTTATGTAAATTTAAATATTTATATATATATATATAATGTTATTATGTTAAATGTTAAATATTTATATATTTATTTGTATATTTGTGTTTGTTTCCAACATTTACACGTGTGTACGTACGTATAGGTACTTAAGTGTATGAGTATGTGTTTGTGTTTCACTAATTTGTACAATTATTAAATAGTGAATGGAAGAATCAATAAATGGAATGAATGAATGAATGAATGAATGAATGAATGAATGAATGAATGAATTATCGAGATAAATGCTTTTTTATAACTTACTAACTGTATATTATGTATATAGTCTTAGATCACTATCTACATTCTTTTATTTTTATATTTTTAATAAAAGTATTAACTCTTTTTTGATATTTGTCAATATAAAATTTTACACTAAAATTAACTAAACTTTTTCAATCTCAATAGTTTTATTGAAATAATCTAAAACCAACTTTACTTGTTGAATAACAATAAAAATATGTCTGTAAAAACTTCGAAACTTTTTCAAACTGTACATTTATAACTAGCCTTATATATAAAAAAGTTATTTTCACGTATTTTATCCTATTTAGCTAATATCCAACTAGTATTTATTTATAAATTTAATAATTCTTTAAATTCTGTCCAACAGATATAGCTGTGCATCAATTTAACGGTTAAAAGTGAATTCAAGTTGTTATTTCTACGTCTCAAAGCTAACGTACGTCGAGCACGGAGCATTTTTTTGCCTAAAAAAAGTTTTTATTCTATTTCTCGTCCGATTATTTCAATTTTAAATTAATTTTTTATCAAGTTAATTTTATTTTTATATGGTATAAAAAATAAATCTATTTTTTAAATAATTTTGTCGTTTTTTATTAAAAAGTACTAAAAATAGTAAAGGAATTTGACAATTTGTCATTTACAAAAAAAATTTAAAAATCGTGGGACCTGCTACATTAGAGGTTATTTTTATTATTAGAGATTGAATGCCATTTTTTTCCTAAATAAAAAAACAAGGTAAACATTTTATCTTGTTTATTATTAATCTCTAAAACTTTTATTATATTATTATTATATTGTTATAATTTTTTAAAACATTTATTATATTTTCTGAAAATTAATGTGGGTTATCTTGAACTTTAGTGTTGTTAGTTAAGCATTTCCGGCTACCAACTTCATTTTTATTTAATTTAAATTTTAAAAATTATCATGATTGTTTCGTGATAATTTTTGTTGGGTTTCCATTTCACTATAAAAATGTTTATTATAATTAAACATAGACTTCTTTCATATATAATCTATAATTCTATATACATAATGACCCTCCTTTGTGAATAATCAAATAGATAAGAAAGACAAGCCACTCTCTAAACTAAACAATAATAATAATGTAATTAATATTAATTATTATTATTATTTTAGTTATTGATGATAATTATTTTCAGTAATTATAATTACTTTTGACTGGTTTAGCACAACCACACAACATCACAATTCAAACAATGAATGGGTTTTATGTGCTGTTATAAATAATGTATAGTAGTGAAGGTGCTGTCAATTATATAACAACAGTGTTTTTTGTGGGGATTGTTTGTGTGTGTGTGTTTGATTTATGGTTGCGTGTGTGTGTGTGTTTGTGTCTGTGTGTTGGTTTTTGTCTATATATATGGATATGTGTATTATGTTGTTGATTGGTTATCTGTTTGTTTCTATTTTTAATGTTTGTGTGTATGTTTGTACACATGATGATGATGATTATGATGATATCCAGGTTGCAAGTAAAAACTAGATAAGTTCAGATAACTGTATAGCAAATTTGTAAGTAATTATAAAAATGGTAAGAACAACAAGTGTTAAGCTGTGTGTGTGTGTGTTTGTGTGTGTGTGTGTATGTATGTATGTAGGTTTTTTTATGTATGTTTGTTGTAGATAGTGCCTAACAATAGCAGAAGATAAGACATCAAATATTTAATTTTTAATTTTTTCTCTCAAAAACTGCTATCACTTTTCTTATCTCTAAAATGTAATCTACACACACACACAACACACACACACACACATGTAGAGAGAGTGTGTCTGTGTGTGTGTATTTGTGCATGTGTGTTCATTTGTTTTTTTTATATATATTTATTTATTTATTTGCTGTCGACTGAATTTTATTCAATTGTTTCAAAATTACATGCGTTGTCAGTCAGTCAGTGGTCATTGTATAAACCATGTCATCAACAAAAACCACAACAAACCTCAACAACAAAGAAAATGACGTCACCAACAACAAGACTCACGACACTAACAACGAAAATGACCTCAACAACAATAACGACGACGGCAGCCAAGTGACTTCAACCAGTCCGAAAGTAGGTCACAACGACGAAGACAACAACAACTATCACCACCACCAGCACAATCTAGGTCACGTCGAATTTTCGCCGGCAACTTCACCAACTGGAGATGAGTTACCCGTCGTTAAGGAGGCCACAAGGTTTCTGACCGCCAAGTATCCTAAACACCAGATGGGACTGATTAGGAAGAGGTTGGCTGTGGAGGATTGGATGGATGAACAGCTGAAGATGATCTGTGGATCGGTGAGTGGATGGTGGGGAGGAGGCGGATGTGGGGGTAATGATGATGATGATGATGCTTGTATAATGGTGATGATAATGATGATTTGTGAGTAGATGATGATGATGATGATGATGATGATGCGGGGATAATGACTTCAGAAAAAACAGTGCATTATATGTGCACTGCACATAGTTGGTAGAGGAAATTTCTTCGCATTCAAACCCGGTCAGTGCAATGTAGAAGTCAGACGCTCTGCCACAAAGCTGCCCAGTATCAGTTACATCGCCATCAGTATCCACATCACCATCATCATTGTCTTTATTTTCACCATTTAGCAGAATGCAGCCGACAGTTACGACGGTGACCTTGACCTTGACCTTGACGAGATAATCGACCTCGAGGACGAGAGGGAGAGATATGACTTTGTAAAGGTGAGGGGTGGCAGTAAGTTTTGTTGATGGTGATGACGATGATGTTAATTACGTTTTAAAGAAGTATGCATATAAAAACAGTGGACTGCTATATGGGTTTATGTTTGAGTGTGTGTGTATGTGTGTGTGCTTGTGTGTGACTGTATATATGTGTGTGTTTGTGACTTTATATATATATAAATGTGTGTGTGTGTGTGTTTATACATAGTTGTTATCTATCAAATAATGCTCTGCTTTGATTGGCAAGGGATTCGCTAAATAAACATTGCAGAATAAAAAGCATAATAACTTTAATAATAATAATAATAATGGCATTTTATTATTGTTGTTAAAATTATTATTACTGATGTGATGTAATGGATATAATAGCATTGAATGATATCTTACTGACATTAACAGGAAAAACTCAGTTGCGTCGGTGTGAAATGCAACGACAACAAAGTTAATGTAAGCATCTGTGTGTGTGTGTGTAAACGTGTATGTGTGTGCGTGCGTGTGTGTCTCAGGTATCAATGAAACACATTCACACACAAACACACACACACACAACCACGAACTTACTCATTGTGTATGAAATGAATACGCTTTACATATTCACATACACATGTAAGCACACACATGTGACTAACAGGTGAATCAGGCGAACACAACTATTATTATTGTTATAATTATTATTATTATTGTTATTTATTATTATTATTATTCTCCCCACCACAGTTATTCATTGAAGATCTCTTAGAGAAGATAAATGCCCTCTGAGAATTCGCTCTGAAGCAGACTTGAGAGAAAGAATTATAATAATAATAATAAATAAATAATAATAATAAATAACAATAATATAAATAGTATATAAATAGTAATAATGATAGCGGTAGTAATAACATGAAGAACTGAGACAATTAAAACTGAAAATTTCACACCATCTTCTTTACTTTGGCTGCCTTCCAGATGTAATGTGATCAGACTCACACAGAGTATTCTTTCTCTCTCCCTCTCTCTCTCTCTCTCTCTCCCTCTCTCTTAACAACGTGTGTGTATATAAACTATTTTTTCATTTCAATTATTCAAGTATGTATCACTATTCTTCTAGTGTTGGTGCATTGTTACTAATTTTTGGTTTACCTGTCCACATGACAAAGAACACACGCACACACACGCACGCACGCACACACGCACCAGAGAGAGGATTGTATTAGTAATATTACTTTTTTATTCATAATAATTTCGCTTTTCTTCATTTGGAGATCATAATTTTTTTAGCATTACTGTGTGTGTGTTTATGTACGTTTGTATATATTTATGTTTGCGTGTATGTGTGTTTGCCTTTGTGTGTGTGTCTGTGTGTTTTCGTCTATGTAATTTTTCTAAAAGTATTATTCATGTTATGTTGACATGTATAAATAATGGCTAATTGAATGA
Organism: Helobdella robusta; assembly: GCF_000326865.2. Classification (NCBI taxonomy): domain Eukaryota; kingdom Metazoa; phylum Annelida; class Clitellata; order Rhynchobdellida; family Glossiphoniidae; genus Helobdella; species Helobdella robusta. The sequence goes on along the minus strand of NW_008703634.1, from coordinate 151,317 downwards.
CTGACTGAACAAATGGGAGAATGAATGAGTATTGATTGAAAGAAGAAAAGGAACGTTAAATGAATGAAAAATGAAATGAATGAACTTTAAAATAATGTTTGTGTGCGTGTGTGTGTCGTGTTTGTGTGTATATATGTATGATTTGTAGTTACGGTAATGATGATGATGAACAACAACAATAATAGTAATAGTACTGGGAATGCAAATGAATGTTTAAATGTTTACCTTGTGTCGGTTATGTAAACAATCACACACACACACACACACACACACACACATGCATAATAGTTGTAGTTGCGTTATTGTTAGTAATTATAACAGTAATAATAATAATAATTTGTTATTGGTGTTGTTGATTTGTTATTGTTAAACTTTGGTAAATATGTAAATTTTAAGGCAGATATCGCCTCTAAAAAATAGTGCTTTGTATATTTTTATTTACACACACACACAGTCATATTATACATACGTGTTTACATAAATGCATATATGTATATAGTGTGTGTGCGTGTGTACGTGTTTGTGTGTCTGTGTTTAGTTATAGATTTCTAGATTTATTATCACCAAACAAACAACTGTCAATAAATTTTCATTAGTTGTATTGAGAATTCATCATTATGTACATATGAACCCATAATTGATTAGAACTATAGGGAAGTAATAATCATATCCGGGTTCAGCTTTAATCTATGTAACCCTAACCCTACCCACATACATGGCACCCTAACTCTACCCACATACATGGCAACTTATTCATACCAATAAGCCATATTCATAGCCATATTCAGACAGACGACTGAATCAGTCAATCAATCAATCAATCAATCAGGATGTAAAATATGGCTTAAAAAAGGTATCGGAAACCTGCTTCAAACGCAAGACGAGCCATGCTATGTATAGTGATTTTTCTCTTACAGCTGTTATTATAAGTTTGGTGTTTAGCGTATTTACGATTGGAGGGTGTGTCCGTTTAAAATTCATTTCAATTGATATTCATGGTTTTTTAGACAATCTCTATAAAAAAATGTCTTTTCTTTCTCTTTGTCTATTTGTCCATATATCTGTCTGTCTATCTATCTATCCCTCTATCTATCTATCTATCCATCCATCTATAATAAATCAGTATTCGGTTAATTAACACATTGAATTTCATCTTTCCATGTTTGTTATTTATCATCTAAATTATAAACTTATATCTTTTTTTTCCGTATAAACATGTTTATTTGTATGTCTGTCTGTTTGTATGTATGTATGTATGTACACGTATGTATGTATGTATTTGTTTTAGTATCTATGTTTATCTACATACGTTTCTAAGTGTAAATACGTATAAATTTGTTTGGATCAAATAGATACATTGTATTGAAATACTTTTTTCAAACCTTATGCGTAAGAAACAAGTTTTTTTTGTATAAGGTATTAATAATTATTATTATTACAATAATTATTATGTTATAGTATATATACTATTATATGATTGTAACCAGTTTATACACTATATATATATATATATATATATATATATATATATATATTTATATATATATATATTTTGGTAACAGACGGTTGTTAACGTAACATTTCAAAAATTCAACACTACTTTCAACATTGTTCAACTTTTTTATATTTCTTTTTAATTAAAAACAATGTTGAAAGTAGTGTTGAATTTTTGAAATATATATATATATATATATATATAGGTATATATATATATATATACCTTTTTATCCATCCATCCATTTATCTGTCAATTCATCTTTCTGTCAATCTATCTATCCATTCAACTATCTATCCATCTATCTATCAATCCATCCTTCCATCTACCTATCTATCAATCTATATATATAATATATATATCTATATATATATATATATATATATATTGAACATTTTTTCCTGTTTGTAATGGTTAAAATGTAAAAATTGACTTCCTATCAAAATGATCTTAAAGGATATACGATGATATTATTGAAATACATATGTGTATCTACCTTATGATGTATCTATCTTATGGTGTATCTATCTTATTATTTATGATGATATTCATTTATAATCAAATTAATACTCAATCAGACTTTAAAATTATTATTATTACTATTACGTATTATCTCATTATGTTGGTTTCGTTTCAGTTTAGTTTTACTTTTAAACATTAGTTTAAAAAACTTTGTTTTTTTTTGTTTTTGGTTTTTATTTGAATCAATCAATCTTCGTTTAGCGTCCAGAGACCCAGTTTCCCGAGGTAGGACGTTATTTTCTTTGCCATCAACTTTTTGCGCCGAATTAGACGATCAGTTGTATTCATTTCATTTAAATTTAGATCTTTCATGTCTTGCTCGATTGTTTGCGACCAGGACTTCTTTGGACGGCCTTAGGGACGTGTGCCAAGTACTTCAACATCTGCAAGAGAAGTTATGGCACTGTTTCCACTTCGTTTGACATGACCAAACCACCGCTGACGGTGTTGCCGGCATTCGTCCTTTATATCATCTAAACCAGCACGACGCAGGATTACGGTAGATTCGATGTGGTCCTTCAGATTAATTCGTTTCATCCATCGGAGCATTTTCATGTCGATTCGTTGAAGTTGTTGTTCCAGTTTGGTTGTCATTGACCATGTTTCTGCACCATATAACAACACCGGACGTATCACAGATTTATAAAGTCTTGATCGTAGTGGTAGTGGGGAGTGGGATGTCACGCCGCATCAATATAGAGGCAAGGAGATGCCATTTATTCCAGGCTGTACGTATAACTATATAATCAATAACTCTACATAACTATATATAAATCCATATAACCGTATATAACACTATATAATAATATGTAATCCTATACAAATCTATATGACTATATATACACATCCATATATATATATATATATATTATATATATACTTATTAACAACCTTATTTAACACAATAAAACTATATATAATCTATAACTACATAACTATATAGATCTATATAACCGTATATAACACTATATAACTATATATAATCTATAACTCTACATAACTATATATAGATCTATATAACCGTATATAACACTATATAACTATATATAATCAATAACTCTACATAACTATATATAGATGTAGATCTATATAACCGTATATAACACTATATAACTATATATAATCAATAACTCTACATAACTATATATAAATCTATATAATCTATTTTATTTGAATAAAATTCAAAAATGGAAATTTCTCAAATAATTTGTTAGGTCACTTTTTTAAAAATAATAATAAATAAATAAATAAATTATTAACAATAATAATAATTATAACAATCATCCATATCATTTCGTGCCCCAACCATTACAGGTCTTCAATCTTTCTAAAAATAGCAACATATTTCTCGCCCTGGTTGCGCGTGACCTTCTTGCCCTCTTCAGTGCACTCGACCATGACCTTGCCGATTGGGTCATTGACCTATTAACATACAACAACAATGAATACACATATTTTACCGAAAAGAATAATTTTCTTAAATATCGAATATAAATAAATTATTGATCAATTACAAGGGAATAGTAATCAAACCTCTTCATCTAATGAGAGCCTTCGAAAAAGTGGGTGGTTACTTATGTGTTTTACCATCCAGTCATGTAAGTCCTTCACATCTGTAGCTGTATAAATGAGGCCCTGTGATTAATTGGTAGATTTGATTGGTTGGTTAATCTGATTGGTCGGTGGATTTGATTGTTTGGTGAATTTGATTGGCTGATTTGACTAAAAAATAATTATTTCTTACGAACCCCTGGTCTAAGGACGAAAGCATATTCTGCCAAAAGTGTTGGGCTAACAATCCTCCATTTATGTTTTGTCTTTTTGAAGTGCGGGTCTGGGAAGAGAAAGAACATTGCCGATAACTGTACGTGTTTTTGTTTTTATGTATGTATGTGTGTGTGTGTATGTGTGTGTGTGGAAGTGTTTATGTATGCATGTATGTTTGCAAGCATTTTTTTATGTCTGTCTTAGTCTTTGTTCTCATGAACATTGTTGTTGGACCACCATTTTAAATCATTGTAGTATTTACACAAACACACATGTCTACACACACATGCACACACGCACACATATACACACACATACAACCAAACAAGAGACAAAAATCCAACCACCTACCTGAGCCTTCTTAAAATAATTAGGCAAGTACTTCATCGCATTAGTCCTAATACAAGCAATATTCTGGTAGGCCCCAGAGCTCAGCCCTTTTTCACGAAGGGCCCGAATTCTGTCCATCACATAATCAGACACTTTTACCCTAATTTCCATACCCAGGATTAGTTTGTCAGGCATGAGTGTCGACAGTTCAACTGAAAGTTCATAAAAATTATAAAAAAAAGTAATATTTAAAATTATAAAATTATTATTATTTTCTTACACTATATTTCTGAGATTTTATAATATTATAATTAATAAAACATATGCCTCTGATATATGTTTGTATATTATATAGTATACAAAAATATAGAAGATAGATAAACTGAATAAACTATGCTAATTAATGAATAAATTAATTATAAATTAATCAGTGAATTGTTGTAAATCTAAAAATAATTATGCATACTTAAGAGTCCCCCATAACCACAGCCCACATCAGCAATCTCAACCTGTCGTTTTGATTTATTTCTATCGTCACCATCGATGTTTCCAGTTTGGCAATCTCGTGAAACACCATCCTCATCGTTGAAATATGCTGGGTATAGTTCGGACCAGTTGGCTTGGTCAGGGCATGCAGGACTAAATAATAAATATAAATAAATAATTAATATTTAAATTCATTAATTAGAGAAAAATTATTTAAACTAGTGTTGTACTTATCTCAACTTTAAAACTTTAAAAAAAACTCTCAAAAAATTATAAAACTAACTAACTATTGAAACGAATGATCGGCCATTGGGTTGGAATGCGCTCTCTGGCGATAATATTTTTTTTGCGGTAACGACATTCTTCAAAAATTTAAATATCCGGATCTTTCAATTTTTCCTAATTTTTCTTCTATTTATGAATTCTTACCAAAATAAGTTAGTAACTGCCTAATAACTGCCTAACAACACACGCACGTGTCTGGCTTTTACTTTTTAAAAAACATGTAAACAATAGATTATTGATTTGATTAAAAGTTAATCCAGCTCATGGCAAAATTGGCGCATTTTTTAAAAATAGACTTGTGTATTAGCGTGTTTCTTAAATAAAACCATATAATCAGAATAAAATAAATTAGAATAAAATAAATTAGAATAAAACAATTTATTACATATTAAAGAACAAAAATGTTTATTATTTTTTGTAAACTGACAGCCGAAATTTGTAGAAAATCTAATATTTTCTGCTAAAAACTTTTTAAATTAAAAACGTTACAATTTACTGCATGGTAGTTAATCAGCCGGTATAAAGGTTTTATTCAATTCCTATCAAATAAATTTGACAAAATATCATACGCAGGCAGAACTAAATAAAGAAATAGATAGATAGATAGATAGATAGATAGATAGATAGATAGATAGATAGATAGATAGATAGATAGATAGATAGATAGATAGATAGATAGATAGATAGATAGATAGATAGATAGATAGATAGATAGATAGATAGATAGATAGATAGATAGATAGATAGATAGATAGATAGATAGATAGATAGATAGATAGATAGATAGATAGATAGATAGATAGATAGATAGATAGATAGATAGATAGATAGATAGATAGATAGATAGATAGATAGATAGATAGATAGATAGATAGATAGATAGATAGATAGATAGATAGATATACGTAGTTATAATACATTTATAATGTTGTATTTACACATTCAAATTGTACAATTGTGTTATGGTGTAGTCTCAATTCTCTTATTTTGAATTCTCTCAGAAAATTTTAAACGTTTTACTATACTAGGATATACTAGTCATTTTTATCAACAATTTAAAAATTTTATCAATAATTAAAAAAAAATTTCAAATTGATTTCATTGCGATATCGATAATGATTTTTGTGACCTGACTGATTAAAAAGCATAGGATAGAAAATAGGATGAAGAATTTGTTATATTGGGATATTCGTTTAAAAAGCGAGCCAAATTTTAATATAAAAGCGCTTATAAATCTACACATATTGGCTCAGTTTGGCTTGTTCGGCTTTGAATCGGAAGCAAGGTGTGGTCTCAAACTATTTGGAATTCTCCCCGAAAAATTTGAACTGCGTGCGTACGTATATAGCAACGATTACTGTTGTTTTTATAATGAATTTATAAAATATATAAATATAGCGAGCAAAATTTTAACATAAAAGCGCTTATAAATCTATGCATATTGGCTCAGCTTGGCTTGGCTCGGCTTGGAATCGGATGTTAAGCAAGGTGTGGTCTCAAACTATTTGGAATTCTCCCCGAAAAATTTGAACTGCGTGCGTACATATATAGCAACGATTACTGTTGTTTTTATAATGAATTTATAAAATATATAAATATAGCGAGAAAAATTTTAACATAAAAGCGCTTATAAATCTATGCATATTGGCTCAGCTTGGCTTGGCTCGGCTTGGAATCGGATGTTAAGCAAGGTGTGGTCTCAAACTATTTGGAATTCTCCCCGAAAAATTTGAACTGCGTGCGTACATATATAGCAACGATTACTGTTGTTTTTATAATGAATTTATAAAATATATAAATATAGTGAGCAAAATTTTAACATAAAAGCGCTTATAAATCTATGCATATTGGCTCAGCTTGGCTTGGCTCGGCTTGGAATCGGATGTTAAGCAAGGTGTGGTCTCAAACTATTTGGAATTCTCCCCGAAAAATTTGAACTGCGTGCGTACGTATATAGCAACGATTACTGTTGTTTTTATAATGAATTTATAAAATATATAAATATAGCGAGCAAAATTTTAACATAAAAGCGCTTATAAATCTATGCATATTGGCTCAGCTTGGCTTGGCTCGGCTTGGAATCGGATGTTAAGCAAGGTGTGGTCTCAAACTATTTGGAATTCTCCCCGAAAAATTTGAACTGCGTGCGTACATATATAGCAACGATTACTGTTGCTTTTATAATGAATTTTTATTATTTATATATGTATATATATATATATATATATATATATATATAAAGTGACTGGAATCCATGTATACAAATAATTAATAAGATTATACGTTTATATGAAAAGCAATATAGCAGATTCAACCAGAAAGTTTCGAAGGCGTTCGTTCGATGACTTCAATTTAGCACGGTTAGCATTGTGGTTAAGACTGTATAATAGTGCAGTATATACATTAAATAAGTTTTTTACTGATGCGAATGATTGAAATGATGAGAATGTATGGTTGAAACGAGTATAAATAGAGGAGCTGAGACAACATGAAAATCAGATCAGGCATTCTGCCTCGCTTGAAGCAGTCTGCCTGATCTCATTTTTTTTATTTTTAAATTTTTTTATTTTTATTTATTATATTATATAGAGTTATATAGAGTTATATAGTGTTATATAGAGTTATATAGAGTTTGCGTGTTTGTAGGTGGTTTGAATGTTTGTAGGTGGTATTTTTTTTAATTTTAGGTGGGTTCTTTATCGGTTGCTCATACATACATACATACACCATGTTTGTTTGTGTGGTAGTATTTTATGTTCTGTTTTACTCCTTTTTCTCTTTCTTCATGAGTTTTGAGTTAAGTTAATGAAAAATAGGTAGGTGAGGTAAAAATTAATTTATTATATAGGTAGGCTAGGGCATAAGGTAATTTAGTTACATAGGTAGGTTAGGGACTCCTATTCTTTTACTCTACTTGGTGGTGTGATTTTTGTTTTGTGTTTTTTTTGTTTTGTTTCACACCATACATTCAGCAGGTACGCGGTGGTTCCTGGTTTTAGTGGGATTTTTATTGATTGAATGTGGTAGTATGCATGGTTATATAGAGTTATATAGAGTTATATAGAGTTATATAGAGTTATATAGAGTTATATAGAGTTATATAGAGTTATATAGAGTTATATAGAGTTATATAGAGTTATATAGAGTTATATAGAGTTATATGAGTTATATAGAGTTATATAGAGTTATATAGAGTTATATAGAGTTATATAGAGTTATATAGAGTTATATAGAGTTATATAGAGTTATATAGAGTTATATAGAGTTATATAGAGTTATATAGAGTTATATAGAGTTATATAGAGTTATATAGAGTTATATAGAGTTATATAGAGTTATATAGAGTTATATAGAGTTATATAGAGTTATATAGAGTTATATAGAGTTATATAGAGTTATATAGAGTTATATAGAGTTATATAGAGTTATATAGAGTTATATAGAGTTATATAGAGTTATATAGAGTTATATAGAGCATAAATCCTATATAGACCATAAATCCTATATAGATACCTTTCTTTGAGGTTCTTTTTTTTGCCGACCGGTCGGCTTTTTTGCGTTTCTTTATTTTTATTTTAATTAAATAAGATTTTCCATTCATTTAAGTTTATTCAGGTTCATTCATTCAGGTTTAAGCTTCCAGAGGAGTTCATTGTGGATGATCAGAATGGTTGTCATGTCACGCTACGTTCGTTCATAAAGTGGCAAAGAATGCACGCCTGGCTGGGGTTCGTTTTACGGTTTCTTTGCGGTTCCTTTCTTTGCCAGTTGGCTGGCTTTTCAGGCGGAATTCATCGCGGCTCGTTTTTCTATTTTCATTTAAATTAGTCAAATAAATAAGATTTTTCCATTTCATCCATTTTATTCAGGTTGAAGCTTCCAAAGGAATTCATCGTGGAAGATGTCAGGCTACGTTCGTTCATTCAGTGGCAAAGAAGATACGCCTGGCTGGGATACGTTTTATTCTTTTTTCTCTGTTTTTCTCTGTAATTTAACATTAAGTAAGAATGCTCACATGCACACACACATACACACAATTACATTACGTAGCTATATAGGTAGGTTAGATAGGCATAATTTTAATTGTAGGTAGGATAGATAGGAAGCATACAACAATAATGTAGTTGAATAGGTAGGCGCGTCAGTTTATCGCTTCTATTTCTTCTTGCACCCACATTACACGCATCAGCGTATTACACACGCACAAATACATACATAAACACATATGTTAGTACTTGAGCGTTATTTTATTTTCATTACACATTCTAATTTATTATTACTAAGGTTGAGAGTAATTTAATTTCATAGGTAGATAAGGGCGATAATGTAATTCTAGGAACAATCTTGTAATGTAAATTAAAACGCTGTAAGTGTATCGATAGGTAGGTTAATTATTAAGTTTTGCATTATTATTATTAGGTCGGAGCCCAAGGCATTACGTAGGTGGTGGGGTGGGTGCCGAAAGGCCAATGAATTGGGCTCTTGAGTTTTGTAATTTTAGGTAAGCTAGGACCATAATGTAATGAATAGGTAAGTTAAGGCTACGTTGTAACACATACTCATTAATAGATTTAGGGTTTATGTTTTATATTATTATTACTAAGTTGGAGCCCAAGGCATTACGTAGGTGGTGGGGTGGGTGCCGAAAGGCCAATGAATTGGGCTCTTGAGTTTTGTAAAATTAGGTAAGCTAGGGCTTAATTGTAGTGAATAGGTAAATTGAGGGTACGATAGCCGATAGACTCTGAATTTCGAAGTCCCTTGTCAGAGGTAAGCCTTGGTGGC
>NW_008703634.1:136205-137143 GCF_000326865.2 Helobdella robusta | reverse complement strand
CCAGGCTCCCGGCTTATATATCATAAGAGATATATATGTGTATGTATATATATATGTGTATATATATATATATATATATATATATATATATATATATATATATATATATATATATATATATATATATATATATATATATATATATATCAGCAACCTGGTATAAACATGGATATATATATATATTTATATCATATATATCCATGGGTATAAATATACAAAATTTAAATAAAAAGGTATTTCGTATCCATGCCCAGTGCAAAGTCGAGCGCGCAGACAAGATTATTAAGAAATCGTAATTAAAATTCAATCGAAAATTCCTAATTGGCTAAATTAACGTTTTTACTAGGGCACATTAAAAAAAGTATCAAAAAATATTAAAATAAATTATAATATGAAATTCAATAGCCATCTTTTTATGTTGACGTGTAAGAAAATGTTCCGTAAGAATTGGTTTTTGTTTAGTTATTACTACATTAAATAGCACAAACACGACATGATCATATTAAATTAATTACATATCAAATGATTAACAATTTTGCAACATTAAAAACAGCAAACAGTAGCAGCACACGAACGTATCTAGATTGCATAAAAACGAGAGAACGATTTCAATTTATTTTTTTGTAGAAATGTGCGAAAAGAAACACACACACACACAGAGACACACACATCACACACAGACACACACTCACACACACACACAGGCACAAACCAACACAAAGACATAAAAAGCTATAGAAAGATATAAAGAATGAACAAAGTGCAAAATATAAAAACAAAATCCGTGAAATTAAAAAGTATAAACGAAGAAAATTGAAACGGAGAAAAATAAATTATATATATATATATATATAGATATATAGATAAAATTATATATATAAATATATACTCTATATAAGGCTTACTGATATCATAAATCAAACAATACAATCAAATTA
>NW_008703634.1:133749-136154 GCF_000326865.2 Helobdella robusta | reverse complement strand
ATCACACTCACTCATACTCACACACACACACCACCCAGAGAGAGAGAGAGAGAGAGAGAGAGAGAGAGAGAGAGAAAGAAAGAGAGAGAAAGAGAGATAAAAAGAGAGAAAGATAAAGAGAGAGAGTGATATGCAAATGAAAAGAACACTCACATAACCATGAGTAAGCAAATGACATGTTATCACACACACTCATACTCACACACACACACACACACACAGAGAGAAAAAGAGAGGGAGAGAGAGAGAGAGAGAAAGAGAGAGAGAATGATATACAAATGAAAAGAACACTCACACATGACCATGAGTAAGCAAATGATATGTTATCAGAATGGGCATGATAAGAGCAACACATTAAAGTACTACTGCTGTGAGCCATCATCATCCTCATCATCAACAACATCATCATCATTATTACTATCTTAATTATAGTTGCCAACATTTCAACACAACCACACGAATTTAGATAAACAAACAAATTAACCCTCAATTGAATACACACAGTCATAAATTTCATGGCCAATCCTGATCAAAATCCTTATCTTCTCACTTAACCAGCATACAAACAAACACATGGACGAACAAACAAACAAACCAACCAATTTTCCATTCCTGGTTTTAGTCAGCATCGACTTTTCCAGAAGCACCCCAGCCCCTAAAAACTCAAAATCCAAGATGGCGTCATCAGGGCCATCATCATTTGTCCCCAAAATATCGGCCAGTACGTCAAGGAGGTCTTGGGAAGTGGGTAGGAATTCGCCTTTTCTGATGTCGGTGTAGCGTGGAAGTAGTCGTAAATCGAGCTTGTTGTTGCTACTGCTGCCGCCACTGCTGTCCGTGTTGCTGTCGTTGGCGTTATTGATGCTGGTTGCTGTCGGCACTGAATGACGGATTAACAATTTCCCCGGTCTCGGTATCAGAGTTTGTGACGGTTTTGTCGTTGTGGATGTGGTCGTCGTGGTTATTGCTGATGATGCAGAAGTTACTGAATTCAAATTGTTGAGAGGTGTTGTTTTATTTGCCAACTCACTAGTGTTGTTGTTGCTTGTTGCTAGGCTGTTATTAACATTTGTTGACGTTGATGTCAGTATTGATAGTGTTTTTGATGACGTCGCCGAGGCTCTGACGACATCAACTGCAACATTTTTCTTTGCTGTCATGCCCTGCCAGCCCGATGACGATGAACATGACAAAGAGGAAAAAATGTTGTTGCAACTATTGATGTCATTAACATCATTGGTGTTAATGCTTGTTGTTGTAGTTGAGATGGGAGTGGAAATTTTTGCAGAGGCCACCTTACCTGGTGTTGTAATTTTTGGTAAAATTGTTGTTGTCGATGTTGAACTGGTATAAACAGCTGTTCCTGATGAATTTGAGAAGTTGGATCCTTTATCATTGTCATTACCATCAACCAGGTCGACACTCTCAACAGGACCATTAGTCACAGCTGATTTAAACTGTTTGGTAGTCTTGGAGGTAAACTTGAATGAGTTTGGCGCGACTTGAGTTTTGGTGAGTGACTCATTAACACTGTTGTTGTATCTGTTGTTGTTGTTGATGATGGTGGTGGTGGTGTTGACGATGAGAGGTTTATCTGTTGTTGTCGTTGATGTGGCTGATGCAGTAGCTACTGTTGCTGCTGATGTGGTCATTTGGAAACCATCTTCTAATGTTGGAGAGATGTTTTTGCTGATATTATTGTGACTTCTAACTTTATTCACAGGAGAGCCGGTGGAAAATTTATTGATCAATTGAGCAATTGACTTGCTCTTATCATCACCATCACCATCGCCTTCGTTATCATCATCATCATCCCCATCCCCAATTTTAGTAGTTGCTGTTGGAGTAGGTGTAGTTGGTCTCAATTTTACTGAAAAGTTGTTGCTATTGACGTTGACATCATGGGCAAAGTCACGTTTTGCAGGTAATAATTTTTTTGAAGTAGTAGTAGTAGTAGTTGTAGAAGCAGTAGTAGTAGCGACAGCGGCGGTAGTAGTAGTAGTGGTGGTATTTGAGGTGTTATTGAACAATAAAAAGTCATCATCGACATTATCTTTACTGTCGTTATTTTCATCATCATCATCGTCGTCGTCGTCATCAATATTCGTGACGTTACGATCATTGTAGCTTTTTAGAAATCTTTTATTACTACATATACTATCTATATTATTACTCATATTATTACTAATTATATTAATATTTTCATTATTATTATTATTATTATTTATATTATAATTATTTTTAGAGGGCCCTTTAGTCTCTATCTGAAGAGGTGATTTATTAATGATAAACGTGGAATTATCTCCGGCATCATTATCACAATCCTCTTTATTTAACTTATTATTATTATTGTTATCACTATTACTTTCCCCTATGACTTTTTCACTAATTGTTCTTCTGAGGTT
>NW_008703634.1:131064-133264 GCF_000326865.2 Helobdella robusta | reverse complement strand
CATGAAAAATTATATCCATTTCATTGTTGTCAGTGTTGATTATATTGTTGACGTCGATGCTGTTTTCAAAAACGCTATCACTAATAGATTGAACTGTTTTTAATTCATCTTGCGTCCGAACGTCAAGACACTTTGATTCTCGATTTGGAGATTTGATGAGTAGTTGTTGTTGGTTGGCCATCATTGCTGATGCTGCTGTTGTCTTTTCATTCATCCGCCTTTCCAAATCCATTTTCAAAATGGGGTTAAGATGAATTGGTAAAATCCTCTCCTCCCTGACAGCTGTATCGTCGTCTTCATCATCATCCCCAACTAAATCTTTCCTCTTTGAGACCACATTCACACTAAGCCTCTTCTTAGCTTTTTCCTCTTTGTAGACAACATCATCCAACAAATCAGGAAGAGAAGAATTAGTGCTTCGAGAATGGGATTTTTTTCTCCTACATTCGACGGCCGGATAAAAATAACTTGTAGACGTTGGCCGGCCATCTGGCGAACTTTCTTTTGGAGGACTATTCAGAAGCAAACCGTTTTTATGTTGTTGGTGTGGTTGGTTCTGCAAATGTTTTTGTTTCTTTATCAATAATTCTTTCTTCCAGAGAGGGAGGTTTTCAATCATTTCAACGTCTTCTTCTGTAGTGAAATTACGTTTGCCTGACTTGCATGAAAATATCGTCTGCTGTTTCCATTGTGCCGGAACAGAGTGGTCCGTACTACTGGCTGTGGACATCTCTTGAATTGAATTTGTTGTGGAATATTATAATTGTAAATTAAATCTTTTTTAAAACAAAAAAGTTTTATAAAATTTTTTCGTTTTTTTAAAATAATTTTTTTTGAGGATTTTTTTAAAAATAAATTTGATACGCACGGGCGAGAAATTAGAAAACTTTTTAAACAAATAAAAATTTAAAAAACTAATGGTTGACAAGAGTGACGGTGGCACGACAACTTATAGATGATTAATGTTTAAAAATTATCAGGTAACAACAATTTGTGTTTAGTGAATTTATAAAATAAAGTTAGTTTTTTTTAATTTAAAATTTGTAATTTAGTTTATTTAATAATAAAAGTAATATTTATCACTATAAAAATAATATTTATCTCTATAATAGGAAAATTTTAAAAATAAATACGGCAATCGCGACAATCTATGATTTATCAAATTTCTCAACATTATTAAATTATATTATACATTATTTTAAATGTAATAATTTTTTCTACTATAAAATAAATAACGATTAGTTCATTAAAACAAAATTTATTTACGAGCCTAAATTTTGACTATTAGATGTACCTTACCTTTATCTAACCTAGTTATGTGGTTATAACCTAAAAGTTTAGGATTTCACAGGTGATACTGAATTTATTTTTGCGATTTAAAATTCTTTTTTTAATTAATTAATTAATTAATTATTTTTTTAATAATTATAAATTAATCACGATCAATTTGTTATAATTAGTTTTTATGGTGTTGGTTTTTTGTCAGTTTGAAGATGTTTTTCCTCTTTTGATCACCAGTTTTTCACTAATTTTCTTGGTTCTTGGTTCTTTATTTAATTAGTTTTTTTAGAGATTAGATTTAGATTAGAGTAAAAGTTTATTTATAGCGGAAGGAGGCCATCTGGCGTTTAAAAGAATGATGTCTTTTTATTTCAGTTTGAAATCAAGAAGTTATTCTTCTCTAGTCTCTAAAATTTCTAAAACTAAAAAGTTCATCTCTTAAAAAATGTTCAAATGTCTTCAATCGGTGTCTTTGTAATAGTGTTTTTTTTCTCAGTCTGTGATGCTAAATCTTTTAAATGCTGTTTATAAATGCTTTTAAATTATGTTTATTTGAATAATTTTTCATTTTTTTCATATTAATTGTCATTATTTTTAATTAATTGTTAATTGTCATTGTAATTAATTAATTAAATGAATGAATGAATGAATGGATGAATGAATGAATAGATGAATGAATGAATAATTAAATAATTGTGAGTGAATGAACGAAGTCAAATAAACACACAAAGCAGTAGTGTACCAACTAAAAAGATCTGATGTTCTTCATATAGCTCTTGCACATGCCATAAATGATATTTTTTTTCAAAAAGAATTATTAAAACTTATGTGTGCGGTGCCCTTATGTGTGTGATTCTTTGCTTGTTTGTTTGTTTCTGTGTGTGTGTGTGTGTGTGTGTGTGTGTGTGTGTGTGTGTGG
>NW_008703634.1:128416-129889 GCF_000326865.2 Helobdella robusta | reverse complement strand
AGTAGTTGTTACAATTGTGTTGTTTTAGTTTAAAAAAAATAGCAGTTGTAGTAGTATTTGTAGTAGTTGATGTTGTTGTTGTTGTTGTTGTTGTTGTTGTTGTTGTAGTAGTAGTAGTGGTAGTGGTAGTGCGTCTTATTTGGTTAGTTTTTTTCCGTTAAATGACTGCTTTTAAAAATTTCATCAATGAAAATGGATTAGTCAATTAGTGGATTAGTGAATCTTATCTGATCTACGATTTGTTTGTCAGTTTTATTTTATTTAATAATTTGTTTTATTAATTTACTTGAATCATTGATTCATTGATTGGTCGGTTTGTTGGTTGGTTGTTTGATTGATTGATTGAGTGAGTGAGTGAGTGAGTGAGTGAGTGAGTGAGTGAGTGAGTGAGTGATGGATTAATGGATTAATTAATCAATTAATTAATTAGATTGTTTGTTTTCAATCCATTTCCTCTTGAGTATTACTCCCATTCTCTCTAAATGTTTTTCAATATTTTTAAAAAATTGCTTTTCATATTCATGTTATGGAGATAACAGTAATAGTATAATTGTATTGGTATAATAATAATAATAAAATAATAATAATTATAAAATAATAATAATATTAATAATGATAACAAGTTATATTTTTATCTTGAAACATGGGGTTTTACTCAGGAAAAGTGCTAAGTTTCATTCGTTACTTTAATTTTTTTTTGTGATTACATTTTTTCCCGCTCTTTTGGATTAATGTGTATTTGTGCGTGCGTGCGTGTGTGTATGAGTGGGAGCGAGAGAGAGAGAGAGAGAGAGAGATGGAGATATGAAGAGAGTGAGGAGTGAAGGAGAGAGAGAGGAGTGTGTGTGTGTGTGTGCCAGTATTTTTTTTCTGTCTTCTTCCTTTCATTTAATTTTTGTGATATTTTCATTTCGGTTACTACATTACGGTAGACATTATTGATTGTACTGTTATTAATATCATTCATCTATCCAATTATTCATTCATTCATTCGTTTATTCTTTTACTTATTCATTCGTTCGTTCATTCATTCGTTCGTTCATTCCAATTACTTTTTAGCGCACCTATGTTTTCAATTATGCTAATAGGACTGACGACAAATTATTTATTTAAATGGATTGATGGACGGATGGATGAATGAATGAATGAACGAGGGAGTAGAGGAGTGAATGATGAATTGATGGACGTTTGGATGGATAGATTGGATGCATGAATGATGAATTGATGGATGTTTGGAAGGGCAGATGGATGAATGAGTGAATGAATGAATGAATTGATGAATGACATAAATCATTCCTTCAGTCATAAAAAAAATCCTAAAAAGCTTAACGAAATGACAAACAAATCTATTAAGCCATGTTAAACCAGCCTGCATTATTTAAATCCTTTCTATGTACGTATACTTTGTGAGTGGAGATCATTTCAATAACATGCTAGATCTTTTTTTCCCTTGTTTTATCTCTCGCTCTCTCT
>NW_008703634.1:117389-124889 GCF_000326865.2 Helobdella robusta | reverse complement strand
ATAACTTCAAGCCAGAGAGAGATTGAATAAAATAGGTGGTTGTTGAACTTTTTAAATGTAATTTTAGATTTGGTTCGTAGAATGACAAATATTTACATTCTTCAATGTTGAATAAATAAACTAATCAATCTACCCGTTAGTTGTATCAGTCATGTAATGTCAATGATCATCAGTTATTTTAGTAGTTTTCAAGATCAATCAGATTGTATCATATATCATTTACACACTTAACAACATTAGGTGCGCCAGGCTGACTTTAAGAGTTTTCATTAACATCGTTTCGATCAGTTTCTGACTCTCCTGGTTACATAAAATTGTGTTGAAATAAATTGTTAGTAATGACAGTTAGTGAGAAACAAAACATCGTGCAGAGATCGTTTATAGGTGCTGTTCCGAAACCGCTTAACAAACTAACGTAATATGAATATTGGAACGTTAAATTGGTCGGCACCATTTCTAGTCCATCCAAATCTATTTGAATTGGAATCGGCTTAGTAGTATCGCAGTACGGGCAGTAAGGAGTTCTGCAGATTAAATGCTGATTTGAAACGTACCTCGCTGCTACAACCTCCTCTCCAATTTTACATTTTGGAAATTTGCAGATTGCCCTCTCAAAATTTCTCCCGTAAATATGGATACTTGTTAGCTCTTGACCTGTGCTGGGATACGATCTTGTGAAGGACACTGTTCTGTTGTTATATATGGCTTCTTTGGTGAAATTTATTTTGCAAACGTCGTTTGCTGTGTTCTTGATGTAAAGATCCCAGCTTGGTAACCACTTTTTGTTTATCGCAGTTTCTCTCTCATCTCTCGTCATTCCGCTGTAAGTCAAAGAGTTCAGGGCCAACTGTTTCAGATCTCCCAAATTGAGACCCCAGGACATGAATGCACTGTACCAGTCGATTGTGTGGCTGTCGTACCCGAAGGTGCCTGGATCATCTGGAGATAAGACGATTGGGATGCCCATTTTGTACATGATTTGACCGTAATGGTTTCGTAAATCCGGCTCCATGCCTAAAATCTAGTAAATTGAAATATAATTTGTTTATACTTATCATGATTTTATAAATTTAAAATTTTCAAATTTTGAAAAAAATGGTAAATTTCAGAATACCAGTTTGACTAACTTGATTACTGGTGAGGCAAATTTCAACAGCAATTCTTCTTTCTTTCAACTTCTGCAGCAAGTATGGTTTCTTAATGAAGCCTTTCCCGTGTCCAATTCTCCTTGAGTTCAACAAAATGCTCTCATACGTATTCTCCAATGTTGGCACCGGGTTGTCCTCGAAAGAGCTGGTCATTAAGTCATCGGGCCAGCTAGTTTCTCCAGTGTGTAGGTACAAGGGTATCGTTTGGTAGCCATTCTCTTGTTGGGAGAGATGTTGAGTAAGATAATAAAGAGTAGAGTAACCGTCTTCTTCATAATACGCTGTATCGAATCCTATCACGTGCCTTGGATATTGTTTGTGCAGCTTGATTGAAAGTTTTAAATCTTTTTGAAATAATTCCGGACTGAGTTTGCGGATTGAATAGGATATTTTTCTATAAACCCTTTCGTAATTTCCATCGTTAATTGGATTTCCTTATGATAATCCGAGTCTAACACTTTCTTTCCAAACGTTTCATTACTCATTCCTGTATAATCCAGCTCGTATAGTTGTGGGTCCAATCCAAATTTCTTTCTCGCTTCGTAGTACGTCACTCCTTCAGATAAGGCATGCTCCAAGATGCCTTCTACATGTTTTTCATAAATTTTTATATTTGAAACAAGGTTAACAGAAGCCCTTCCCCACAGCGGATTAATTTTATTCCATCTCTTTTTCGTGTCTGTCGGATTGTTCGTTTCCTTATCGGTCAACACTCCAATCAGTGTATTCTGTCTGATGAGTGTTTCCATATGATACTTTGATCCTTTGACCTGTTTTAAAACGTTTACAACTTAGTAATTCAAATACAAAAACTGTAATATTTCAAAGTTTTCTGTCTCTAAAACTATTTTTAAAAGATCTACCTTAATCCATTTTTCGTTTGTTGGTGGATTAATGAAGAAATCCATGGTCCATGCCCTTGCAGTTGGTTGGCTGGGGTCGATCATGTACAAGTGTTCGAAATCTTCGCTGGCCCATATTATCTCAAATAGTGTTTTCTTGCTTAGCTGGGTTTCTTCAAGAAGTTTATTATTTGCAAATGGGTTAAACAATGACTTACTCATTAAAAGATGTTTAAAAGTGGTGAATTTAAGTATAAAATCTTGAGAAAAAATGTTTTGAAACTAGGAAAATGTACATCTAAAAAATGTGCGTATTTGATTTTTAGAAGTGCAACAAATACTGAAAGAACCTTCGTGTGAATGGAGGTTTCATTTTTTCAATTTCTCAAGGAATTTCTCAAGAACTTGGTAGAGTTTGGTTTCTTTAATTAGGTTTGCAACTTTTTCGATGGGTTTGGACGGGAGGAACCCCTTGACGTTGCTCTCTAACATCTCCAGCCATTTCAAGTGCCCGAAATACGCGTTTACTATATCCTCATCCTGTTGGTTGATAAAGGGTGGCTGTCACACTGCATAACTTGTGAAGCGAGAAATATTATTCTAACAAATTTGGCAATGTTTTTTAAATTTTTGATTTTTAATATTAAGATAACAAAAAACGACAAATTAAAAATGCATTTTACGTTAAAAAGGTTTAAAAAAATGTTTGAGTAATTTTCACCCTGGTGTATTGAAAGTTTCTCCTCTCAAAATTTTTTTCCTCCTCGATCATTTGATCTCTTTCCCTGAAATACTCGAACTCATTCCAAGGCATTGTTCTGTTTCTCTGATGGTCGTCAGGGTTGTACGGGACCATTATGCTTGCCGGCGTCACACAGGACATCAGTAATAACACTGCACCGGGCGTTAGTTGAGATGCTGCCGCTGTTTTTCGTAGGTGGATCTTCATTTTACAAGTCGTTGTCGATGGATTTGAATGAGACGTTACGGTATTTCCAAATGTAGGAATGATTTGGTTTAAAAATTAGGTTTTAGTTAATTAATTATATTTTTAATTGATTAATTAGGTTTTTTTTTGCAGAAAATATTTACATGAACGTCTTACATATCGTTATATACCATTATAACTCTTAAGATTTTGAATCTTCTCAACAGTTTACATGTATGATTGAAAACTAGACGATGTTTCTGCGATAACTACAAAGTATAAAATAAATTGTAAATTAATTCTTAGAATGTTTAACTAATTTTTCAATCATTTAACACAGACTCGACATTGTCAACTGTCTGCTAAACGAGGCTAAAAACAACACTGAACTATTTAACGCATATGCATAGCTAATAAACTTTGAAATAGCATTTTAAAACAACATCAAATCTCTATTATATACTACCTGTATATATATATATATATATATATATATATATATATATATATATATATATATGTACTGTAATATTTTTGAATTGAATTGAAAGAAATTTTTATTCAGCAAATATATATATATATATATATTATGGTCTATTACCAACATATATATATATATATATATATATATATATATATATATATATATATATATATATACATATACATATGTATATATCTCTGTCTGTGTGCGTGTGAGTATGTTTGTATAATTTAGTACTAATTTAGCACCTGCTATGACAGCACTTGTTAGAATTAACTGAATTAAATTGGATTAAATTGCACAGTTCGATAGCCTGGCTCATTATGCGTGCTGGAGACAGTCTCTTTTCACATCATTGTAAAATATTTAAATACTGTTTAATATGATTTTTTTATTTCTACATTGTGCTTGCTTGTGTTTATGATGGTTCTTTTAACGTAGACAGTAGTGTCTGTGCTAAGATGACGCGAGAAAACTTTGCCATTTGTTTTTGTCGTGAGCATCTTATATTTAGGCTACATGTTTCAAAACATGTCGGTGGTTTGTCGGATTGGATGGACGGATGCAGAGGAATGAACGGACAGGAGAGACAGATGACAGAACAAATGATTGAGTGGAGTGGGATAGACAAATGAATGAATGACATGTCAACTACCATACAATATTACGCAATATTCGTCGAGTTATGAGTCATTTTACAAACAAACACACACGCGCGCGCGCACACGCACACACACGCACACGCATGTACAAACGTAAGAGGGGTGACGAACGAACGGTTGAACAGACAAATAAACTTTTAAGCGGATCAGGCAAATCCAACGGTATCAATATAGGTGACACTGACAATAACAACAATAATAACAAAGATAACAACATCAATAATATTAATAATATATAGATATAAAGTTAAATTTAAAATTGTTCGAGATTTCTCTGCCTTTGTTTCGGTTACTAATGGGAGCTACATATAATTTGACGATATGAACAACTCTAGTTCAAAATTCACGTCTAAGGCAAAGTATTCTATGATGCCTGTGTTTGTCTATGTAGTAATTCTTGTGATAGTCGTCCAGTAAGTCTGTTGCAGTAATTAATTAATAATAATTAATTAGTAATTAGTAATTAATTTTTAGCAATTAAGTTAGAAACAGGTGGTAATTGCATATTCAACAGTATTTATGTTCGATTATTTGTGTCTGTCACACACAAACACACACGCACCCACACACACACATACACACACACATACACACACACATACACACGTGAACGAAGTGCATGTACATACAGCACATATGTCCAGGAAATGAACAAAATGATGATTCAAGGAGTTCATCTTTCATATGTGTATATTGTTTGCTCTTTTGTATGTATGTGTATGTATATGTGTGCACGTTTATGTGTGTGCTTATGTAGTTTTAGTATATCATCATTATCGTCATCTTCATAAATTTTTATCATCGGATTATTTGATGCATCATTCATTCGTCATGTCATCCTTATTAATGTAGGTTATATTTTTAATTTATTGCAGAACTTCAAAAAAAAAAAATTTTCAATATCTCTTTGATATATACACTTTATATACACTGGCGCACACACGCACGCATGTATGTATGCCTGTGTATATAAGTATGTGTGTGTGTGTGTGTGTGTGTCTATGTGTTAATTGAAAAATGCCTGTTAATGTCTAATGTCTTGTCGGCAACAATCAGACTGTTTTTGCTGTTTTGGCGTCAACAATAAATTGTTGGAGGTTAACAAACTAATAAAATAAATAGTTTTTTTACCCACTCGGTTCAAATTTTTTTTCTCATATTTTTACTATTTTTTTTTATTTCGTGAGGATGACTCAATCATTCCACTCCAATCAACCAGCATTTCATTCAATCATTCAACTATTTCATCCATTAAACCTACTGTCATCTACACAATCGATCAACCAACCAACCAACCACCAACCAACTGACCAACCTATCAACAAACCAACTAATAATCAATCAATCAATCAATCAATCAATCAATCAATCAATCAATCAATCAATCAATCAATCAATCAATCAATCAATCAATCAATCAATCAATCAATCAATCAATCAATCAATCAATCAATCAATCAATCAATCAATCAACCAATCAACTAATCAATCAACCAATCAATCAATCAATCAACCAATCAACAAACCAACCAATCAGCCGACCAATCAACAAACCAATCAACCAACAAATCAATCAACCAGTGAACAACCAACCAACCAACCATCTTATCAATCACCGACCTGTATCGTATCACCATGACAGTTCCGTACTTGTTTTCAAATCTCGAATAAAAAAATTTAATTGGTTGGCATTATTGAATCTGACAGGATCAGTTGAATTACTGTGTTTATTTATTTATTTATTTGTTTGAATTTATTTAATGATAATAATATTTATAGTAATAATAATAATTTTATTATTATTTCATTTGTTTTGATATTTTCTCTGGCATGCATTTACACTGTATACATTCGTTGCGTTAGTATTGAAACTTTTACATGCCGTGATCACGCTACGAGGAGTAATTGTTTTTGCAGCTGTGGTAGTAACTGAAGTTGTGGTAAAAGTAGTAGCGTCAGCAGCGTTTGCAGTACCAGTAATGGTAGTAGTGGTAGTAGTAGTGGTAGTAGTGTTGAGGTTGGGGTTAGAGCAGTCGTAATAGTATTATTTAGTATGTAATAGTATGGTGGTAGTATTTATTGTAGTACTAATAGTTGTTATCATAATCATCACTACCATCGCCGTCGTTGTCAAAATTGTGCTGCTTTTAGGAGGAAATCTGTCCTTTGTCATCAGTGATCTTATCTATCTTCTTCCATTCATCCTTACTTTGTTTATTCATTTGTTTATTAATTTATTTACTCATTCATTCATTCGTTCGTTCGTTCATTCGTTCGTTCGTTCATTCGTTCGTTCGTTCGTTCGTTCGTTCATTCATTCATTCATTCATTCATTCATCCATCCATTCATTCATCCATCCATCCATCCATTCATTCATTCATTCATGTAGTCGTTTAAACTTCTTCATTTATTAAATCGAATGCCAGTAGTGCTTATGTTCAGAGGGTTTAATTTTTATGTAGTTTGTTTATTGCTAATTTTAATTTAACTGCTCTTGCCCAGTAAAAAATAAATAAATAAATTAATTAATTAATTAAATTTCACTCACTCAATCTTTCACTCGATGCACTCTTTCACTTTTCCATTCCTCAACTCACCTACAGATTAACCTGACCATCGGTGACCTCTTCAGTGACCTCTGCGATGGAAAGATTTTGATGAATTTGTTGGTCATCATATCCGGGGAGATGTTTGGACGGCCTAACAGGGGCGTCCTTAGGGTGCAGAAGATGGAAAACGTCAGTAGGTGTCTGCAGTTTCTCGCCACTAAGGTGCGTTTTGTTGGGTGTTGGTTCGGTTGGGTGGATAGTTGGTTTGTTTGTTGGATTGTGTTTGAGTGTATTTTTTCTCTGATGTTATTACCGTACATCTGTTCGTTTACATGTTTATTCAGTTTGTTATTAAATGACTGGTTCGTTCGTTTGTCTGCTCGTTCATCCGTGAACATGTTCTGTCAATTTCTAAAACCTCGCTTATATCGAGAATGTAGATTAACTTTTAAACTAATTAATGCAGCTTTAACTCGAAGACAATTATCAAATAGTTAAAAAAAGGTTAACTAAAAACAGGCTCATTACATTGGATAAAACATGACTTCTAATTTGTCCTTGAACTTTGACCTTCACAGGTGACCTTCGAGAACATCGGGGCAGAGGACATTGTTGACGGCAACCCTACCCTCATATTGGGCCTCATCTGGACGATCATTTTGAGGTTTCAGATACAGGAGATCACCATTGAGTTGGTGAGTTGATGATGATGATGACGATGATGTTGATGATGACGATGATGGTTATGATGTTTTCACTGGTACAGTTAGTTATCATCAGTATCAGTAGCTGGTTGATATGGACCGACTCCCCGCGTTCTCACTCACACACACACACACGCAACAAAAAATAAATAATAAAAATACTATCATCATCAACAACATTA
>NW_008703634.1:94889-114889 GCF_000326865.2 Helobdella robusta | reverse complement strand
ATTTTTACAATATTCTATATATATAATATATATGTATATATTTATAAATATATATATATATATATATATATATGCATACTTTTATATATACATATACATGTTTATATAAGTATGCATACATGTACATGTGACGTGATGGCTCAGATAGTAAGTGAGCCTCGTCAATGTACAGCAAAGATGGGTTTCGAATGCTGAGTGATGCTTTACTACATGTGTGCAAAAGTGTGTGCATACATATGTACATATGTATGTGCATACATATAAATGTTGTGTGTATTATTTATTATGTTAAACATTTTAGGTTTTTGAAATTGTTTAACATTTTGCATGTAAAGTTTTCTATATGTGCTTGTATGTTTATGTTTGTATGTTTAGGTTGAATGCTCGTTTTATGTTGGGTGTGTTTGTAAGTTTGTAAATGTATATTTGTGTTTTGTGTTTGTTTGTATGTTTAATTGTACGTATGTATATTTCGTTTCTTTGTTTTGTGTGTGTGTTCTATTAAAGTAATTTATAAATATTCGAAGCCTTGTGTCTGTGTGCGTGTGTGTTTGTGTGCGTGCGTGCGTGTGTATGTGCGTATACGGATGTGTGTTTTTATGGTGTGATACTAAAAATATTGAAAGGAAACTATTATACAAGTGGATGTGAAATGAACGAAAGAATGAATGAATAAACGAAAGAATGAACAACTTATTGGCAGATTTATTCATTAAATTAAATTAGTCAAAGAAAACCGATCAATCAATCAGATATCGCGGAGTTAAGATTGACAACTTCTCGACCAGTTGGAGGAACGGGCTGGGGTTCAACGCCCTCATTCACGCCCACTGCCCCGAACTTGTTGACTACAACACCCTCAATCCCAATGACCACATTGGTGATGATTATGATGATGAAGATTGTGATAATGATGATGATGTTGATTGTGATGATGATTATGATAACAATTATATCGGTGTTGAAGATGAAGATACTTGCGACGATTACGATGGTAATGATGACGATCTTAATTTTATTTTTGACGATGATGATGATGACGATGCTGATGATGATACAACAGGAAACTTAAACAACGCGTTTATAATCGCCGAAGAGAAGTTGGGCATCAAGAAGTTGTTGGATGCCGAAGGTTTGTCTGTTTGTCTGTTCGTGACGATGTCGATGACGTCACTTATTGTTGATGATCAGGTGTAAATGTTGTTGCTGATGACGTCATTTCATTAGTCAGTATCTTAGACATTGTCTTCGTATCCTCACAATCACCTCTACCGTGAACATTTTTGGGGCAGATGTGGACGTCTCAAGGCCGGACGACAAGTCGATAATGACCTATGTCGCTTCTTATTATCACTTTTTCTCCAGGATGAAGTCTCAGATGACTGACTCGAAAAGAATTAACAACGTCAGTTTTTGTCGGTGTGGTGTTTTTTTGTTTGTTTGTGGTGGTTTGGTTTGTGGTGTGTGGAGAGGTGTGGGTTTGGCCATTTGTGGCGTGTTTATCGTGTCGTGTTTTTGGTGTGGGAAACGAGAAAGTTGATCGTTAACGTAGATCACTACTTTTTATTTTGAGGAATGTTTGTAGTCTGTGGCTGGCGTGTTTCTAGTGCGTGAGTAGGACGTGTGAATGAGGTGTGTGTGTGTAAATTGGGATGAGGTGTTTTTCTTACTTGCGTCGTTTCATGGTTTGTATGTGTGTGTATGTGTTTGTTTGTGTGTGTGTTTATTGTTTGTGCGTGCGTGTGCGTGCGTGTTGTCACGCGGTTCAGTCATCCTGCCATCATCTTCACTTTATCATCATCAACGTCATCACTGCGTCATCATCTTCACAAAAGGTGCTGGCCAATTTGATGGACATAAAACGAGACGAGGACGATTACGAGTGTCTCGTTTCGAATCTTCTCGAATGGATCAACCTGAAGATCTTCAAACTCAACAATCGAACCTTTCCGAATTCCGTGGAAGGCGTAACGAAGGAGATGAACGATTTCACCAACTACAGACTCGTTGAGAAACCGCCTAAGTTCGTCTCGATGATGATGATGATGATGATGGAGGTTATGATGGTGGTTGTGATGAGGAGGTATGATGATGGCTGCTATGGTGCTGACTGCCACACGATAATCGTGATGGTTTTTTAGAAATCCAAAATACATTACGTCATCGTCACGTCATCAGGTCACTCACCACCATTCCAACTAACAAACCAACCAACCAACCAATCAACCAATCAATCAATCAACCAACCAACTAACTCTCCAGATACAAAGAAAAAGGAAACCTCGAAGTCCTCTTCTTCAACATCCAGGCCAAACTGAAGAGTGGTCAGAAAAAAATGTACACGCCCCCTGAGGGTAAACTCATCAGAGATGTCGAATCCGCTTGGCTCAGACTGGAGAGGGCTGAACATGATCGGGAGCTTGCCCTTAGAGAAGAACTGATAAGGTTGGTTGTTGGTAGTGTGTCTATACGTGTTTGTAGGCTGTCGTTGCTTGGCTACCTGGTTCGATTACAATGATACTTGCTATATGTTTCTGGCAGTTATAGAGTTTTGTTTCAGGCGTTTTTGTCGTGTGGTTACTTAATTCAAATGCTTGCAAAATCGTTCGTTGTGTGTTTGTGGATTGCTGTGGTTGCTTGTTCACCTTGTTCGAATACATGGATGTTGGTTAGATGTGTGTGTTTGTGAGTGTTTGTGTGTGTGAGTGGGTTGGTGACGCGTCATTTTGTTGTTTTTTTTATCAAAGTGTAGACGTATCTGTGTTGATTGATGTGCTAAGAGATAATTTCAATTTTTCAACACAGACAAGAAAGGCTGAAACAGCTGGCTGAGAAATTTGAAAAGAAGGTTTTTACTTTAACTTTCAAATATTTATTATACATTCACATTATCATTGTTTTAATGGTCATCATCAACATCTTCATCGTCATCTTCATCGTCATCTTCATTGTCATCATCGTCATCATCAGCATCGTCATCATCAACATCATCATCTTTATCATCTTCATCGTCATCTTCGTCATCTTCGTCATCTTCATCGTCATCATCAACATCGTCATCTTCATCATCATCATCATCGTCATCTTCGCATCACGCAGGCCATCTTGAGAGAGTCCTGGCTGAACGACATGACGAGGATTGTGAGCGACCAGACATTCGGCAACAACACTGCCCAAGTTGAGGCAGCTCTCAAGAAACACGAAGCTATAACTGCTGATGTTGAAGCCAGGGTTGGTCGGTTGGTTGGTTGGTTGGCTGGTTGGCTGGCTGGTTGGCTGGTTGGCTGGTTGGTTGGTTGGTTGGTTGGCTGGCTGGCTGGCTGGTTGGTTGGCTGGCTGGCTGGCTGGCTGGTTGGTTGGTTGGTTGGTTGGCTGGTTGGTTGGCTGGTTGATTGGCTGATTGATGTAATTTAAAACAATAGATAATCAATAATGAAATAATAAATAATATTTTCCAACAGAGGGACCGATTCATCACCCTCTCCAGTATAGCGCAGGAGTTGTACCAGGAGAACTATCATGGTAGACAACCTGTTAAAGAAAGGTCTTATTTTTTCGTTTGCTTATTCATTCATTCATTCATTCATTCATTCATTCATTCATTGGTTCATTCATTCATTCATTCATTCATTCATTCATTCATTCATCCATCCGTCCATCCATTCATTCATCACTCCCTCTTTCATCGACCCATCCATCCACCCATCCACTCCAACCACCAGAGAGCAGCAGATTATAACCAAATGGCGGCACCTGTTGGAGTTGCTAGAGAAGAAGAAGAAGGTGTTGCATGGTTTCAGTGAAATGTTGGACCTCTTTCGGGAACTGGAGAGCATCTCTCAGGAGCTCAGAGACATGGAGGTTGTTAAGTACTAGCGGTCAATTTTTTAAGAATATTTTAGAGTTCGTCTGTCATTTTAATTGTTCTCGATCTTCGAATTAAGTGGCACTACATCACTTCCACGCCTCTATTTTCTCTTCCACATACTTCAGTTCGCTCTACAAAGCGAGGACCACGGACGTCACCTGGTTGGGACACAGGACCTCCTCCAGAAACATTCCCTCATCGAAGGTCAACTGAACGGCCTTGCCGAGAGGGTTAAGAGGTTAAACCAGAGATCACTGCCCTACAAAAAATCTCTGCATCCGGAGGCGCAACTACTACAGCAGAGGATCGAGCCCCTGAATAAGGAATTCGAGAAGTTAGTTTGAAGATGGCTTTCATTATGACACACACATATACCTGGTTTAAAACATTTGTATTTATAATAATTTTCGGCACGTCAGACACATGCACAAACAAACACACAGACGCACTGACGAACGCACACGCACACACACACACACACGCACGCACACGCAAACAGCATCCAGCACTTGTGTCAGATCCGTCGCGCGAAACTGGAGGAGTGTCTGAGGTACTACCAGTTCGTGCAGGACTCTGAGGAGCAGGAGACCTGGCTGGTGGAGATGAGTGGCCTGGCTCAGTCGCAGGACGTCGGCAAGGACCTGGCTTCCTGCATGATGCTCATGAGGAGGCACGAGGTTTGTTGGCAGGGATGTGCTCGCTCAGTAGTTGAATCGCCAGGTTCGATGGTGAAGGGGCTTGTTTCAAGACGCCTGCTCAGTAGTTAGCACACGCTTGACTGCCCAAGTCGTTGGTTCGAATTTCATTTCGCAAATGTTTTGACAGCTATGTCGTACAATACTCAGTTGTGCAAATGTTGAAATAAAATGTTTCGAATGTTTGGAGGTTGGGAAGGTGACGGCATCGTGGTCGGTGTCATCTTCATTATAAACTTTGTAATCTCTAACCGCAGTTATTATCTTCATCGTCGCCACCATCGCTTACTTATTCCTGATCGGTAATGCATGCCACGCAGGCTCTGGAGCAAGAAATATCGGCACGCATTCCGGATAGTGAGAGGATCTACAAGGTGGGAGAGCAACTGATTCTGAACAACCATCCGTCGAAGAGAGATACGGAGGCGAGGGTGAGGAGGCTGAAGGGACTGTGGAACGAGTTGAAAGAGATCGTGAAGAAGAGGAGGCTGCTGTTGGAGGATGCGGCTGAATCGCATCAGGTCTGTTGGTGGTGGGCTAGGTCGATGGATTGATAAATTGAAGGATAATTAAATGAATTAATGAATGGATGGATGGATGGATAGATGGTAGGGCAAACAAAAAGGATGCATGGATGAACTTAAAAGTGGAGGAATGGTTAGACGGAGGAAAAGAATAATAGCTAAATTGAATGAATGAATGAACGAATGAGTGGATTGATGGATAGGTGAATGAATGATGGATAAGTTGATTTGGAAAAAAATGTTTTGCAGTACTACGCGGATGCAAACGAAGCAGAATCCTGGATGAACGAGAAGATGCCCCTAGTCACCAGTCAGGATTTTGGAAGGGATGAACCTTCTGCCAAGGTCGGTTGGTTGGTCGGTTGGTTGGTTATTTGAGAGATTGGCTGGTCGGTTGACTGGCTAGGTGGTAGATTGGTTATTTGACTGGTGGAATATCTCTTGTTTCATTGGTCGTACGAATGGGTAACTAAGTTATGACTCCTCCGTCCATCCATCCATCCATCCATCCATCCATCCATCCATCCATCCATCCATCCATCAACTCGTCCACAGAACCTTCTGCAACGACACATAAGGCTGGATGGGGAGATAAAATCCTTCGAGCAGGATATCTATCGTCTGGACCAACTGGCCGCCCTCATGACCAAGGCCTCCTCCTCCTCTTCTGCTGCTGCTGCTAATTCCGCCGCTTCAGCTGTTGGTGTTGTCATGCCATGTGTGTTGTATCAGTTCAATGACTTTTAGGTTTGATTTTTTGAAATGGAATTAAGATAAATTGAAAGAGAGAGAGAGAGAGAGAGAGAGAGAGAGAGAGAGAGAGAGGAAGACGGAGTAGAGAGAGAGAGAGAGAGAGAGAGAGAGAGAGATAGAGAGAGAGAGAGAGAAGGAGGATTAAATAAATTGTGGCCAAAGCATCGTATGATGCTGCTACTACTACTGCTACTGTTATTGTTGCCATGTACAAAAATGTTGATAGAAAGATAGGGTACATCAAAAAAGGAGCGACACAAAGGGTGAAAATGAATGAAGGAGAGAGAGAGAGAGAGAGAGAGAGAGAGAGAGAAGAGTAATACACGAAAGAAGAAAGAGAAAGAGAAAGACAGAGTGAAAGTTATTTTTGTCGATTATTTATTAATCTGGTACATTACGATAATGTGAATTAACTTATGAAGAGAGAGGTAGAAGGAGAGTGTTCTTCATACACTCTATTACACTGTAATCGCTTTTTTGACTGATAACGCTTGCTGCTTGGAGGAATTTATTTTATTATCTTCATCTGTTGATTGTTCTCGTGGAATGTTAATTAAATTGTTTGCCGTTCCTAATTGACGTCATTTCATTGTTTTCATTGTTCACTGTGAGTTTGTTCGTTATTTGTTCGTTATTTGTTCGTTCGTTCGTTGTTTGAGTCGGTTAGTCATTCCGTCTATCTTTTTATTCATTCGTTTGTCCATTGATTCATTCATCCATTCATCCATCCAAATATCCATCCATCCATCCGTCCATCCATCCATCCACCCAACAGCTCAAGATACCGGCAACATCAACCAAGCTGACGGTACCATCTCAGCAAGTTGCGAATGGTGACTACGTTGGTGCTTTGAATGGGGGAGGAGTGGCGGTAGATGGGGACGAGGAGGAAGTGCTGGAGGAGACTGCTGATGTACCTTATGAGTATGAGGTAGGTGGTATTTTTTCAACCATCATTTTTTTGGTTTTCCAGATGAATATTTGTTGATTATAGTAGCTGTTAAATTTATTTTGTGAAGAAGGTGAAGAGCAATTAGGTTGGAGATTCAGAAATCGTCGTGACTGTTTTGAAAAAAATTTCATTTCATCTATTGTCAAATTTTTATCCGCCGCTGCAAACAATCTCGTAATATTTTTGCCGCCAGAAAAATTTGTTGGGACGTCTGAATTTGAATAAGAGATTTAAGAAGAGGTTTAAGATCTGTCAGTAGGAGAATCGTCGGTTGTACATGAATCGTTTACTGTTCTTTTCGCAATGGATTGCTTTCCATTCTAAGACGATTTTTTTCTCAAAATTTTCAGTTTTTAGCTGTTAGAGAAAGAAAAATTTCGTAAGAAAGATTGAAAAAAATAAATAAAAAATTAAGCAACGCTGAAATTGTTCTGACTTTCCTAAACAACTATATATCTGATAGTCTGGATTATATGTATATATATATAATCCAGACTATATAAGTGTTGAATAAAATTGGAAGATTAACTCTGGCTTAATACAGATAAAACAAACCAATCAACCAGTCAAATAATAAATAATCAATCAACTAACTAATCAAATAAGCAATCAACCATCCAATCAACCAACTAACCAATCTACCAACCAATCAACCAACCAATCAACCAACCAATCAACCAACCATCCAACCAACCAACCAACCAATCAACGAACTATCCAAGGTGGAAGAAATTCAGGAACAAGACGGATTCAGGGATGAGGTCGTGGAAAGGTCAATACCCCAGATCAAGGCCATGTATCCGTATAAAGGAAATGGGATGGAGGCTGGCAAGGGAGAGGTGGTGATGATAATGATGATGGTGGTGATGATGATGACGATGGTGGTGATGATGATGACGATACTACTACTACTACTATTAATAATAATGATGATGATGATGGTGATGACGAGTATAGTTATGATGATGATGATGACGGTATCTATGTTGATGATGATTGATATGATGATGTTGACGATTATAGTTGTGATAATGATAATTTTGATGGTGAAGATGATGATGATTATGATTATTACATGGTGATGATGTTTTAGAAGTTTCCACCAGCGGTTTTATGTATGCATATGTTTGTATGTATGTATAACTTTTCAGGTACTCCTTCTTCTTGAAAAGACTAATTCTGATTGGTGGAAGGCACAGAGGGACAACGGTCAGCACGGCTACCTGCCAGCCAATTACGTTAAAGAGATCGAACCCAAGGTCATTCAACCTGATGATTGAATGAACAAACGAATAAATAAATAAATTAATTAACTAATGGTTGATTGATTGGACGAATAAACAATGATTTTATAATAAGGTGTACAAATGAATGAACGATTAAATAAGTATTTATGTATTCAGGTCATTAAAAAGGTAATCCGCCAGCCAATCAAAGAAAAGGTGAAGGTCATGGTGACGAAGACAGGCATGAAGAAAGAAGTGGTAAAAAAAAAGAAGAGTAACCTGAAGAGGAAGCCATCAGGTTTGGTGATTGATTGTTTGGTTGATTAGTTGATTGATTGGTTGCTGATTGTTGGTTGGCTGGTTGATTGATTGGTTGGTAGGTTGGCTAGTTGATTGATTGGCTGGTTGATTGATTGATTGAATGGTTGGCTGGTTGGTTGGTTGATTGATTGATTGATTTGTTAATATTCTTCCATTGATAGCTCGCACTCAGGCCAACCTACACTTTGATAGAGTCAACTTAGAGCAACGACAACAGACCATTAATAATGCCTACAAAAAAATCAATGTTCTCAGTCAGGTATGTTTGTATGTTTGTTGCTTGTTTGTATGTTTTTTGTTTGTTTGTATATGTGTTTGTATGCTTGCTTGTTTGCTTGTATGTTTGCATGTTTGTTCATTTTGTTCTTCTGTTTCAGGATCGCCGACGTAACTTGGAGGGCGCCATTTTGTTTTTCAAATTTTGGCGGGAATGTGACAGCTTTGAAGACTGGATGAATGAGAAGGTTGTTTAAATGAATGAATGTTTGAATAAATAAATTAAAGAATGAATGAATGAATGAACGAACAACTGATTGTATATACTAACGAATTGATAAATGACTGCGGATCTAACCAGGAACAAGTCTTAACAGCTAAAGAAAGCTTGTCCGAGAACATGGAAGCAATCAAGAAAAAATATGAGGTGTGCTAAAAAAATTCGAGTCATTCATTCATTCATCCATTCATTCATTCATTCATTCATTCATTCATTCATTCATTCATTCATTCATTCATTCATCCACTCATCCATTCATTCATTCATTCATTCAATCATTCATTCATTCACTCATTCAGTCAATTAACATTCGAAATTCTCACGAAATCAGCACTCGTATAAAAGGAACGTTTGTCAAGGATGCACCTTAAATATTTTCAGAAGAGAAATACATTCGAGAATTTTATCCCTCTTAGTAGTATTCCGTTCTCTAATATTTCTAAATCATTTTTCAAAATTTCAACAGCAGCAGCAACATCTTCAACGCGGTAAAACTCTTTAACATTATAACATCCTCTATGACATCCTCTATGACATCCTCTATGACATCCTCTATGACATCCTCTATGACATCCTCTATGACATCCTCTATGACATTTTCTAAGTTATTCGAGTTATTTACTAAAAAGCACAAAAATTCACTAATAACAATTGACCGATCCGCCATGTTGTTTGCGTGCGTACGTACACACACACATACATACATACATACATACATGCATACATACATACATACATACATACATACATACATACATACATACATACATACGTACAAGTACATACATAAATACAAACAAACAAAATAATCAGTTGTAATATCTCTCTCTTCTAATCCATTGACCATTCATCCCATCGACCAATCAACAGCTTCTGATAACTGACATGGCGGCTAACGGTCACATGATCGATGACATCAACAAGATGGCCGATGAGATGGTGAAATCGAACCATCTGAGGAAGGAACAAGTTAAAAAGAGGAGGGATATGATTAATGATAAGTTAGTTGATTGTTTGGTCGGTCGGTTGGTTGGTTGGTTGTTTGTTTGGTGAAATCGAACCATCTGAGGAAGGAACAAGTTAAAAAGAGGAGGGATATGATTAATGATAAGTTAGTTGATTGTTTGGTCGGTCGGTTGGTTGGTTGGTTGTTTGTTTGGTTGATTGGTTGGTTGGTTGTTTGGTTGGTTGATTGGTTGGTTGATTGGTTTGTCGGTTGGCCGGCCAATGGTGGATGAATGAAAGAATGAATGAATGAATGAATGAATGAATGAATGAATGAATGAATGAATGAATGAATGAATGAATGAATGAGTGAATGAATGAATTAATGAATGAATGAATGAATGAATTGATTAATGAATGAATGAATGATCAAACAAATGCTTCTATCAAACCACAGATGGAACAAACTGAACAACTTGAAGAAGCAGAAAGAAAAATCTCTTGCTGGTGCATCTGGGTTGGTGATGAAAATGATGAAGATGGGTGTGATGATAATGATGCAGATGGCGATGATGACTATGAAGATGATAATGATAGTGGTGATGATGATGATGATAAAATTGACGAAGAAAAAGAAGTTGATGATGACGACGACACGCACATAAAAAATTATACACACACAAATGACACACACCCAAACGACACACACACACACTCACAACACGACACACCCACACACTCACAACACGACACACACCACATTTTACATTGTAGAATCGAACTCTTCCAAAAACTGTGCGACGAACTGAAGGAATGGATGTCAGAGAAGAACAACTCCATTGTCAACCCTGAAGAAGTTGGCAAAGACCTCAAATCCATCCAGCTACTCCAGAGGAGGCACCAGGGACTTCTCCAAGAGTTGAAACCTCTAGGGGACAAGATTAACACCCTGGGGCTTATTGCCCAAGAGTTAGTGATGGCTTTCCTCTTTCTATCTCTTCCTTTCTCTCTCTCTCTCTCTCTCTCTCTCTCTCTCTTTCTCTCTCTCTTCTTTATCTCTCTCTCTCTTTCTCTCTCTCTCTCTCTCTCTCTCTCTCTCTCTCTCTCTCTCTCTCTCTCTCTCTCTCTCTTTCTCTCTCTCTCTCTCTCTCTGTGTCCATTCATTCATTCATTTATTTATTTTTGTCCTTTTGTTCATTCATACATATATATTTATTCATTCATTCATCCATTCATTCATTCACTCTTTCATTCATTCATTCACTTGTTCACACCGCACCTCATCCTCCATCCAGCGTTCGCAAATCGCACCCCGATGAGACCCCACACGTCAATGAGAGGGAGGGGGAGATAAACAGTTTGTGGAAGGCACTGCAGGTTCCTGATGATGGTGATGATGATGATGATGGTTATGAGGATGGTGATGATGATGATGATGGTTATGAGGATGGTGATGATGGTTTTGAGGATGGTGATGATGATGGTTATGAGGATGGTGATGTCGATGATGATGATGTTGGTCATTGTCATTCGTCATTATTCACTATTTGTTATCATCGTCGTCATCTTCTTTGGTTTCATTTTCATCGTCATCATCATCATCATCATCGTCGTCGTCATCATCATCATCGTCATCATCATCATCATCGTCGTCATCATCATCGTCGTCATCATCATCATCGTCATCATCATCATCATCGTCGTCATCATCATCATCGTCATCATCATCATCATCATCATCATCATCATCATCATCGTCATCATCATCGTCGTCTTCATTGTAGGACAAAGCAAACAAACACAAAAAGTTGCTGGACGACATGGAGCAGTTGTACAAATTCAAGGGAGATGCTAAGGATTTGGTGAGTGGATGATGATGATGTTGTTGTTGATGACGATGATGAGTGAGAGAGCGTTATCATCATCATCTTGTCAACATCATTATCAACAACATTGTAATTATTAAGATCATCATCGTCATCATCATATCGTCATTATCATCATTACTAAAATCTACAACAACATCGCTTTCATCATCACCGACACCACAACCATCGTCATCACCGTCATCATCATCGTCATCACTATCAGGAGACAAAGATGAGTGAATTGAAGATGAAACTGAAGGAGAAGGAAGTGCCACACACGGTTGCAGAGGCTGATGACCTTCTAAAGAAGCATCACGACCTCAAAGACGATGTCAATAATAACAGGCAGAAGTATGTTCATAATAATTATGTTGATTGTGATGATGTGGATGGCTATGTTGGCGATGATGATGATGTCGATGATGATGATGATGGTGATGATGAATGGATGCTGTTTTTAAATGGTAATGGCGATGAGGCTTAATCACTCACTCACTCACTCACTCACTCACTCACTCACTCACTCACTCACTCACTCACTCACTCACTCACTCACTCAACCAACCAATCGCAGACTGAACAAACTGATGGAATTAGCGCGGGAAATTCTGAACAAAGATCCTGAAAACAGGGAGGTGGTGGACAGGATGAAGTGGCTACAGTTGGAGCAGGATGAACTGGAGGAGTTGTGGAAGAGGAAGAACAAGGGGCTCAACGATGCTAAAGACTTCCAGGCTCGTTTAGTGATTGACCTGCGATTAGATTAATGATTAGATGGATATTATCATGATTAGGTCTTGAGGTGTCAGATGATATAATGATTAGTTGGTGATAACTCGAATAATTAGATCGTAATTTTTGTATTATCTTTGCCGTCATTTTCGTACGTTCATTTTATTTTTATCATCTCGTTCATTATAATCGTCTGTTATCTCATATTCTCATCATTTTAGTTTTTTTTTCATCATCACCCTCGTCATCATCATCTTCATCATCATCGTCATCCTGTTATTATTTCCATAATCTTTAAACTTTTCAGTAGATTATTCAGAGTCGTCCCAAATATTCTGTTTTGATTCATTTTCGTCATCATCATCATCATTAATATCACAATCATCATCATCATCGTCGTCACCCTCATCATCATCATCATCGTTCTCCCCACAGACCTTCCTTCACGATGCCAACCAGCTGGAATCTCAGATAGCCAACCAGAAGGCACTACTTGACCTCAGTTTGAATGAGGTCGGAGTTCAAGTTTTATACTTTTTAAATTTACAATCTTAATAACTTTGTTTATTCTAACATTTTTTTTGTCTTTTATTTTTCAATATTTAAGAAATTATTAAAAAAACCGTTTTATCAGTTATTCAAAATTCAAACCTGATTCAAGATCCTTCAACCGTTGCTTTAAAATATCACCCCTTCTCTCCAATGACATTTGACCTTTCCGCGTTTACTGGAGGTGGTGTGGTGTGGGGATTCAGCGTTGTACCAACTTAACTTAACTTACCGGGTTCGATTTCAAAGAGACACGTTGTGCACGGGCTAGCTACAGAATATTTACCGTGCATGTTCACCATAGAAACATCTGCTTCGTGGCTGGCGGCGTTCGAGATCGCCTGGTATGGACCTCCTCCTCGCCTGGTATGGACCTCCTCCTCGCCTGGTATGGACCTCCTCCAAATCGCAGCAGACAGGATGGCCTGACTTCGCCGTTACTGGTTCCGTCGCTCGGAAGAGCCTGCCAGCTTCGCCAGGAAGATCCAATTTGTCTTTGATTTTGTTTAGAACGGGATTCAAAACTGAACCCTCTTGAGATCTTCTTGTAACTGGCGCTGTATAAATTAGTTTCCTCTATTTTGCTGATGACTAACTCGTTTCAAATGTGAACGCCACTACGTTCTGACCTTTCAATATTCAATCTTCAAGATTTGACCTACGAAATATGACATTGACCTCGTGACCTACATGAACAAACGCAGGCTGACCTAGACAATCCCGAAGCCCTGAGGAAGAGGCAGGAGCAGATCGAGGATGCTCTGAGAGCCCAGGAGGAAAAGTTGAAGATGTTGGACGCTCTGGCCGATAAGATGATCAAGGACGGCCATCCAGAAGCTAAAAAGTAGTTTTGGCTGTTGTGGCTGTTATGGTAGTGGCTGCGTAGTTACTGCAGTTGTAAAGTTATTGCTCTTTTATTTCATGTGTTGTTGTACGGTGTTGTACGTATGGATGATGTTTAAGATGGCAACAATATTAATAACGACGATGATACCATCATGGCCCGTCCCCTTACCACATCATTCATACTCACGCAGCATCGATGCCAAGAGGAAATCCTTGCGCGAGAAACTGGAGCAAGCTAAGCAGAAGTTGGAGGAACAGAAGAGGAAGCTGGTGGGATCAGAGATGATGCTGGAGTTTAAGAAGGATGCCGATGAGGTGGTTGGGATGATGACGATGAGGATGGTGATTGGATGTCGTGGATATGATGGTGTTACAATTGTATTATTCATGTGGCTGTTATTGGTGATGGGCTGGCGTTGGTGTTGTTGTGATGATGACGATTCCGTGAAGCAAAAATATCATCGCTAACCATAACATCCGGAAAGTTATCATTCATAATATTGACGATTTGATTGATGTTGATGATGATGATGGAGAAGGAGATGATTGTGAAGAAGATGATACTGTTGGTAATTATCATTGTAACATTTTCGCAACCCCCACCCAGCTCTCTGATTGGATACAGACCAAGTACCTGATCGCATGTGACGAATCCTACAAAGACCTCACCAACCTTCTACCAAAACTTCAAAAACACCAAGCCCTCGAGGCAGAGGTCAAGGCCAACAAAGGTCGACTAGATGATCTCGTAGATAAGGGAGAGGGCATGATCAGCGGGGGCCACTACGCTGCTCCGGAGGTCAAGAAAACCCTTGTCAAGGTCAAAGCTGATTGGATCAAGCTGGATGATAAGGTGGGTTGAAGGTTTCACGAATTGTTTTACAATTCTTACGTTTTTGTCTATCCTTGTTTGTTTGTTTTATTTTTTTTTTAAATTTTTTTTCTCGTGAAGGTGAAGGACAAGGGCTTGAAGTTGAGGCAAGCTGCACAACAGGAGCTCTTTAATAAGGTTCCAACCCCACCCACATCACTTCACATCATCATTGTTTCATCACATCATCACAACACCTCATCACATCACAACAACACCTCATCACATTTTTTGCAGGCATTGGAAGACGCCAATCAGAAGCTGTCAGAGATGGAGAGGTTGCTTGCATCGCAGGATCTTGGCAGAGACCTGAGGAGTGCCAAACATCTGCTCTACAAACACCAGGTCTGTCGGAATCGTTTGTTTGTTAGCAGAAACGAAATTTGTGGCTTTCTAGTTTGTGTATTGAGTTTTTGTCGGTTGTCGTTGTTGTTGTTATTATCGAAATGTATTCACTAACCGACCAATTACACAACGAGTAACTCACCAATCGACCAATCAGATGTTAGAGAACGAGATGAAAGTGAATGCCGAGAACCTGAGAAGCATCGTGGACCAGGGCAACCAACTGGCCAAAGATGGACATTTCGATTCGATGAGTATTCTCAAAGCTGTTAAAGATTTCGATAATCGGTCAGCTTGTATTTAGTTTTTTGTATTTGTTTGTTTGTTTGTTTGTTCGTTTGTTTGTTTGTTTGTTTGAGGATTATTTAATTAATTGTTTGTGTTTTTTTTCGGCTGGTGCTTGTTTGTCTTGTCCTCTTCGAACGTTTGCTGCTTCTTCGAATGATTTTTTCGAAAATTGTGTATCTTGTTTTAGATTCAAGGTGTGTCAGCATGTTAATAATGTACAAGTGCCATGCTATTCACCGCCACTACTGCAGAAACTGTACAACCGCACGCACGCACGCACACGCACAAACAAACACCAACCACACACACACACACACACAACCACACAGCTTCAAAGCGCTACAGCAGCCAGTCGCTAAGCGTCGCCACCTTTTAGAAGAGTCGCTGAAGCAGCATCAGTACATTTTTGACGTGGATTCTGAGCTGCAGTGGATTCAAGAGCATTTTCCGGCTGCTAGCTCAGTTGATTTTGGAAGGACACTCATCGATGCGATGAACTTGAACGCTAAGCACAAGGTGTCTCTTTAGTTTTTCACTAATTCGTTTATTCGTTTATTGATTCATTCTTTCGTTCGCTCGTTCGTTCGTTCGTTCATTCATTCAATTGTTTTTTATTCATTCTCACTCATTCATCCATTTATTCGTTCAGTCATTTATTCAGTCGTTCATTCGCCGGTTTGTCCATCCATCCATTCGTTCATTCATTCATTCTCTCTCAGAAACTTGACCTCGAGATTCAAGGTCACCAGCCTCAAATTGACAAAGTGGCCAAGGTAGGGGAGGGACTTGTTCGTGCCAACCACTTCGCCAGTAACGATATCAAGGTAGATTTTTGGTTTGCATCGCCACCGGTAGTGGCTGGTGTGGTCGCATTTTGAGCTGCTGCCTGCCATGCCACCAACATTTTTCAATCACCATCATCCTCATCATCATACTCATCACCATCCCACTGACCACCACCACTATCATCATTTCCATCATCATCATCATCACAATCTTCATCCCTTGTGTTATAATATTTATATTATAAAAATTTAAAATTATGTCAAACTCCATCTTACAGGCGAAAACATCAGAACTCCTCTGCACGTGGCAGTCGTTGTTGGATGCTGCTAATTTAAGGAGGCGTGGCTTGGAGCTGTCGATTAATAAGCATCAAGTGTGTAAGGTTTAGGGTCAGATGGATAGCTAGATTGATTGATAGTTAGATAGATAGACATTAATGAATGGAAAGATAGATTGAGAGTTGGATAGATAGATTGATTGATAGTTAGATAGATAGACATTTATTAATGGAAAGATAGATTAAGAGTTGGATAGATAGATAGATTAATTGATTGATTGATGGATGGATGGATGGACGGATGGATGGACGGATGGATGAATGGATGGATGGATGGATAGATGGATGGATGGATATGAGGTGATAATAAAGTTTAAAAAAAAATTTTGTGAAGATATTTGCGATGATTTTATCAACAATGCCTTTGTCATCTTCATCATCGTCATCACAATCGTCATCACGATCGTCATCATCATCGTCTCCCTCACAATCATCATCATCATCGTCTTACAATCATCATCATCACCACCATCATCATCATCATCAGTACCTGTTAGATGCAAACGACTTGCAGACCTGGATATCAGAAAAAAACATCCTTCTATCCAGTAAGGATCTTGGGAAGGATGAGAATTCTGTGGATAAGCTCATCACTAAACATAAGGTGTGTGTGTTTGTGTGTGTGGGTGTGTGTATGTTTGTGTGTGTGGGTGCATTTGTGTGTATGGCTGTGTATATATTATCAAACTCAGAAAAGTTCAATTGAGAGAAAATAACTCAATAAGAGACCCATAGACAATGACATTAGTTTACGAATTAATGAGAGAACAAAAATATCTGTCGTTACTAAATATCAAACATGTATGTCTGTGTGTTCGTGTGTTGCACACACACACGAACACACACATACGCACCCACATACAAACACACATACGCACACACACACACACAAACACACATATGCACACACACACACAAACACACACACACACACATTGCAGGCTTTGCAATCAGAACTGACAGCTCAGATGAAGTTACTAGGCGATCTTGAGAAGAACTCGCAGGAGATACAAAAATCCGACCCCGCATCCTCCAGAGAGATCGCAACTAAACAGGTCAGTGAGAGGTCAAGGTTGGGTTTTTGGGTCAATTGATCGGGGCGGGGCAATCAGGGGCAATCAATGAAATTCAAATTAGAAGCCTATCAACCTGTCAATCAATCAACTGACCAATTGTCCAACAGTCGACCTTGAACGATCAAATGCGACAATTTGTGAAGAAATCATCTGAGAGGCTGGCCAACCTACTGGCTTCAAAGAGAGTTCTCGAATTTATGAGGGAGGGAGGTGAGTTGGAGGAGTGGATGGATGCCCAGATGCTGGTTGTGACGTCAGAGGAGTATGGTCAGGATTACGAACACATACAGGTTGGTGGTGTGGTGGTGTGGTGGTGGTGATTATCTGATGCCACCATTAATACATTTTATAATTTGAATTATCATCGCCATTATCATTCTAGCATAATCATCATCATCATCCTTATCATCGTCAGGTGATCTTGAACAAGTTCAATGAGTTTCAGCTTGGAATCGAAGCCGGGTCGAAGAGGTTTGTCAGAGTTGACAAGATGGCGACAGAGCTCATTGAGGATAACATTCCTAATAAAGGGATGGTAGTTGAGAAGCAGAAACAACTTAGGTGTGAAAATGGTGATTGTGATGATTTTGATGATGATGATTGTTGAGATGATGATGATGATGACGATGGTTGAGATGATGACGACGACGATGATGATTGGGATAATCATTCACTTCTGCCTTATCCATTCGCTTATCCATCCATCCATACATTTATTAATTCATTGAGATCCATCCCATCCATCCCATTATCCCATTCCAGATCGCAATGGCAGGACCTGCTGGAGCAGATGGAGGCACGCAGTCAGAAGCTGCTCGGGGCCGGAGAGCTGCACCGATTCAACAGAGACGTGGAGGATGCCCTGACGAGGATCCAGGAGAAGTATGCCAGCATCCCGGACGACCTGGGGAGAGATCTCAAGACTGTGCAAGGCTACATTAAGAAGCATGAAACTTTTGAAATTGAATTGGTCGCTTTGGATGCTCAGGTGTGTGTGGCGTGTTTTGTGACGTGTTTGTTTGAAGTTTTGGTGTGTTGTTTAATTTTTATTGTTGTAAATAATGAAAGGTGTGAAGTAGTTTTGCATTGTTTTACATAAGCCTGTCTGTCGTATAAAAAAGTTTTTTTGGCTCTTGCAAAAACCTTTCATCCGGAAAACATTCTCGCGACAGCTTCAAATCCTTTTCGACGACTCGGAGCGACTGCAAGCGACGTATCCGGGTGGGAATGCGGAGCACATCAAACACCAACAGGGAGTCGTCTGCGAGAACTGGGACATCTTGAAGGAGAGGTCGGAACAAAGGAGGATGAACCTGCAGGCACAACTCGATCATTACTGCCTACTCTCCGCTGTTGGTCTTTCGGTTTTGTTCGTTTATTTGTTTTTGTTTGTTTGTTTGTTTGTCTGTTTGAATATGTTTGTATGTTTGTTTGTCTGTCTGTTTGAATGTGTTTGTTTGTGTTTTATTCGTATTTGCGATTACTCGATCATCTGCTTGAGAAGTTTTTCACTATGTCCTGTTTTCTGCTTGCTGAAAGATGTTAAACTAGAATTCTACGCCGGCTCTGCCATCGTCACAGGCAACGTGGAAAGACAGCAGCCCCAAAGTCGAACACCACAGACAGTCGCATCACATCACCACCAGCATTACGTCATCATTATCACTTTACCATTACCCTTCATTAGGCGCGCAACCTGATAAGTTGGTCAGAGCAATCCTTATTGGACATGCAAACCAGCAAGCCTCTCCCACTCAGCCAATCAGTGAGCTCCGTAACGGAACAACTGAAGGAACACATGCTGATGAAAGCGGAAATAGAAGCCCGGCAGGAAAGTTTCGATGACGTCATCAATAATGGGAACACCATGATCCAGAATAAACATTTTGCATCTGATGATGTTAGTTTGCTGTCGTGTCTGTTGTGTGCGTTGGTGTGTGTTTGCGCGTGTGCGTGTGTGTGTGCGTGTGTGTGTGCGTGTGTGCGTGCGTGTGTGTGTGCGTGTGTGTGTGACGTAATTTATTACTATGGGGAATATGTTTTATGTGGAGAACTTGAATTTACCGCCATGCCAGTGCACACGAGATCGTATTAAATCGGCACACTTAGCCAAACACCACTCCTTCTCCTACACTCACTCCAGCCAGCTCTCATCTCACATTTATTCATTTCCACACAATCCCATCTTTTCAGATAAGAGAGAAGATGAAAGAGTTGGAAAGGACGAGGAAGAAGCTGGATGAGGTGTGGAGGCGGAAGAAGAAGATGCTGGATGACCAGCTGGATCAACAGATCTTCCTCAGGGATGCTAACCAACTTGAAACCATCACAAATACCCAAGAGGTTTGTGTATGTGTGTGTGTGTGAGTACATGCGTTTGTACGTGTGTGTGTTTTTATGATTTTATTTTTGGTAGTAAAATATTAAATTTTATAATTAAATTAACCTGTCATACAATCCATCGATCAATTTTATCATTCAATCAATTCTACCATTCAATCATACAATCAATCAACCAGCCA
>NW_008703634.1:92822-94753 GCF_000326865.2 Helobdella robusta | reverse complement strand
TGGTTGGTTGGTTGGTTGGTTGATTGATTGATTGATTGATTGATTGATTGATTGATTGATTGATTGATTGATTGATTGATTGATTGATTGATTGATTGATTGATTGATTGATTGATTGATTGATTGATTGATTGATTGATTGATTGATTGATTGATTGATTGATTGATTGATTG
This sequence comes from Helobdella robusta, assembly GCF_000326865.2. NCBI lineage: Eukaryota > Metazoa > Annelida > Clitellata > Rhynchobdellida > Glossiphoniidae > Helobdella > Helobdella robusta. Next base: position 94,579 of record NW_008703634.1, on the reverse strand, counting down.
ATTGATTGATTGATTGATTGATTGAAAATATATTTATTTCAGTTATCCGGGCTGAAGGAATTCGCTGAGAGGTTGTTGCAGGCAAGTCATTTCGATGCTTCCAACATCAAAGATACTCTTGAGAATGCCGTTACTAGGTTCAATCAATCAACCAATTAATCAACCAAACAATTAATTATTCAACCAATCAATCATTCTTTTATTTATTCATTTTTTCACATTCATTCAATTGTTCAATCAATCAACTATCAACTGCTGATAAAATCAATCGATCGATTGTTCGACAATCAACCATTCGATTGAGTAATCTGTGATCTCAATCAATCGATCGTTTATTCATTTATTTATTTTTCATTTGTTTATTCATTCATTCATTTGTTCATTCAGTCAATCATTCAATCAATCAATCATTCAATCAGACGAGCCACCGTGAAAGAGTTATGCTCTGATCAGAGATCGAAGCTGTCCGATAATCTTCTTTACGTTCAATTTAACAGAGATGTTAATGAGGTGGGCTGTTGTTGTTGGTGTTATTATCAATCAATCAATCAATCAATCAATCAATCAATCAATCAATCAATCAATCAATCAATCAATCAATCAATCAATCAATCAATCAATCAATCAATCAATCAACCAATCAATCCAATCAATCAATCCAATCAATCAACCAACCAATCAATCCAATCAATCAATCCAATCAATCAACCAACCAATCAACCAACCAATCAATCCAATCAATCAACAACCAACCAATCAACAACCAACCAATCAATCAACCAACCAATCAATTAATCCTACAGGCGGAAGGATGGATCGAAGACAGACTGAAAGTCGTGAAGGAGGAAGACTTCACGAATGTCAAGGACATCCATGACAAGTTGAAAAGTTTGAAGAAGCACCAAGCATTCGAAGCAGAGATCTTCGCCAACTCCGAGAAGATCAAGTCCATCAAGAATGTGTGTGTTTGTCATGTTGTGTGTGTTTGTCATGTTGTGTGTGTTTGTCATGTTGTGTGTGTGTGTGTGTGTGTGTACCGGTTGCTCATTTGTTTCATTTCTTTGTTCTTCATTCGGTCGTTCATCGATTCACTTTATTATTTATTCGTTAGTTCGTTTGTTCGTTCATTCGTTCGTTTATTTATGATTCAATCATTTAATCAATCGTTCGTTCGTTCGTTCAATCATTCATTCACTCGATCATTCATTTCTCGTCATCCTCCACTCACACAGTCCGGAGAATCCCTGCTGAAGAATCATCACCCGAAATCCTCGGAGATCCAGTCGCGCGTGAACTCCCTGATCAAAAAGTGGAACGACCTCCTGCAGGCCTCGAGCAACAGGGGCAGAGGTCTCGAAGAGGTCAAGGACATACTCAAGTTCAACGAGGAGGCCGAGAAAGTCGAAGCCTGGATCAGAGAGAAGGTTTGGGAGATTGGTTGGTGCGTAGGTGAATGAATGGATGAATGAATGATTGAAGGAATGAATGAATGAATGAATGGATGGATGGAGGGAGGGAGGGAGGGAGGGAGGGAGGGATGAATGAATGAATGAATGAATGAATGAATGAATGAATGAATAAATGAATGAATGAATGAATGAATGAGTGAACGAATGAATGAATGAACGAATGGATGAACATTTACAAACTCTCCCACAGGAATTGTTGGTGTCTGCATGTGACCTTGGCAGAGATTACGAACATTGCCTTGATGTTCAGAAGAAAGTCAACGATGTGAAGGGGTCAGTTGTATGCTG
>NW_008703634.1:89295-91253 GCF_000326865.2 Helobdella robusta | reverse complement strand
GATAATTAATAATTATAATTATTATTATTATTATAGTTATTATTATTATCATTATATTATTTTTTATTGTTAAGGTTTAGAAGGTTTTTAAAAACTATTCTGCTATTCAAGTTTCAATTAACAAAACTTGTTTAAAGACATCACACACGTATGTTTATCGTCATCATCGCTACTATCATTATCATCATCATCATCTTCGTTACTATCATCATCATTATCATCATTGTTACTATCATCATCATCATCATCATCATCATTACTATTATCATTATCACCACCATTTTTTCTTTTTTAATTGCACGAACTCAGTGTTTCTCAGCCGAACAGGTTAATAATAACAATAATAACAATAATAATGATAATAACAATAATAATAATAATAATAATAATAATAATAATAATAATAATAATAATAATAGTAGTAGTAGTAGTAGTAGTAGTAGTAGTAGTAGTAGTAGTAGTAGTAGTAGTAGTAGTAGTAGTAGTAACATCGACCACAGCAATATATATTATAATTTAATAATTATAAAGTATATTATAATTTATAATAAATATTATTTTTATGATATGTCGATATTTATGATGATTCTTACAACGTTGGGTTCAACACGATACGTTCAAGTTTTTATTTTGACGATGTCGTTGTTGCTGTTGTTTTTTTTGTTATTGTTGTTTTTTATTTGGTTTTTTACTATTATTATTATTATTAATTATGTTATTATAATATTGGTTATATTATATTTATATTGCTGTTAATTGAGTTAAGTTCTATCGCATAAGTATGTTATTATTAATTATTTTTTGTTTACAACTGAGTTTCATGTTTTAATTTCAAGTTATCTATATAGATCATAGAATGGAGGAGTTAATAAAAATACATGGATGAATGGACGAACGAATGAATGAATGAATGAACGAACGAAGGAATGAATGGATGGACGAACTAACGAATGAATGAATATACGAATGAATGAATGCATGGATGAACGAATGAATGAATTAATGAGTCAGTGAGTGACAGTCAGTTTTCAATTTTTATGATGATAAGGTTGTTGTCGAGTGGCGCTGAAATAAATTGAAAATTATTACTACAGCCGCAACGAGGTGATGACGTAATAAATGGTGATGACGTGATGAATGGTGATGACCTAATAGTGATTATGCCAATGACGTCACGCAGGCCGCGGTGATGTCATCAGATGATTACGGGAAAGATCTGGCGTCCATCCAGGCTCTCATCAGAAAACAGGATGAAGTGGAGAAGGATATGACTGCCATACTGCAGCAAATCAAAGTTTGTTGTTGTTGTTGTGGTTTTTTGGTTCGTTTGCTCGTTCATTCGTTCGTTCGTCGGTTCGTTTGCTCGTTTGTTTGCTAGTTTGTTCGTTTATTTGTTTATTTATTTGTTTGTTTGTTGTTTGTTTGTTCATACCATAAGGATTATAATAGTTAAAATCCCAAAAATAAATCTTTCTTTCGATCAAAATCCTTCAAAATCTCAGAAATTGGATCAGACTTTCGAGGAGTTATCCAAAAAGTATCCGGACATGCTGGAGGTGTCAAGTGGGAAGCTTGAGAAGGTGAAGGACAGTTGGAAGACCCTGGAGAATCTTACTACTAAGCGGTGGCTTGGATGGATGAATATATGAATGAATGAGTGAATGGATAGATGAATTAGTGAATGGATTAATAGGTGGATGGATTAATGAGAGAGTGAGTGGGTAATAAATAGACGAATGAAGAATGGAATGAATGGGAAATGGTATTTAATTAATTAGTTGCTGATTAAAATCAGACGAATGACCAAACTAAAAATATAACGAATGAATGAATGAATGAACGAACGAATGAATGAATGAATGAACGAATGATGAACGAATAAATGAATGAATGAATGATCGATCGTTGTTTGATTGACAACAGAAAAATGAGATTAGAAGAGATGTACCAACTCCATA
>NW_008703634.1:85537-86503 GCF_000326865.2 Helobdella robusta | reverse complement strand
TGGATGGATGGATGGGTGGGTGGGTGGGTGGGTGGGTGGATGGATGGATGGATGGATGGATGGATGGATGGATGGATGGATGGAGATAATATCCAGTCTCTTACTCAAGCTCAGATGTTTTAACAGCTATGATGGGTACGTACATTTTTTCGCTACTAATAATAATAAGCAATTATTCTTCCGGATTGCAAGGTGGTTGTAGTTCCAAAGGGAGTTGTGCCATTCGGTTAATCGGACTTTAAAAATGGCTGGAACCGAAACCAAATAGCGAATTTTAGTTGAATATTTATCGTAATCATCATCATCGTCGTCGTCATCGTCGCCATCATGAAAACCTCTACCAGGCTCTAGGTTTCAAACGCCAGTGTGACGAGATGGATGGCTGGATGGACGAAGTTGAAGGCCAGCTGTCGTCGGAGGACCACGGCAAAGATGTCATCAGTGTCCAGAACCTACTGAAGAAGCATCAGGTGGATGAATGAATGAATGAATGGATGAATGAATGGATGAATGAATGAATGAATGAATGAATGAATGAATGAATGAATGAATGAATGAATGAATGAATGAATACGTGAATGAACGAATATATGAATGGATGAATGAAAAAATGAATGATTGAACGGTGCACGCATCTTGTAACAGGCTCTGGAAGAAGAGATAACCAGAAGACAAGAGAGGGTGACCGCCCTGAAGGACGCAGGTCAGAAGTTCAAGGACAAGAAACATTTCATGAGTGATCAGCTCATTAGCAGGGCCAAGAAAATTGATGATAGGTAGGTTGGCTGGCTGGCTGGTTGGTTGGTTGTAGTTGTCGTCACCATCTTCCACCTACTCATCATCATCATCTTCCTCCTCATCACCATCTTCCTCCTACTCATCATCTTCCTCTTCTTCCTCTTCTTCCTCATCATCACCATCCCACAATCAGATACAAGGCCCTGATAGAGCCCTCACAGATTCGAC
>NW_008703634.1:80457-85324 GCF_000326865.2 Helobdella robusta | reverse complement strand
ATATCTTTTTTTGTTGTTGTTTTTGTTGCATTAGTACAAAGCATTTTTCATTAATTCATCATCCATCCGTCTATTCATTCATCTATTAATTCATCCATCAATCCATCCATTCCTTGTAGATTCTTCTGGATAAGCATACGGAACTGAAAAGCAAGTCAGCCGACCGGAAATTCAAGTTGAATGATGCCGTCGAGTCCCAGACGGTTAGTTCTGGTGGTGGTGGTGATGATTGTCATGGTGGTGTTGATGATGATGCGGGAAAGGGTGAGTTGATGAGAGTGATGATGATTTTTTGAAAATGACCGGATGATGATGATGATGATGATAGAACATTTGTCAGCGACGAGGATGAAAGCTAAACTGAGATTTTTTTTTCATAATGATTAACATCTTTTATTTAATGTATTCATCATCACCACCACCATCATCATCGTCATCATCATCGTCATCATCATCATCAGTTCTACACGGAGTCCCAGGAAGCGGATACATGGATGAATGAGAAGAAGATGATTCTGGAGAGTAGGGATTATGGGAAGGATGAAGATTCCGTACAGGTTATGATGATGATGATGCTGATGGTGGTGATGGTAATGATGATGATGGTGGTGATGAAGATGATGACGATGAAGAGGAGGAGGAAGATGATGATTGATGATGATGATGATTGAGGGAGGATGATGATGACGATGACGTAGCATGTGATGAATCGAAATATAGTACATACTCAACTGCGAAAACGCATCAGTATGCTTGAATGAAGGTCGCCTGTCTCTTTAAACACGATCGGATGACGGGCTGGATTCTTCTTGCATTCAAACCCCGTCATTAAATCACGAGACCAGACCCAGGCATCCTGACCATGACGTCATCTTGCGTAATTATTATTTTAATGATGACGTAAGTGTTTCCCTCAATTGCGAGGTATCAAACGACGACAAACTCTAACAGATCCTGTTGAAGAAATTGGACTCCTTACTGTTGGACCTCGACAACTTCAACAACAACATCGGAGAGTTGAGTGCCCTCTGTCAGGGACTCGTCAGTAGAGGCCACTTCGATAGCCACAACATCCGCGAGAAGCAAGCTACTACTGAGAAGAAGTCTGTCGTGATGATGATGATGACGATGGTGATGATGATAATGATGGTGATGATGATGGCGGTGATGATGGTGATAGTGGTGGTTTTGATAGTGATGATCACAGAGATCAACCCATACAAAGATTGTAATTATTATAGATTACAACATCATATCGATTGTTACTCATTCTTACTATATTTCAATTATCAACTCTCGTCACACTAACTCGCTCTGCTGAGAAGCTTACTCGTTTGACGGCACTCTTTAATAAAACTTACATGCCACAAAGGCCTTACACTATCCGCACCACACACGCACGCACGCACACACGCACACACACGCCTATGATGGTCTTTCAGTTTCGGACAGACGGTATTCGAACCAGGCCATCACGTAATAGCAGCGCGAGACCTGGCACTTCATCCGCCTGAACTAACTCAGTGACCACCAACTCACTCCCACAATACCACTGCAGGTACGGAGATCTGCAAGACCTGGCCCAGAAGAGGAAGGCCAAACTGATTGAGAGCAAACAACTTTTCGAGTTTGTTCGGGAGAGTGATGACGTCACTGAGTGGATGAAGGAGAAGGAGGTGGTTGCTGGATCGGAGGATTATGGAACCGATATTGAACATGTCCAGGTTGGTTGGCTGGCTGGCTAGTCGGTTGGTTGGTGATTGAATGAATGATTGAGTGAATGATTGATTGATTGGTTGGTTGGTTGATTGATTGATTGATTGATTCTTCACCAAGACAATCAGCAGCAAACCTTGCAGTACTGTCCACAACTAACTTTTTTTTTCAACGATTCAAATGCATTTTCACTTAAAAATTTTCACCGCCTGATCGAGTGAACCACTTTGCATCATAGGATCAGCCAACTCATCACTCACTCAATCATCCAATTAACTCATCAATCTACTAATCATTTGCTAACAAACTATTTGCTTAACCAACTAACCAATCACTCAATCAACCAATCAATCATTCACTCACTCAACCTACCAACCAACCTACCACCGAACAGATCCTGCAGCAAAGATTCGCGGACTTCGTGCATGACTTGAAGGCCTGCGAAGAGAAAATAAACCACATCAACAGTCTGGCCCGGAGTCTTCTCTCAGCCAATCACAGCTCTGCCCCATTTATCGACCGGAAGTGTAAGGATATCAACCGGATGTGGGCTGAGGTGAGGTGGACGATGACAATGATGCCTGACAAACACGCGCACACATACTCTGGTACACACACGCACGAACGCACGCACACACACACGCACGAACGCACGCACACACACGCACAAACGCACACACACACTCACACACGCACGCACACACAGCTCAAAGACCTATCTCAAAATCGAATGGATTCGTTGGAGGGTGCGAAGAAGGTGCACAGTTTTGTGAGGGACGCGGACGACACAATCGAGTGGATGGAGGAGAAGGACTTGCTGGCTTCCTCGCAGGAGTATGGCCAGGATGTGCAGAGTGTCAATGCTCTTATCGTTAAGCATAAGACGTTGGAGGCAAGACGCTGTTGTGGTGTGGTGTGGTTGTCGTGTAGTGTGGTGTGGTTGTCGTGTAGTGTGGTGTGGTTGTGGTGTGGTGTGGTGTGGTTTGGTTGTGGTGTGGTGTGGTTGTGGTGTGGTGTGGTGTGGTTGTTTCATTTGTCCATTCATTCGTTCAGTCAATTTTTCGTCAAGTTACATTTATTTAATCCTCTCCTTCGTTATTTTCACACATTCATTCATCTGTTAATGGATTCGAACAACAATCATCACTATCACCACTATCATCACCATCATAACCATCACCATCACCACCCCCATCATCACCACTCCACCATCATCATCATCGACAACAACAACAACAGCAAGACTTAGCAGCCATCATGCAGCAAGTTGAGGAGATAAAGAGTAACGCGGAGGAGTTGATCCAGACGATTCCGGAAGCCAAGGATCACATAAATTCGAAACTGGATGACCTCCGGGTCACCTGGTCAGAGTTGCAGGCCAAGGTCAGGACGAGGTTGGAGAGATTGCACCAGATGGAGGGTGTCCAGCTCTTCTTTGATGATTACAGGGCTTTGTGGTTGGTTGTTTGTCGTCTTTGACTGGTTGTTGGTTGTTGTCTTTAATTGGTTGCTTGCTCTGTGTGTCTGGTCTCTTCTATGCCCCAGTCTTTCTCCCCCCCTCTTTCTCTCATTTTTTCTCTCTTTCTCTTTCTCTCACTCTCTCAATTTGTGTGTGTGTTGTCTGTGTGTTATGATTTCGCAGTGTTTTATTCTAATATAATCCATGTCAGATTTTACAATACAGTTTCTGCTTTTTTGCACTTAATCTTTCTTGCAGTCTTTTTTGCTATTGTTCCTTTCTCATTCTTCCCTTTCTCTCTCTTTCTCTCTCTTCTTTTACTTTCTCTCTCTCTCTCTCTTTCATCTTCACTATCTCCCAACAACAACAACAACAACAACATAAATAACAGCGCATGGTGCAACGAGATGCAGGCTCGAATGACGACCGACGAACTCGCTCTGGACGTATCCGGCGCCGAAGCACTCGTACTTAGACACAAGGTTATTATTATTGTTATTATTATTATTATTGTTATTATTTTTTTCGCATTTCATGTAATTTTTTTCATAAGTCTTCGTCAGCACGCTAAATGGTTTCTTTAGTAGATGTATTATGTAATTATTCAATAATATAAGTAGATCAATTAATAAATTAATTATTTTGAGTAAAAATAATTAATAGTAATTAATTAAAAATAATTTATTAATTGATTAATGGAAAAAACTTACCAGGAGAACAAAGCGGAAATAGACGCAAAGCTGAAGGACGTGTCAAAGTTCACACAGAGAGGCAAGGAGCTGATCAGTGAGAAGAACTTTTTAGCAGCACAGGTCGGTTGGGTGGGGTTTGGGTTTCTTTTTTATTCATTCATTCCTTTGCTCTTTTATTCATTCATTCATTCATTCATACATTCATTCATTCATTCATTCATTCATTCGTTTGTTCATTCAGTTCATTAATCACATGTTCATTCATTCATCTCGTCACTCAAACATTTATAATGGCATATTTTCTTACTCGTTTATTTATTTATCCATACATTCCTCCACGCGTTCCGTCATTCATTCAATTATTCGTTCATTCCTTTCCATTCATTCTTCCACTCGATCGCAGATCCAGGGCAAACTGGAGCATGTGGACAGCTTGTTCACCTCATTATTGGAGACGTGGAACAAGAGGAAAGTTCTCTACGATCAGAACCTTGACCTTGAGGTCAGGCAATTTTTTACGATAATCGTCTACAAACATCATCAGCATCTGCACTATCAACAAATGATTTTTTAACCTCAATTTGACCTTTTTATCTTTCCACTTTGAACTATTTCTTCATTGTGACCTCATTCAACTGTTCACCGGGTTTTTTGCCGTGACTTCTTTTCATCGTGACCTTGAATTTCTTGCTGTAACCTATAACCTTGACCTCCAACAGTTATTTAAACGAGACATGGACTTATTGGACGTCTGGTTAAACCAGAAGAGGCCAGCCCTGCATGGTGATGATGACGTCAAAAATCTGGGTGACTCCATTGATATTGTGGAGGCCCTCATTCAAAAGCACGATGACTTCGAGAAGATGGTGCTTGCTCAAGAGGATAGATTCAATGCTATCAAGAGATTTACACTGGTTGGTTGGTTGGTTGGTTGGTCGGTCGGTCGGTTGGTTGGTTGGTTGGTTGGTTGGTTGAATGGCTGGCTGGCTGGTTGGCTGTT
>NW_008703634.1:67957-75457 GCF_000326865.2 Helobdella robusta | reverse complement strand
TCATCATCGAAACAACTGACTACTGTTGTCGAGAGTAAATCTTCAACATCTCCCACATTGTTGGCAACATCTGCGAATGTTGCCGAGTTGTTGAAGGTTAATGGCTCTCAACATTCTTACGGTTCTGGAGGTGGTGACTCCAGAAAGCTGAGTATCGAGGGAGGTGTGTTTGTTTGTCTGTCTGTTTGTCTGTCTGTCTGTTTATTTGTTTGTTTGTTTGCTTGCTTGTTTGTCTGTCTGTCTGTCAGGTTGTTTGTTCTTCTTTTTGTTTGTCTTTTTGTCTTTTCGTTTCTTTGTCTGTGTGAGTGCTTGTCGGTTTTTTTGTTTTCTTTGTTCATAACAATTAACATGTTTTATATTAATTAATTGATTAATCAGATCAGTTAGTACGTATAATATGCTAATTAAATGAGCCAACAAATCAACCCATTCGCCTGCCAATCAAAATCCAGAAACTCCGCCCCTTCCAACTTCAGTCCCTCCCCCACAGTCGGCGCACAGCGGAAGTTATCCCGCATCCGATAGCGGATCCAGTGATTTAGGAGGTCCTTAATGGTGATGATGACGACGACGATGATGATGATGACAATGATGATGTAGTAATGATGATGATGATGATGATGATGATGTAGTAATGATGATGATGATGATGTAGTAATGATGATGATGATGATGATGTAGTAATGATGATGATGATGATGATGATGTAGTAATGATGATGATGATGATAAAACGTTTGCAGGAGCTTCCGGCAAGCAGTACTACAAAGTTTTATCAGATTTTGAGGTGGGCGATTCTTTCGATAATGATGATGGTAATGATGGTGATGACGACGACGATGATGATGATGATGATGAAGATGTGGTGATGATGATGATGATGATGATGATGATGATGATGATGATGATGGCGACTTCGACGTCTTTGATTATGATAACGATTGTGATGACGATGACGAATTATTACTCAAGTTATAATGTAGACAACGACTCTTACAAAAATAATAACAGTAATAATAATAATAATAATAATAATAATAATAATAATAATAATAATAATAAAGATAATAATAATAATAATAACAATAATAATAATAAAATGACTCCACATCCACAGCAGCCAGCCTCCATTCTACCCCCTCAACAACGCCCCGTCTCTTCATACGACACCCTCCCCCACCCTTCAGCAGCTTCCTCTCAGCAGACCTACCGTTCTTCCATGCAGTTCGACACCACCACTACCAGGTCCTCTGCCACCCTTGAACCGGGGGATAAAGGGCCGACCGGCACCAAAAGCAAGAAGCACAGTTTTTTCGGGGGGGTTTTTAATAAGAGTAAAAAGGAGAAGAAGTGATTGGCTGGTTTTAATTAGTTGATTTTCGATTGGTTGGGTTTAATAAGTTGATTTTTGATTGGCTGGTAGTTTGTTTTATCTTTGATTGACTGGTTGATCGTAAATAATGGCGGTTGGTTGATTGGCTGATTGATCGATCGATCGATCAATTGATTGATTGATTAATTGGTTGCTTTAACTTCGTTAAGTTGGTTGGTTTGTTGAATAATTGGTTGGTTGGTTGATTTATATTTTTATAAATTCAATTCTTTGATTGACAAAATAGTTGACAAAATAGTTGAATAAATCAAAAATCCATAATTGTATTTGTTATTTGATATTATCACATTAGAGGGAGAGAGAAAGAAAGTGAAAAAGAGAGTTAATTATATATAACTTAAATATAAATAGATGTTTGTAGTAAATAATATTTTTTTGGTTAATTTTTGTTTTTCTAAATAAATGTTTTATTGATATATATCATTTCTTCATTGATTGATTGATCCGTTCAATTTTTTCTTTTTTTTATTAATTCTTTCTTTCGTTCATTCATTCATTTGTTCGTTGATGATTTTATGATTCTGATGGCTTGACTTATAAAATAATTTTCTTCCGTTTAAATGCAACATATCTTATTTTTAATTAATTAATTAATTTATTCTTAATTGATTATTAGCTTATAATTTTCGCCATAGAATTCTTCAAGTGCGTTATTACATTACGTTCAATTAGACGTTCACTCTATTTCAATTCCTTCGTTTATGTAGAATATCTTAAGTCCTTCCACTCATCCGTCCGTTCCTTCATCTCTTCACTCGTTCATCAATTCATTCACTCGTTCATCAATCCGTCTAATGATTCATTCATTCGTTCATTCATTCATCCGTTAATGCGTTCTTTTCTTCCATCTCTTCTTCTTAACAAATTCCACAGGGGTGGACCAAACTTAGCACTTAAGGATGTAACGATTATATATATATATATATACATATATATATATATATATATATATATATATATATATACACACACAAACTTATATATATATATATATACACTTATATATATAGCTATACTTCTTATTTTAATTCCTATTTAATATATAAGAATATATGTATGTATATATCTATACAAAGGATACAAAGGATATCTATATGTATATGATACAAAGGATATCTTTCTATATGTATATATGTGATACAATATCTTCATTGAGTTTTTCTTTATTATCATTTATTACGACTAGTTATCATTGCCAACCTGGATATCTCTAATTAATTAACTTGGATAAGTAAATCTGTGTTTTACTACTTACACACACACGCACGCACACAAACAAACTACACAGACACGACACACACACACGCAATCACAAACATACACACACACATACACACGTATATAGAGTTCTTTTTTTTACAGGTTATCAAAAATAACAACATCATCATCATCAGTGATGTTTATCAGAAGCATGTTTTTATTTTCAAATTTATATTGAATTATTATCATTATTATTATTATTATTTATCCATAATTGCCTTTTGCCTAATAAACAACAGCATATCTTCCGGGTTTGATTGTTGTGTTGTTATTATTCTTTATTATTATTGTTGTTGTTGTTGTTGTTAGCGCTGTCGTTGTTTCGCAATTTCAAGTTAATGAAATTTTATTTGTCAGATTAAAAAATTTTTTTTTTGTCGGTGTTTGTTTGTTCTTGTTGTTGTTTCTGTGTTTATAATTAAGTGATATATTATAGTTGGTTGATTGATTGCTTGATTGATTGATTGATTGATTGATTGATTGATTGATTGATTGATTGATTGATTGATTGCTTGATTGATTGATTGATTGATTGATTGATTGATTGATTGATTGATCGATTGATTGATCGCTTGATTGATCGCTTGATTGATCGCTTGATTGATCGCTTGATTGATCGCTTGATTGATCGCTTGATTGATCGCTTGATTGATCGCTTGATTGATTGATTGGCAATTAACATTCTTTGATACTATCAATTTTTATAACTTTTTTTAACGAGTTGATGATAATATAAGGCTAATGTAGAATAAACTTCCATCTTTTGGTTTTGTTTTTTCAAATTATTCCAACCAAAATAATATAATTAATAAAATTCATCATACTAATTATATTTTTATTGAAAAAAAAACAAATGAATAAATTAAATAATCAATTGATTGAATTATTAAATAAATTAAACCCAATGTTGTCAGAGCCGTCGAATAAAATAGCGATATTCCTGATTCTAAATTGAAAGCTTTTTAAACATTTAACACAACATTATTTGCACAATTATGATTCGTGTATAATGACCTAGATTAGAGATGACCTCTCGGTGGCCTCGTTAAAGTTTGAGGACGGTCAGGGGTCAAGGTTGAAAGGTCAACCCCTTTCGTAGTAGTAACCGTCGTCTATAATTATCGATTGGTGCCTTCCTCTGGTTTTCAAACATTTCAGCACCTAAATTATATTATGATTATAATTATATTTTAAAATATCTTTAGCACATAAATTATATTATAATTATATTGTAAAATAATTTGGAAAGTGTTATCCATTATGACGCTTTTTGGGCACGGAACAAATGAGGGACAGGTTGAAAGCTGCATTTTTGCCCCGAGATCTTATATTCAGAAGAAGGACTCCATTTGTTTGTAATTTTGGTGGAATCATCAACTACCAGAACGGCCTTTAACATTTTCATTATTTCGTGCAAATGAAAACCAAAGACGTCGAGAATAAAATGACAGATGGGATTAAACAAAATAGTTTGAAAAAAATCGTTTCGTTTCGTTTCTAGTAAACATTCATAATGTTCACAAATTACGTTAATATTGATTTGATTGATTGATTTAATTGATTGATTTAATTGATTAAATTGCGTTAATTGAGTTGACAATTTTATCCACCACGAAACATCACACAGGTCCGGTACAACTGAGGAATCATTTCTAGAAAAATATTTTTTACAAACCTGTTCTAGAACTATTCTGACCCTTCGATCCAGGGCTCTGAGATGGGCCGGGGTCAGTATTTCCGGAAGGGCATCGTGTGATAGAGACTCCCTCATTAGATGGCTGAGTCTTCGTTCGGGATCCGTGTGCATTTGAACCAGTGTTCGGAAGGTTGTGAATCGAATGAGGCAGCATTGGTAGAGAGGTGCCAGGATGTCGATGATGTCATCGTGCGGCCGACCAAATCTGGGGCATGTTTTTGTTGTGATTAGTTTGGTTTTGAAGGATAATAACAATAATAAAATAATGAATAATTTTAATAATAATAATAAATAATTTTAATAATAATAATAATAAATAATTATAACATCTAAATGCCTCACCCTTTGCCGTTATCAAAAAGCAAGTAGTAGGAATTGTTACCATATGAGACAAAAGTGTAGTAGTGATGACGATCCTTGTTACCTGCATTCATTTATCTACTCATTCATTCATTCATTCATTCGTAAATTTATTTCTTAAATCATTCATTCTTTATTCAGTTATTTTTGTATTCATTCATTTGTCCCCGTTCGTTCATTCATTCATTCATTCATTTACCACGACATGACGGCAAACAGACGAACCTATCAAAAAATCAAATATGGCCGAATCTATGACATTGAGTATCGCTCTGTCCTGGTCAAAGGGCGGCTTAAGTCGCACCCCCTCACAGTACCCTTCAGGGTCGTCCGTGGTCTCCCACTCAGATCTGTTGGACGTTTGATCAGTTACACACACACACACACAAACACACACACGCACGCACACAAAAAAAATGAACGTCATCATCTGAATCATTCTGAAGATAGTTAGCCAGGTAGCTAGCTCAGACAGTAGGAGTGCCGTGTCTCGCATGGATGGCTTGTCGTCGGTGTAAAATTAAAAAAATCAACGATACGTTGTGTGCCTCTGATTTGTTGCTGGTCGGTTGGTGTGCGTATAGAAATGTGTGACTACGTGATGTACGAGTTGTAAGTCTCTAGGTTGCAAAAGTTTAGTTGTGCGCCAGCGTTTTTGAAAGCCGTACAAAAATGTGAAGTAAAACTCATAAAAGTAACACCATTAATTACAACAAGATTGTTTGTACAACAATACCCACAACAACAACAACAAAACACGACACCAACATCACCTATTGTATTTCGAGTAAGATCTCTTCCAGGGATTAGCGATGGATTTCCAGTTGGCAAGGTCCCTATCGGGAAGGAAGGCAGCCACAGATCCCTCGAGCATCTCTCCCACGCCACACACCGAGTTGGCAGCGTCACAGAAGTAATCACACTGACCGAAGAAGCACACATTGTCAACTGGCCAATGGGTGGTTGGTCGGTGTATTTGATCGGTAGATTACATTCTTTTATTCTTTTCTTATTTCACCATTTTTTCTTTCATTCTTATTACACCACATACCACACACACACACCACACACACACACACACACCACACACACACACACATACATACAAACATGTAAAAAAACACATGTACTCTACATACAACACACACACAAACACACATGCTGAAACAAACACATACAAACACACGTATGTATATCTCATTATTTTATACCATTTAACCATCGCCTAGCGTCCATCACACAGACACACACACAGACACACACACACAAACACACATATACATACTTACAAAGACACACACATACACACACAAACAAACACACGCACCAACCAGGTGAATAAAAGAAATGCTCTTGGATATCTTCCGTTAGCAGAGGATATATTTCTTCGGTCATGCTGAACAGCCTGCCAGCAACTGGCGGAACTGTGTTGAAGCCTAGGATCCTGTGTGGGAATGATGATGAAGATGGTGAGGAAGATGATGAAGATGAAGATGATGAGGAAGACGACGACGACGATGATGGAGCTGATCAACGTGATCAAGTGATCAAAGACAAACGATAACAAATGATAACAAATGACAACAAAAACCTAAACAAAAACCTCACCTATTAAGATGGAAAGCTGCTATCTCCGAAGTATGACGCTCCTTCTCGTACATATAGTATATGTCCAGAGTCTCTTCTTGCTCCCTGGGCACCCTGTTAATAAAACGGTCACTAGTTGGTTGGTCGGTGGCTAATTTAGGAGATGAATGTAGGTGGAAAGTTGTGGAGGGAGATGTTTAAATACGTGTGATGACGTGTGCGAAAACATGTGTAGATAGGTGACGTGTGTGAAATTTTTGTGAAATTCTGACGACGATGATAAGAAAAGAAATCGTAGAAAAGATGTTTAAATACGCGTGAAAAGGTTGTGTAAAAGTTTGCGTGGGATGCTGTTATGATTAAAATTGCCTGGACTTTTGTCGCGAAGACACCTGTTCAATTTGTAGTTATAAAAAAAGTAGTGGTAGTAGTGGCAGCTGCAGCAGTAGCGCTGGTAGTAATCAAGTAGTAGTAGTAGTAGAAGTAGCAGTAGTAGAAGTAGTAGTCGTAATAATTGGCTAAGGAAATCGCAACAAGTTAGTATACTCTAATAAAACACGCAAACAGAAGAAAACACAGACAGATAGATGAACACGCAAACAGAAGAACAAACAAAGAGATGAACAAGCAAAGCAGATGAACACACAAAGCACAATTACACAAACCGGCCTCATTGGCTTGAATAAGCCGTGGCTTCCGTCACTGAAAACCAGGATCAATTTGATTTGCGTGCCCATATCCGGGATCTCCTCAATCTCCACGACCTCCAGCTCTCTCAGGTTCCGGAGTAACTCTTCGATGTTGTCGGCGTCTTCCGCGAGGTAGAGCGCCTGATTGCTGATCCGGTTCTGAAAGATTTTCCAGGCCGGGAGGGAATTTTTCTGCTTGCTGGATCAACAATGGGATGGCGGGATGATAATGTTATTATATGGTGATAAGGTAATGTGATGGTAATGTAATTTGAGGATGAGACTACTTCGTGAAAGCAATTTCGCAAAAATTAATTAGTTAATTAATTAATTAAAAATTAATTAAAGAATTGTTTTATACATCTTAAATTACATTCCACATTTTTACAAACAAACAAACAAACAACCACACAAACAAACAAACAAACAAACAACAAAACAAACAACCACACAAACAACCACACAAACAAACAAACAAACAAACAAACAACCAAACAAACAACCACACAAACAACC
>NW_008703634.1:66218-67219 GCF_000326865.2 Helobdella robusta | reverse complement strand
GATTGATGGGTCATTCATTCATTCATTCATTCATTCATTCATTCATTCATTCATTCATTCATTCATTCATTCATTCATTCATTCATTCATTCATTCATTCATTCATTCATTCATTCATTCATTCATTCATTCATTCATTCATTCATTCATTCATTCATTCATTCATTCATTCATTCATTCATTCATTCATTCATTCATTCATTCATTCATTCATTCATTCATTCATTCATTCATTCATTCATTCATTCATTCATTCATTCATTCATTCATTCATTCATTCATTCATTCATTCATTCATTCATTCATTCATTCATTCATTCATTCATTCATTCATTCATTCATTCATTCATTCATTCATTCATTCATTCATTCATTCATTCATTCATTTATTCATTCATTCATTTATTCATTCATTCATTCATTCATTCATTCGTTCGTTCGTTCGTTCATTCATTCATTCATTCATTCATCAATTCATTCTTTGGTTCATTTGTTCATTTTTTATCCACTCATCCATTGAAACCTGGGCAAATGAAAGCAATAATAATAATAATAATAATAATAATAATAAATTAATAATAATAATAATAATAAAATAATAACAATAGTGAGAGAGAGAGAGAGATATGGACGAATGGCGAAAGAGATTTGAGATGGCCGGTTGATCGTTTTATTTAGCATCTGGTGTTCATTTTATGTATTGATTGTTTGGTTGTTGAGAAATTATCACGATGATGATGATGATAATGATGGTGATAGTGATGATGATGCTGCTGCTGCTGATGATGATAATGATGATGATGACGATGATGGTGATGACGATGACGACTATGACGATGATGATAATAGTGACGAAAATGTTGATGATGATCACACCTCACTGTTCGAAGATGGTGATGATGATTATCATGCTGGTATCATATAGGTATCATGATTGACATGGATAAATAAACAGATTATGATAATGACGTCATTCATGATGATGATGATGATAAGGGTAA
>NW_008703634.1:64438-65735 GCF_000326865.2 Helobdella robusta | reverse complement strand
AAACTATATTTGAAATTTTCGCTTTAATAATTTATTTATTCATTATTATTATATGGGATATTTCTGGTTTAATTGTCAAAGAGATGAACCACCCACGATGTAACAAAGTGAAGTCGCTTTCCAACTTAAACTTCCCTACATAAAACTATAGCTCCACCTAAACATATTAATTACATTTTATTAAGAAATCCAAACAATTTTTTAACAGGATTAATATTTCACATATCATTGAGATCGTATAGTTGCACGGTCTATGTAACTGAATGATGGCCTATGGTTATAAGATTTATGTATTTGAGTGATGGTGTATAGTAGAGGTGAGCTGGAATTGAAATGAGCTCCCAATTCCTTTCCATGTTTTTTCTCATTTCCGATTCTCTCCCGAATCCCTATTTATGATAACGTTTCAGAAAATTCTCATTCCTTAATTTTTTAACTCATTCTTGCGTTTTCCCTCTTATTCCCACCCGATTTCTATTTTTCCATAGAGTTATATAGAGTTATATAAAGTTGTATAGAGTTATATATATATGTATGGTTATATAGAGTTATATAAAGTTTTAAAGAATTACATAAAGTTATATGAAGTTATATAAAGTTATATAGAGTTATATAAAGTTTTAAAGAATTACATAAAGTTATATAGAGTTATATAGAGTTATATAGAGTCATATAGAGTCAAATAGAATTATATAGAGTTATAGAAGTTTTAAAAAGTTATAGAGTTATAATTATGATAACATGAACTAGCAGCTCATAACGTTACACTAAGTAAATATTCAGTTACATACGATGTACGTAACTGAATGATGGAGTAGCTGTGTTTGTAAGTGTGTTTGCATGTGATGTATATCTTGTTGGCTGATACTCTTGAGAAATATGGCAGTTTTGAGATAAATATTTTATTTAATTATTTATAAAAGTTAGTTGCGCGCAGCATAAATAATAACTGTTGTATTAACCATCTTCGCATGGTGTGCCATGCAAAACCGCCGCGTCTACATCCCGGTCGGCAAGGTTCCTCAACAATGTTGAAATTTTCCTCGCAACATTTTCATACACATCGACCTTTTGCTGTTGTTGCCGTTGTTGCAACAATTGTTGTTGTTGTTGTTGTTGTTGTTGTACTGATATCTGCTCCAAGACTTGAGATATGAAGAAAATACTTATGGTCGCTACGAACAGCATCAACAGCGTCATCCTGGTAATGATCCTGAAGTTGAATCGAAGTTTTGATAATGATGATGATGATTGTGAGGATGGAGATGATGATGACGATGATGGAGAAGAGAATGAA
>NW_008703634.1:62310-63635 GCF_000326865.2 Helobdella robusta | reverse complement strand
AGTTTGTTGCAATTATTATTATTATTTATATATTATTATTATTATTATTATTATTGTTGTTGTTGTTGTTGTTGTTGTTGTTGTTGATGTTGTTGATGTCTTTCTGACTCTTTTTTTCAGTTTGCTAGCTATGTCATTGGATCAACTATTATCATCATTATTATTATAATGGGATTATTATTATTATTATCACTTTTGTTATTATTATTATATTAATAATAATTATTATTTTTTTAATTATCATTGATATTGTTTGACAGAAGTTGCCTAGAAATTATTTAGCAACATCTCAAATCGAGAGTTTATATATATAGATAAATATACATGTATACACACACATACACACACACAAACAAACACTACACACAATCTCACCCTATATATACATATATAAAAATAAAGAGAGAGAGAGAGAGAAATAAAATTAGAGAGAGAAAGAGAGAGAGAGAGAGAGAGAGAGAGAGAAAGGTGGGAGGAACAAACTAATTTTCAATATTCATCTGAGTTAACTATAATTCATACACGTATGTAACGTTACCTTATTAAGTTACTTGGCTGGCAACAGATTGTATTTACCTATAAATGAAGAAGACGACAGAGTTCTATGTGTTATTACTTATATATTTATTTCAGTTTTTATAACCAATATCATCGTCGTCTTCGCCATCGTCTTACCCCAGATGTTTATCACCATCATCATCATCGTAGTCGTCTTTATCATCATCATCATTACCGTCGTCATCATCATCATCAACATGAAATTATAATCGTTTACTGCAATTCACACTTCGCCAACAGCTGAAACGCCATCATCATCCTCATCATCTTCATCGTCATCATCATCTTCGCCATCATCATCCTCTTCATCGTCATCATCATCTTCGCCATCATCATCATCTTCTTCATCGTCGTCATCATCATCATCATCATCATCATTATCATCATCATATTACTTATTATGAAAAGTAAGACGATACGATATCACCATCATCATCATTGGCATCAACATCATCATTACCAGGAAGGAATTTAATCATATTACGACAACGACCACAATGAGACGATGATGATGAAGACGACGACGATGATGATGACGATGATTATCACAAGTTGATGACGTTGACGTTTATAAAGATGATAACAAACACGTTAGCATTGCCCCATATTATTATTTCATACCCGCCACACTGAAGATGGCGAGCTAGTAGTTATATTACTATTATTATTGGTGTTCTGTAATATTTAATTATTTATTCCCATCAAATCTGTCGCCGCAATTTCAACATCATCATCAACAACGACATCATCTTCGTCTTTATCATTAT
>NW_008703634.1:52452-62260 GCF_000326865.2 Helobdella robusta | reverse complement strand
TATCACCTATACCCCTTAACATAGCGTACCATAAAACAATCGACACGGACACATCACAAATACACAACACGAAAAAAAAAACACTACACACCACACGATACAAACACACACAACAACACAAACATGTCTAGATAAAATATTGCAATCCTTGGCTTATGCATCTCAACATAGCGCACAACGCGACAATAATATCACACCACACACCACACACCAACCAAACGATACAGCATACAACAAACACAAGCAACCCGGCACTCCCGAAATACAATCCTGCCGAAATAAAATGATACCTTCTTGGACGTACGCTTTCCGACAGAGCATACTAAAACACGCCTTGCGATAAAACAAGAGATGACGCAAAAACGGCGCAAACACACCACACAGGCCACACACACCACACACAAGCCACACACACAAGCCACACACACCACACAGGCCACACACACCACACAAGCCACAAAGGCCACACACACCACACAAGCCACACACCACACAAGCTACACACACCACACAGGCCACACAAACCACACAGGCCACACAAACCACACAAGCCACAAAGGCCACACACACCACACAAGCCACACACACCACACAAGCCACACACGCCACACTCACCACACAAGCCACAAAGGCCATACACACCACACAAGCCACACAAGCCACACACACCACACACACAAGCCACACAGACCACACAAGCCACACACACCATACAAACCATACAGGCCACACACACCATACAGGCCACAGGCCACACACACACCACACACACACGCCACACGAACCTGTCCAGATGAAATGACGCGATCTCAGACGTGTGCCTTTCCTTCTCGTACATATAGTATATATCCATCGTCTCTTCGGAATTTCGTTCTGCTCTTTTCATGAACAATGTTTAAAAATGGAGAAGTAGGTAGTTACGCGGTATAAATTGAGTGTCAGCGGTTTGTCTTTAGTGAAAAAAATTTGCACAGCGCTCACATTAAAACGGAGTGCAGGCAAATAATTTGAATTTGTTTTTTTAAATTTTTAATAGATACACACACTCCAGGCACCAGTAAATACTCCACACGACACACAAACACTCCACAGGACACAGAAACACACCACAGGGCACTAGCTTATTACACGAGACACAGAGGCACGGCACTTCAGATAAACAGACTAGACAACACACCGAACGGCACGACGCAACACACACACACACATACATACATACACACACACACACACACACGACGCACACACACACCACACGACAAAGTTGGCGAGAAAGAAAGTAGTAAGAAGATTTAATTTAAAATGTTGTTTATTTTTGCTCGATTTTATTGCTTGTTTCCGTGAGATGGGAGGGACTTATTTATAGTCTTTCACTTCATGGGCATCAATATTTAGAACTTTATTTTTAAAAATTTATAAAGATTTAAAGTTGATAATAGAGTTTTTAAAAAAATCAGACAAAATATTAATTAAAAAATGCTTGTTAAATAAATAGAAATAGCAACAATACATCAGGAATTAACTTGATTATTCTTGAAAACTAACAAAACATACCTAATTTGAAAAACATTCAAACAAAAATTTACGATTTTAAAATTTTTTTTTTATAAATTTTATAAAAAAAAACACCTTTTTGGTTTGAAGAGAGCCCTGTTGCCGTCTTCCAGCGTGAAGATGTATTTGATCTGGGTGCCCACTTCAGAAAGTTCGTCTACAGAAACAATCCTCCTCGTTGCCAAATCTTCCAGAAGGCTCTTCAAAAGTTTTGCATCTCGAGAACCAGTTATGTCCTTTTGGTTAAAATCTGGTTGGTTGGTTGGTTGGTTGGTTGGTTGGCTGGTTGATTGGATGGCTGGTTGGTTGGATGGCTGGTTGGTTGGTTGGCTGGTTGGTTGGTTGGTTGGCTGGTTGGTGTGCAAGTTAGCTCAGCCAGTAGAGGTGCTGCAATGTCTCGCGGTGTTATTACGCCGTGACCTGGTTCCAATGCTGTCTGTCGGAAACTTAAAGATTATGTACCTCGTAAGAGTATGTACATCATCGTGTGTTGTGGATAGTACAGCCTTTGTGTCAGGTAAGTTTATAACTATAAAATGATATGCAATCAGTTTTTCGAACGCCAGAGCCACAGGAAATAAAAATTTAAAAAAATAAATAAAAAAAACCTGGACCGCTTTCGTCGTCATCATACAAGGAAAAGGATGAGATGCGGTTTTGGAACTTTTTCCAGTTTGGAAGTTTTTCCCTGTTTGATGTTTGTGGTTGTGTGGGGAGGGGTTGATGTAGTTTTTTTGGAAGATACATGTCCGATACATGCTTATGGGAGATGAGACGAAAATTATTATTACTATAATTATTCATCGTTATTATTACCGTTATTATTATTATTGTTGTTGTTGTTATTATTATTCAGTCACGTGCACTTAATTAACTGGCATCAGCATTCACCGAGAGGAATAAATTTGGAAAATAACAAAAGAATTTTTTTTTTATTTCAAAAGTCCGTCATAAATAACAACAATAACAATAAAAAATAATATAATAATAACAATAATAATAACAGCAATAATAAATAATAATAGAAATAATAATAAAGTTAATAAAAGACACCACCTCCAGTTTTGGAGGTATTCATATTTGAAAATTTAATAAGCCAAGAAGCAGTTTTTTTTTGTGTGTGAACGTTGGAAACTAACTAGATCATAAATTCATTAATAATATTAGTTATAAAACAACAATACAAGATAATAATAGTAATAATAATAAATAATAATAATAACAATAATAGCAAAACAATTAAGCAGGCAGAAGCTGATCGGATGCCAGAAATAAAGTACAGAGAAAAATAGGCAATAAGATGAAAGATGCTTACAACATAAAATTCATTTGTTCGATCAATCATTTTTTCATCCTTTTGTTCGTTCGTTTTTTCGTTCAGTCATTCATCCATCCATTCATTCATTCATTCATTCATCAACTCATTCACTCCTTCATCCGATATCATCCGATAGTAAGAGTCCTTAATATAAAAGGACAAGAAAAACCTATTTGTAACGTAAAAGAAGACGTTGTAAGTAATGAAGTTGGTTGAATGGTTGGATGTTGGAAGAATGATTGGCTGGATGGTTGAATGATTGAATGATTTGTTGGTCAGTTGGTTGTTTGGTTAACTAAATGGTTGGTTGATTGATTGGTTGATAAGTTGGTTGGTTGATTAGTTGGCTGATTGGCGAGCTGTCGTAGGCATTCCGATGATTTATGGACTGACTGAACACTATTGAAATGTTTACAAAGCTAACAAAGCTAATTTCAGGGCTTTCTTTCCCTCATTCTCATTTCATTCCTTTGTTTTCTGTTTGTTCTTTCTTTCTGTCAATTTCATTCTATCTCTTCTTTTTTGTGTTTGTTCTTTTAGTTTCTCTCTCTGTTTCTCTCTCTCTCCCTCGTATTTTATTTCTTTTTTGTCTGATAGTTATCTCTCTTTCTCTCTTTCACTCACTCTCTCTTTCTATTTCATTCTTATTTCATCTCTTCCTTTCTTCTTTTTTGTTTTGTTTGTTCTTTTATTTACCTCTCTCACTCGCAATCCATTTCTTTCTTTGTTTCTTTTCTTACTTTCTCTCTCTCTCTCTCTCTCTCTCTCAATCTTATTTTATTCCTTCTTTTTTCTTGCTACATCCAACAAAGAAAGAACAAGAGATCCTCTTCCTCCAATCAGGTCGTAAACTGCAGTTGTGACAGTGCACCATGTACATAAAACATCTTTTTTAATAATAATAACAACAACAACAACAATAATAATAATAATAATAACAACAATAATAATAATAACAATAATGATGATGAAGATAAGTTTATCTTTAATCGTCAAAGTTTGTTTTTTGGTAGTTTGAAAAGTGCGTACATGAAATCTGCAATTTTCATTTTCAAAATAATCAAAAGAAAATTGAAAAAAAAATTGAAAAAAGCAAAATTCATTCATTCATTCACTCATTCATTCATTCAATCACTCACTCACTCGTTTACTTATTTTCAAATTTCGTTTTATAGACAAAAAAACTAGGACAAAAATATCCAGAATACGTGCGGCTAATGCGAGAATGAAGTAACTCTAAATAGGGTTACAAAACGTGGCAATAACACCATTAATAAATTTTTCCTCCCCAACATTTGTTTCTTTCTCGTTCTCTCTCTCTGTCTCTCTCTCTCTCTTTATCTTCCTCTATGTTCCTCTCACTTACTCTTCTTGGCTAGGAGATGATGGTGTTGTTTTTAACACGGAGATGTTTTGCTTGTCAGTAATTTTTTTCTTCTTTTTCATATTTATTTTTTTTTTTTATTTTTCGGGTTTACAGAGCGAAGAGTGATGTATTTATAATTATCATCATCTTTCAGTGGCATATGCTAGATCGCTCAAATCGACATTAAGTACGTACCGTGAGAGCTGAATAATTGATGTAAACGCTCTTTGATTGAGATGTAGTATTATTGCCGTTGTCTATAGACTTCTTGTTGTTCATATTTTTGTTCTTTTTCAATTTCATTCGGGGCTTAAAGACAAAAAATGCGTTAAAACTGCAAACTTTTCCTGTAGTGAACTCATCGTTGTGGAGGTTAAACATTATACAACAAATGTTTTGTTGTATAATATAATTATTGAGTTGTTTATACTTTGTTGTTATAAATAGCTTTGTTCTTTACACTTTAATACGACCAATGAGTAATTAATTTATGAATAGAATTATAATAATAAATAATTCACTAAACTAAGCAGTGTTTTGAAGGCTAAAAATAAAAATATTTTTAAAGAGTTAAAAGTGCTTTAAAAAATTTACAACGGTGCACAGTTCATTAAGCGTGCTAGATAAATTTTCTTACGTTCAGTGCAACGAAAGTTTTATGTCTCGTAATGCGTCTCTAAGATCACCTCTTTTAAAAAAAAGCTGCTAGCTTATGTGCTGAAGTTTTTAAAAGTCTTTTTGAAAATTAGGATTTTGTTTTTTTTAAATTAGCTTTAAAAACTCTAAAAACAATTTTGATTGCAAAAGAAATAAAAGCTCTTCTCTAAGAAAACTAACAAAAAAAACAGGCAAAAAACCCATTACATTAGCTGGTAAATGAATGTGAGAGATGGGAAGTCTGCATGCCAACTTAACAGACAGCACACCAACTAAGCTCATTTATGTTATGTATACACACACACACACACACACACACACACACACACACACACACACACACACACACACACACGACGTACATACATTAAGAGGCAATGCTATTTAGGTCTACAGTATATTTATTTATCTATTCCATATTCACTAGACTTGCTCTGCTATGGTGTATAGTTGGTGTAAGTGTTGCATTTAATAATATAATAATGCTTGTGCTAGTCTGTTAGTTCCTTGTTATTTGATGCTGGATATAGAATGTTCTAGAGAAAATGTTTTGATTTTTAAAAAAATTTTCAAAATATTTGAAAACTAACTATATTTTATTATTTAATATCTATTCCGTAGCCAGATAAACATTAAAAACGAGTTCACGGTGATTTCAAAAGATTTTCCAATATAATATTCCAAACTCGAAAGTGTTTTGAAAAAATTTCTAATCAATTTTTTCTTTTTTCATTTTCCTCTCGCTGGTTCAGTATCAGTATTATCCAAAAAATATTTTTTTATCTTTCATCTGCCCAGTGCAACAAATTTTATGGCTGGAGGAGTTACAGCTGAAGAGATTGTCTGCTATTGCAGGTATAATTTAATGGGACGGCACTCAGTTAACAAAGACGACTTAAACTCCAGTTGGCGTTAATAAAAGTGACTCTCGTGCAAAAATGGGAAGGAAACCGCGACGCTGGTTGTTAATAAGAGGAAAAGAATTTTTCATTTGTTCGCTTTATTTTCAAACTTCTGTGATAGAGACTGTTTGAAAATTATGGAAAACTGGAGAGATGTGTATTAAGGAGAATGTTTACAAGTTGGTGAAGATGGTTTTTAGAGTATAAGTTTTGCTACTCTGGCAGCGTTAATGTTTACAGCAATGGCAATGTCAATAAATAAAAAAAACGAAATTTAAATTATAATTAATTGGCTTGATTTAATTCTTTTAATTTAAAAAATTAATTAATTAATTAATTAATATGAAAAAAGTTCAAGTACCCCGATTTAGGAGTCCTGTGGATTTCAAGTCTCGGTTTTAAGCGCTTCTTCTTCATTTTGAGATGAAAGTCTGTATCCCCAATGACATCTCTCCTCCTCTGACTAAATATTTTAACTATTTCCTTCAAATAACCGACTTGATCCTCATCCAACATATCGGATGCCGGTACTTTTTTTGTTGACGTAATGTCAAACTGTCCGTCGGCGGTTTGCAATCTATCGTCTGCTTGATTTTTCATATTTTTTACTTCGATCTCAATGTTAACGACGTTTGATAGGTTAGAGTTTGATTGGTATGTGACAATTTCTGCGTTGTCGTCTGTGGCCAGCATAGATGTGTACTCCTGGCAGATCTGCTCCATTAGGCTCTGGAACTTGTCGAAGAGGTTGTCGTTCGAAGAACTCGAAGACATGGCGTTGAAGGCAGCATTCTGATCGTTTGCGTCTTTTGCTTTAAGGAAGTTTTCTGAATTTTTGAAATTATTTTTTGACTTTAAGAAACTAGGATTCGCTCGTTTATTACGAAGAATCGGAACATTTTCATCTCGTTGAGACGATTTCTGCCTAACCAAAGCATCATCGTTTGGTTTGAAATTTTGCTTTTTATCGGCTAAAATATCCCGACCGAATCCCATGTCATCTCCAGTCATCCAGTTTCGTTTGATGAGAACGTTAGCAGCAGCGTGCTTCCACAGGCGATCTCTCGCCATCGTCTCGCGGCACAAAAACTGCACGCCGTGGCGGTAGTCGGCCACATTTTCGTAGAACTGTTGACTTTCAGACAATCCGAGAAGTGACTCTAGGCGCAGAAACGTCAGAATGTAGCCGGCAAGTAGAAGGCAGGTGGCTGTGCAGAACAAGAGACGAAGTCGCTGTTTGGCCAGGAGTTTTGTTGGCACATGAATCAACATGTAGGCAGTCGTGTTGCAGGTTTTCAACAACTAAAATTGTAAACAGGGGTTAGCTATCATGTGACCATTACTACGATGGCAGTTATCGATACGGTATCGATTTCAAATAACGATACTTTTTTTTACACGGTAATAAATGAAATGTTTCGTCTCGAAATGTATCTTCTTTACTCTTTTTTACGCGGTGTGATTTTCGATTGTTCACGGTAAATTATGAGGACTATTCGACGGAATGAAAGAATGTTCATGCATATTCATGATGTTAACACGAGCCACTGCTTCGTTCTGTGATAGTCCATGTGTGTATGTGTGTGTGTGTGTGTGTGTGTGTTTGTGCGCGTGTGTTTGTGTGTGTGTGTGGTGTGTGTGTAAGTGAGTTACTCTCTGCCGTCACAAATGTAAATTTCTCGATTGATGGAAGGTCAATGGATGTCTTATTTCATGCTATCCTTGTGACAGCTTGTATGTTTCTTTGCTTGTTCGTACGTTACAATGTTGGTATTTTTGGGCATAAAATGTTTGTATGTTTATGTATACAATGTTTGAATGTTTATGTATGTAATGTTTGTATGTTTAGCTGCAGTTGTTTATGCAGCATATACCCAAATTGAATGTCAGGAATGTTTTCATCGTTGCTGTTGTATCTTGTAAGGGCCTACAACTTAAGAATAAATGTAATTGTCGTAAATAATTGTTAGCAAGAGTCAATACTGATGATGATGTTGATGATGTTGTTGATGATGTTGTTGTTGTTGATGATGATGATGATGAAAAGATGGTGATGATGACGAGCAGGTAAACAACGATGATGATAGCATCACCCACTCTGGCTTGATAACTGAAAATTAGGTCTGAAAAATATGGAAAGTTAGAAGTTTCAACTATATTACTTTGTGATATTACAGTTAAATAACTTCAAGATACAAAAGTTAAGATAAAATAATATAAAAGATACCACATACATATTTGCATGCACATGCTAGCCTCACGTATACATGAGCTACTGACAGGCAGTATTCGAAACAGGTCGTCACGCAATAAAACGTAAGACACGGCACTTCTACCATCTGAGCTATCACGGCCTGGACTATACCTATCTACCTATATACATACATACATACTTACATATATAGTACTTAACAGCATGTCCAGTTATTTATTTTAGTATATAATACTAGAGGAGCAGTAATTATTGACGACCGCAAGGGAACAATAAACCACAAATCCATACATGTATACGTAGTCTTACGCTAAGACAGGGACTACAGTACACACGCACACATACATACATACAAGTTCATACATACATACATACATACATACAAACATACATACATACATACATACATACATACATACATACATACATACATACATACATACATACATACAAACATACATACATACATACATACATACATACATACATACATACATACATACATACATACATACATACATACAAACATACATACATACATACATACATACATACATACATACATACATACATACATACATACATACATACATACATACATACATGCATACATACATACATACATACATACATACATACACACATATATACGCACATACGAAACGAAACGAAATTTTATTTGCTTCTCAAAATTGAAAATTAAAAGAAAGCAGGATGACCATAATAGAATTTATATAAAATTCCTCTAGTATGGCTACCTAAACAGAAATATTCCAAGTTCACACAAATACATACATACACACACATACATACACATACAAACATTCAAAGTTATCCATATATATCTATGAGTTTTCTATATAAACATGTACAGTGATTTATAAATGTATTTTTATTTATTCATTCATTCATCCATTAATTTATTCGATGGCTCGTTCAGTCGTTCATTTATTCTTGTATACACAAATCAAAATAAAACTGAGTCATTTCATATTATATAATGTAACATTAATGTCATTTTAATGTAATTTTGTAATTGTTACTTCAATTTAAGTAACATTAAATGAAGTTTAGTGACGTTGTTGGTTTCTTGATTTTGGGAATGTTGCTTTAGTTGATGTGATTTAACTTTGTCATGTATGTAGTGTAACTCTACGCATGAAACTATGCAATGTATGCAATTGATGTTATGTAGAACATAAGCGGTGTATGCAATTGATGTCATGTATGTATATGTATATTTGTATACAGTGTTTTTGAGAAACATTTTGTTTGTAATTAGCGCTATACAAATTTTCAAATAACAACAACAACAACAACAACAAAATAATAATAATAATAATAATGTATGTCACCTGATGCGACTTGAGTGTGTGTACGTAATGTTATTCAATGTTGTTATGAGTGTAATGTCATTACGCAGTTAATGCTGTCATCTGATGACACTGCAGACTGCAATGTCTCTTAATGTCATTCTATTGGTCGTTATTAAAGGCAATCCCGCTGCCCTGGTCGTGAAGTGGCGTGACACGTGACGTAAATGATGAGGGTGACGTCGTCTGACGTCATCCATAACCTGTATGGCGTCATTCATCACACGGGAAACAATTATGGAGAGAGGGAGAGATGAGGAGAAAGAGAGAGAAAGAGAGAAAGAAAAAAATAAAAAGAAAAAAAAAGAAAAAAAAATAAAAAGAAAAAAAAAGAAAAAAAAATAAAGAATAAGAAAGAAAGAGACAGAGAGAGAGAGAGAGAGAGAGAGAAAGAGAGAGAGAGAGAAAGCAGATGATGACACAAAT
>NW_008703634.1:48816-52402 GCF_000326865.2 Helobdella robusta | reverse complement strand
GATGACAAGCAATCGGATGACTAAATGACATTTGTGACGTCATGTGACGCCTTTATGACATCACATCACGTGGTATGTATGATCGTCTGCTTCGTTAAATGAAAATTGAGTTTTTTATTTAATCTTCTGAAAAATTAACATTCAAGAAGATCATTTTCTCGCTATTTCATCGTTTATTGGTTAATTAAAACGGATTGAATGAATGAATGAATGAATGAATAAACGAATGAATGAATGAATGGATCATGTATATATATATATATATATAAACGCACAAACCAAACACACAAATAAACACAAAAACTAATAGATGCACATACATATTCTCGCATATAAACACACACACACACACACTCAGACACATACACACACACACACATAAATAGATACACATCCTTCTAAATTCTCTCTTCCTTCATTTTTTATAACAGGAGCAAAAACACCACCATCACCATCTTAGATTTAATTAATTGCTTAATTAAAATCAAATTAGTCGCTACGTCAAACAAACCAATTCGAACTTTACCTTTTTCTCTTTTTTCTTTTTTATCTCTTTCTCTTTCTCTCTCTCTCTCTCAATCTCTCTCTCTTTCTTTCTTTCTTTCTTTCTTTCTTACTTACTTACTACCTCCTTCTTTCTCTCTCTTTTCCTCTCTCCTTCTCATGGTCTTTGCGTTGAATGAGAATGAATAGAAAGATGAATGAATAAATGAATGAATGAATGAATGAATGAATGAATGAATGAATGAATGAATGAATAAACGGATGAATTATTTTACATACGAATGAATGAGAAAGAGAGAGAGAGAAAGAGATAAGAGAGATAAAAATAGAAAGGGAGAGTTATATTTTAATGTACAACACACTCCGCTTCGGTGGCCGAAGCGATATTCGATCGGATGGACGTCTTAATTAGGAATCCTATTTATTACCTCAGTGCACTTTTAAATTCGTCTGGAATGTCGTAGTTGTTGGTGTTTTTCGTGACGTCATTGTTGTTTGTGTTGTTGTTGCTGTTGATGTTATGTGTATAAGTATATACAATTGCATGAATACATACAGACATTAACACATACATACACACACATACATACATACATATATAAAGATACAAACACACACACACACAAACATACATACCTGGAGGGCAGTTGCATACATCAGGCAATAATATCTCCAATAAAACGACAGAAATGATATACCAACGAAGGTATCTTCCGTTTTTTTTTGGTGTGTATGTGTGTATATGTGTGTGCGTTTGTGTGTGTGTGTGTATGTGTGTATATGTGTGTGCGTTTGTGTGTGTGTGTGTGTATGTGTGTATATTATGTGTACGACTGTTGAGCCCAATGGGAAGAGAGAGAGAGATAGCAATAAGTCAGTCTTTTTCGTATTTTTTGTATTTGCGATGTCTATGAATGTGTCGGTGTGTGTTTGTTTGTGTGTGTGTGTGTGACGCGTAAAAGTGAATGCTGTGTGTGTGTATTTGAAAGATTATACGAAGAATAGAACCAAAGGAAAATCGAGATATAGAATACATATCTCTATATAAATAAAATACAGTAAACTCAAATCCACTCCCTAATGAGAAACTTTTTCTTTCTTAAGGCACACGCACACACACATCCACACGCTCACGTACACAAACAAACAAACACAAACCCACACACTCACGCACACACACACACACACAATGGAGCGCAAAGATAATAATGTACATAACATACGCATCAAACGCTTGCAAAGTCTTAATTAGTCTCGCCCCCTAAGCCCGAGCAAGACAAAACATTTGACCCTCAGATGACCTGGAAGTTTGAACTTTGGCCTTGAGACGTCGATGTTACAAATGGGATGAGAAGCGAAAAGGTTGATGAGAATGTGAATGAAAGAGAGAGAGAGAGAGAGAGAGAAAGAGAGAGATGTTGAAAGTGGGGAAGATAAAATTAATGGTGGTTATGTGGTTATGTAGTAGAGCAGATGATGTCTGTACCGAAGATGATCGTAATGATGATGATGGTGGTTATGATGATGATGGTGGTTATGATGCTGATGATGGTTATGATGATGATGGTTATGATGATGATGATTGAGAATATGTTATCACTATCATAACCACCATAACATGAACAAAAATTTTCAATCTCTCATTACTTTTTTAGTCATAGCTAGTATCACTATTTTTATCAGTATCATTATTATCATAGTTATCATCATCGTCTTCATCATCTTCATTATATGTAACCGGCAACATATCTATTATGAAGAGCGTGTTGAAGTGCCATTAATTTGTACATGTGATTGATGACTTGACATTCACTCACTCAATCCATCAATCATCCATTCATCCATTCACTTAATGCATTATTCGTTCGCTCGTTCGTCTATTGGCTCATTCACTAACTCATTCATTCATTCATTCATTCATTCATTCATTCATTCATTCATTCATTCATTCATTCATTCATCCATCATTCATTTACTATTTTTTACAATAGACCGTTAACCATTTTTGTAAAACAAACAGACAGCTACAATCCCCTAGTTCATTCATTCATTCATCCATTCATTCATTCAGTTGCTATTTTTTCAATTATTCAAAGCAATTTTCTTTCTATTCAAGCGAGCTTTCTTCAATTGATTGTTCATTAGATAAGTCAATCAAGCATTCTTATTCCTGCTTCATTCATTCACCCGTACGTTCTTTTATTTATTCACGAATGAATAATAATTAATGAGGAGAATGAATGATAGATAAAATAAAATAATAATCAAAATGCATAAACGAATGCAGAGAATGAATGAATAAACACGACCGCATGCATGAGTGAATGAATGAAACAAATGAATGAATAAATGAATGAATGAATGAATAAATGAATGAATGAATGAATAAATGAATGAATGAATGAATTAATGAATTAATTAATTAATGAATGAATGAATGAATGAATGATAGATCGAATGAGGGAGTATGAAGTGAATGAATGAATAAAATGTGAGTGTGAATTTTAAGGAGAGCCGGCCTGGACCATCAATCAGACCACCTTACCACTCGTCAGCGTCATTAATCATAATTTCTTCTCGTCAAACTTCTCGTCATCGTCATCATCATCACCACGAACATCATCATCAGTATCATGATAAATATCCCATCATCATGATCCTCATGATCATCATCACTATCATCATCACCATCACCCTCATTTCTATCATCATTATTATCACCACCTTCATCATCATTTCTATCATCATTATCATCACTACCATCATCATTATCATCGTCGTCAGGATTGCATGTCAATGGACACTTGACTGTGAAAAATTCGTCATAAGTGTCATTATTGCGTCATCATCATCGTCATCATCACCATCATCATCATCGTCATCATTATCATTATCGTCAACAACTTAAACATCATCATCATCATCATCCTCACATCATCGTCATCATCATTCTTCTCCTCTTCTCTGGTCATCGTCATCATCATCTTCATCCTCATTGTCATCTTCATCATCATCTTCATCATCATTGTCCTCTTCATCATCATCTTCATCATCGTCATCATCATCAGCATCAGCAGCATTA
>NW_008703634.1:10166-40361 GCF_000326865.2 Helobdella robusta | reverse complement strand
GTTAAATTGAGAGCTAAAATTTATTCCTTTTCAAAATTTGTCAGATGTTATTCATCTAACTTTGGCTGTAAAGACTTGCACATACACACCCATACACACATATATATACACTTCATATACACACACAGACACACATATACACACACACATACAAACAAACAAACCACACATACACACAAATGTACACACGATATGATATTTATATATCTGCTTCAAATCAATACCAAATCTGTGAACTAAATTATCAAATGTCGCTGTTCTACAACAAATGGAAGCAATGATTTGAACATCGTCAGCAAAAGCCTGGTATTTAAATTCAAACATTTTGATGGTATTGAACATATCAGCTGTGTACAGAACAAAAACAACAGAAGTACTAAAACGGAGCCTTGAGGAACTCCAGATGAAACCACCTCGACATTAGACAATGTACCACTGAAGAGACTCCAGATGAAACCACCTCCGTTGTGTTCTACTATGCAAATGCGATTCAAACTACGTCGCGATTTCTCCAGAAAGACGCGAAAACAACATTTTAACTTTCCAATCGGCGAAAACTGATCGGCACAGTCGAAGGCTGCACTCATATACAATAGCGTCAACAGTCAGATGCCTTGAACATTCATGGATGGAAATAGTTCAGATGTCACGAGAATAAGAGTAGTCTGGCTGGAATGATGTTGTCTGTTCTGTATCCAGACTGATGTAGTCTGCATCCAGACCGATGAACTGGCAGCAAATCGAACTTAACTAAATGATTCAAAAATTGCTTGGAGACAACAGGTTCAATAACCTTCGGTAAAAACAGGAAATTTGAAATTGAACGATAAGTTGTTATATCATCTCTGTCAAGGAATGGTATTTCAATAATGTATGTGTGTGTGTGTGTATGTATGTATGTGTGTGTGTGTGTATGTATGTATGTGTGTGTGTGTGTTTGTATGTATATGTATGTATGTTGTAAGACTTTGATGAAATATTTACAGCGCTATAAACTAATTTTTTATGATCCGAAAATTGATCTAAAACTGCAAATTTTTATTGATACTGTATAAAGTTTCAATTAATGTATGCATGCCTGAATGGCGTTTTGGAATGTCAGGGTGTGTTTGTTTGTCTCTGTATCTGTCCGTTTCTGTTTGTTTGAATGTTTGTATGTTCACGAATACATGTTCACACATGTGTTCACGTTTACCATGTTCGTTGTTTATACCCCATGTGTTGTTTGATCTTGATTGACTAAATTTACTCGTTTAGTAATTTTTTCAAAATTTTATTGTCTTCCTGTATGTTTGCATGCGACTGTGACTGTGTGCATGTGTGTGTGAAAAGATATGCGTGTGTAGTATAGGTGTGCGTGATGTATGTGTATGTGTGTGTGACATGTATGTGAATGTGAGACGTGTATGCATGCGTGATACCGAGATGAGATATAATTAGCAAAGCAATCAAAACCACAAGGGCTATAAAATCTTAAAGTTAAACATTGGTATGTACTATATTGTAGCATCTTCCTCACATCAAAGCAATTCTTAATTCGGAACATCTTAGAGCAAAAAAACTTTAAAGAAATTTTATGCTTCTTATAAAAAGTCTCTATAATTGTTTTAACAATAAATCAAAAAATGTTTTTTAAAAAAATTATAAATTACCCGGCAAATTAGTTTTTCAAAAGATGGCAGTGGAAAATTAATTCAACAAAAACTTAATTCACCAAAAAAATTAATTCACCAAATGGCTAATTCACCAAAAAGTTATAATAAAAATGATGAAAACAGCAAATAATAAAAAAACGTTTTAGGAAAAAAGTCACAAACAAAAATTTTAGAAAACATTCTACCTACTAATTTCGATTTAAAGTTTTTTTTTTGAAGACACCAAACGAGGCAGACATCTAAAGATGACAGATTAATATAATATACTAATGTGTGTGTATGTCTGTGTGTGTGTCTGTGTGCGTGCGTGTGTGTGTTGTATCATATTGAATTACCAAAATAAGCACAAGACAGACAGACATACAGATAGACAAACAGACAGACATGTAGATAGACAAACAGACAGACATGTAGATAGACAAACACACAGACATACAGATAAACAAGTCGATAGATAAACAGGTAATCAGACAAATTTACAGAGAAACACAGGCGGACAGACCGACAAACAAGCAGACTGACAAACAGACAGACTGACAAACAGACAGACTGACAAACAGACAGACTGACAAACAGACAGACTGACAAACACAAATATTTCATTCAATTTCTCATTCATTTCTTACCTCTCAAAGCTTTTGTCACGAAATTTAATTAAACATATGATATGAAATGATGTGACAGACACATACATATAGATAGCTGGAAGGTGTTATAAAATTTAGAATTGAATGAATTTCGTTGATAAAATTATTTCTACTGCCTGAATAAGAAGATATTCTGTACACACACACACACCACACACACAAACACAAACACACACACAACACACAGAACACACACAAAATTGCCAAAAAAATGTCAAAAACCTTTTTTAAAATTATAAAAAACTATAAATAAACAAAATAAAATAAATGAAAAAACAAAACGAGCCTCACGATTTGAGAATTAAGAACTGACATTTTTACCAGAACTTTAAAAAGGTATTAATTATTAATTAAATAAAGAAATAGAATAATAAATTTAATTAATAATTAATCAATCCGCAAGCTCACTTTTTGGAACTGTTAACAACTTAAGTCTACTTTTCAAAGGCGCATTTTTAAATTTGAATAAAATAGAAATGCTACAACTTTGAGAGTTGCATAGCGCAAGCGGCATATGTGATACAAACAATGGAACAAACAAACAAACAGACATACAAACAGACAGACAAACAGACAGACAAACAAACAGACAAACAGTCAGACAAACAAACAGACAAACGAACGAAAGAACAGACATACAAACAAGCATCCAGACAGATAGACAGACAGATATACAGGCAGACAAGTCGCGAAGCACTTGCCCAGTTTCATTTGGTAAATTAATTCTTCAAAGCGTTAATTACCGTGCAATCCTAGTTGCTGCTTTGCTTTCGGTGATGGCGAGGAAGAAGAAGATGAGGAAGAGGAAGACGATGCTGATGATGATGTTGATGATATTGTATATGATGTTGATGATATTGTGTATGATGTTGATGATATTGTATATGATGATGATGATAGTTATGATGGTGCTGGCAATAATGATGATGGAGATGATAGTAATGATTCTGATCACTTCATTCAACACAAACATCGCTGTCTTTTTCATAATCATTAACATAATCATCACCATTTTTCAATCACTCATTCTTTCATTAATTAATTAATTCATTCATTCATTGATCATTATCATAATTACGATCATCATCTTCGTCATCTTCTTCATCTTTACGGAGACAAAGCATTTTCAACAACAGCCCACACACGCTAATTGCATTGCTAAGCAACTCTCAGCGTTTCATTCATTCTTTTATTCATTCATTCATCCGTTCGATCCATCGATCGTTCATTTGTTCATTTACTTTCAATCATTCATTCATGCATTAACCTATCTGTTCATCATTTGTTCGTTCGTTCTTTCATTCGTTTAATTATTCGTTTATTTGTCTACAATTTGTTCTTTCAGTTATTCGTTCATTTAACTCGTTCATTCATTCAAGTGTTTGTTCATTCATCCATTCATTCATTCATCCATTCATTCATTCATCCATTCATTCATTCATTC
This sequence comes from Helobdella robusta, assembly GCF_000326865.2. Lineage (NCBI taxonomy): Eukaryota > Metazoa > Annelida > Clitellata > Rhynchobdellida > Glossiphoniidae > Helobdella > Helobdella robusta. Next base: position 36,615 of record NW_008703634.1, on the reverse strand, counting down.
ATCCATTCAGTGAATTATTTGGAGGCCGCCACATGAACGTGACCAACATTTTCAGCCCATTAATTGCCATTCCCAATTTCTCTCATACATATTTTTCTCTCTCTTTCTCTTTTTTTTCTATCCCCTCCCCCTCTCTTCCTCTCTCTCTCTCTCTCTCTCTCTCTCTCTCTCTCTCTCTCTCTCATACACACACACACACACACACACACACAATCTCATTTTTTTTCTATTTCCCTTTCTTTCACTCTATGATTTCTTTCTGTCTGTCTTCACTTATCTTATTTGACTCTGTCTATCTGTCTCTATGTCTCTCTCTCTCTCTCTCTCTCTCTCTCTCTCTCTTTTCTTCTCTCTCGTTTTTTTCTCCCCTTCTCTTTCTCTTTTATCTTTTTCTTTCTTTTCCTTCGTTTTTCTGTTTCCGTTTTTTCATAAAACTATCACAAAACTCATCAGTTTATCTATCCATTAATCTTTTATTCGTTCATTCTTTTATATACCTATCTTTATTTGTTTATCATTCGTTCGTTCGTTCGTTTGCTCGTTCGTTCGTTCGTTTGTTCGTTCGTTGGTTCTTTGGCTGGTTCGTTGGTTCTTTGGTTCGTTTGCTCGTTGGTTCGTTTGTTCGTTCATTCATCTATTCATTCATTCATACTAGTCATTTGTCTATAAATTTTTCAATACATTCATTAATCCAAACACACAAACATACTAACAAATACATGCATACAAACAAACATACAAACAAATACATACATACAAACACACAAACATACAAACAAATGCATACATACATACATACACACAAACATACAAACAAATACATACGTACATACATACATACAAACAAACACACAAACATGCAAACATACACACATACATACATACACACATACATACATACACACACACTTTGCATGTGTTGGATACAACAATCCAATCAATTGATTTCAGCTTCATTGAGCTAGGTTTTTGTATGTGGTTGTTATTTTCATTGCCGATATTGTTAGTGTTGTTGTTATTGTTGTTTGTGTTGATATATTTTTATTATTATTATTATTAGTAGTAGTAGTAGTAGTAGTAGTAGTAATAGTTGTTGTTGTTGTTGTTGTTGTTGGTAAAGGTTTAAGGTTATGCTATTTTCCATCATTAGCGTTGACATTAGTCGCTTCAGTCACGTTACATGTTTGTGTGTGTATGTGTGTGTGTGTGTGTGTCTCTGTGTGTGTGTCTCTGTGTGTGTCTGTGTGCGTGTGTAGCCAACAATGTGAGGCAAATTAGTTTAGATGCTTTTTTTCAGTTTTGCAGGCAAATGCATGTCTTGTATGTTTTGTATGTGTGTGTGTGTGTGTGTGTGTGTGTGTGTGTGTGTGTGTGTGTGTGTGAATGTATGTGGGTATGTATGTATGTATGTATGTGTGAACTTTTGTATGTATGTGTGTTTTTATGTTTGTATGTATGCATGCAGCTGTTTCAACACACTTATTCTCCATAGAAACAATTATCGCTACCATAACATAACCATAACGAAAAACGACTGTGATCATCTTCATTTTGATTATCATAATCACAATCATCATCGTCATAATCATCGTCATCGTCAAACATCACCATCATCATCGTCAAACATCATCATCAAACATCAAAAATCATCATCATCGTCAAACATCATCATCATCGTCAAACATCATCATCATCGTCAAACATCATCCTCATCATCATAATCACAATCATCATAGCCAAACATTATCATCATCATCATCATCAAACATCATCATCATCATCAAACGTCATCATCATCAAACATCATCATCATCATCAAACGTCATCATATACGCAGTAAACGCCATTAACGATCACGCAAACGCGGTGAAGTTCTACGCCGAAGTCCATTTGCAGGTGATGATGATGATGGTGATGATGATGATAATGGTGAGGATGATGATGGTGATGATGATGATGATGATGATGATGATGATGGTAGTGATGATGGTGATTGTGATGATGATGAGGATTGAAGTGGTGTTATTGGTGATGATGATGATATTACTAGATAGGAGTTGTTTCTATTTTAGTCTTTGATGATGATGATGACGACGACGATGATGATGATGATAACGATGATGGTTAAACCAATTATCTATCATTATTAAATGATAAAATTAATATGGCGATTATGCCGGATAAAGTTATGATGATGATGATGATGATGATGATGATGATGGTGATGATGATGATGATGATGATGATGATGATGATGACGAACGACGACAATGATGATGATGACGATGACAATAAATATAGTTATGATAATGATACTTGAAAATATTTATAACTATAATAATAACGTATGTAAGATTAGTAACCTCTTTTCAAAAGTTGACCCCAGCGTAAGAATTATTATCCACAACCTATATTTATAATTATATTTATAATGAAAATAATAATTACTACTATTGTTATAATTATTACTACTACTATTTTAATACATTAATTAGTCATTTACATCAATTAATTAATTATTTAATTAATTAGTTATTTAGTTAATGATACTGACTAGTTAAAAAAAAGCGGTAGACATGTTACATTATGTTATATTTTACTTTACATGTTATATTTTTATTATTAAATCGATTCTTATATAGATAGTTTATATGGCATACCTATGAAATAGATAGAAATATGAAATATTTATATATATATATATTTATTTATTTATTTATATCTATATTTATATTTATTTATTTATTATTATTTACTATAAATAACACCTAACTCAACACAGCCTATCAAAAAGAATGAATGAATGACTTTGATACAGCGTCTTCCGCCCTATTTATACCTGAAATGCTTTGTATTGTATGTGTGTGTGTATGTATGTATGTATGTATGTATGTATGTATGTATGTATGTATGTATGTATGTATGTATGTATGTATGTGTGTGTGTGTGTATGTATGTATGTATGTATGTATGTATGTATGTATGTATGTATGTATGTATGTATGTATGTGTGTGTGTGTGTATGTATGTATGTATGTATGTATGTATGTATGTATGTGTGTGTGTGTGTATGTATGTATGTATGTATGTATGTATGTTTTTTGCATATGTATATATATATACAATGTTGTAAACTTCGAACCTTCAACAACTCTATCCTGTATAGATTAAATAATCGATGTTGATTAAATAGCCAAATTGTGGATAACCAGTGGTACATGAATAAAGGCATGCATAATTGCATACATTAGGATACGTGTAGTTGATACTGATACACTAAGATAGGTGTAGTTGCTACTGATACACCAAGATACGTGTAGTTACTATTGATACATCAAGATACAATCAAAATATGATGCAATATCTATGCAGTTGATCTGATACGAGCCTTGTAACTAAAGCATTTTCAAGTGGTTCTTCGTTGATTATTTTGAAATCAAATGTTTGTGAACAAATCCAAAAATCAGTCGTATATTCAATGCGTCTTTAACGCAAATTTGCAATGTAGCATTATAAGCTAAAGAGAAAGCGAGAGAAAAAAAGAGAGGGAGAGAGAGAGTGAAAAGAATTAAGAAGAGATAATACGTTTAATTATTTTATACATACATAAGTGGATATATATCACAAAAAATTTCATTGATATTTACACATACAAGGGAACAAACACGCGCAAAAATTGCACACACACACACAACACACACACACACACACACACACATACACGTACATTCAAACACACACACAACACACACACACATACACGTACATTCAGAACACAAAACACACCTGTATTGCCAGCATTTTCCATAGATGTCAGGTGAATTCATGGTGTTGTTGTTGTTGTTGTTGTCGGTGGTTTGTTCACGTTGAAAGCAATCGTTTATTGATCCGTGCGCTGGGTTTCACTGGCTTGTCGAGGTTGTGTTTGCTGGTTGGTTGAACAATTGAATGGCTAGCTGGTTGGTTGGTTGGTTGGTTGGTTGGTTGGTTGGTTGGTTGGTTGGTTGGTTCGTTGGTTCGTTGGCTGGTTGGTTCGTTCGTTCGTTAATCGAGAGGTTGGTTGGTCGGTCAGTCGGTCAGTCGGTCGGTCAGAATGGTAAAATCTAGGCTATCCATATTAGCAACACTTTTTAAATAATATTAATTATTAAATTATTAAATTACAAAACTATTAATTTATTGACGAATTAAGAAACAATACGACATGCTTCATTAACATACTTCGGTTATGCAATCAATTTTGCAGTTTCTTTTCAGTTTTTCATTTTTTATTAAGAGTACTTTCACATTCGAAAAAATTTGTTTCTGCACTTGATTCATTTTTAAATAACCCAGCAAACCTTAATCTTGATTTAATCTTTTGATTATTTCATTTTCACGACTGAAACATTTTCACACTCAACCCACACCATACACCACACGAACTTAAAATCGAATATCAAATCCATAAGCATTCGACAGGAGTTGGTATATTTCAATTTTTAAGTAGATACAATTTTTAAAAAATTCCTAAAATGGGAAAGAAAAAAAATTAAAAGATAATAAAGAAGATAGTCACAGGAAGAAGTTAACAAAAACAAAAGAAGAAACTGAAAGTGTAAAAGATAAGGAAGATAATAATTGCAGGAGTGAGAGAAAAAAAAATAAAGGAGGAGGAATCCTCACTGGAATTCGGAAATTTTTAAAAAGTTTAATGAAAATCAGTTGGCCGCCTGCCACGAAAGTCAAAATATCCGACAGATGTGTGGATTTTTGGGTTGAAAATATTGTCAAAAAGTTAGTTTATAAGTCATGTTGCTTGCTTGCTTTTTTAAATTTATTTCATTTTAAAATTTGAAATTTTTAAACTTAATTTATACAACAATATATATAACTCTTATGTTCTTTGTATCAAAAATTCAAATTTGAAAATTAAAAGTGATGATAAATCAAATATTAATTAGCTACACGTGTTGCATAACAGGTATTAATGCTATTTTTATAAATCTCTTTGAGATTTCATTTTAAGTTGAGACATTTTCTCCGTGTAATATCTTATCGTGACTCTTTTTAAAGGACAAACCTTGACGACAAACTAATTTTAGCAAAAAAATTAAAAAAAAATTCTCCTAGGTTTGACGCATTCACGTATATAAATGAATCAACTGAAATTATTCACATAAACAATCATCTCTTCTAACTATTTATAACTAGTATTAATGTTATTACAATTATAATAATTTATATTGAACAAAATGTTCTACCTGAAGTTCGACTGAACTACTGAACGACTGGCTTATAAAAATGCTTACAAAGTTACAAGTTATAAAGTTGGAAATTTTTTTAAAGTTGTCATTGCTGATGGAAAAAACCTAGTAATCGCCAGTGATGACCGCAAATGCAGCGAGCTTTGAGGTCCCACCTTATGCTGTTCGCTACTCTATTTGCTAACCATATCTGCTCCATTTGGTTGCGTTCTCTCCTTGACTAGTTTTAATTAGCTCTTCGTACTAAATTTGAGAATAGTTTAACAAGAATAGTTGGTCGTCGTGAATGTTTGTAAATGATGGAAGCATTCAACATTCGTGTCACAAACTCATTATAATAATTTGAATAATTCGTGAGTGAATTTTTATTTAAATGTTAATGAGATGCAGCGTGATTTAAACTACACAAGAAAAGATACTTCTTATTTTCCTGAAAATGATTAATTCTTCAGGGCGAAATCATGAATAAAAATATGTAATTTTATCAAAAAAGGAACACACACACCGCACACACACACACACACACACACACCACACACACGCGCGCGCGCGCGTTAACATAGTTTCTTTTTCTTCAAAATGAATACTGAACAAAAACGAACAATGGTGTGATTTTACAATTTTTTGAAAAAACCCAACATCTGTCTAGCTCAAACAATTCTGACGAAGAAGTTCGGTAAAATTATTAAATTAAAAAAAAATAAGGTTGGGTTAATTGGTGGCTTCAATTGCAAAGAAATTTTTTCTAGTTTTATACATAATTCAAAATGATATGAGAATTAAAATTGTTAAAATTATTTTATGGAATGAAGGATGTAGATAATTTTAGCTATAAATATCATTATAGAAACTAATTTCGGTATCACAAGTTATTGAAGAAAATATCTGAAATGGCCACAAAATGCTATATATGATCGTGTTATATTTCAAATTTTATTTATCAAAATGCGTCAGCAAAAATTTTAAAATAATTCGAAACTTCGTATGAAATTTTTTTTACAAATATGTATAAAAATCAAAATTAAAACTGTTTTTAATTGGATTTTTATAAGCAAGCATGCATAAATACATGCAATTTCTAGCTAGACTTTGCAACAATGAATGCTTTCAAACTTTCTCTATATAATAAAACTTCTTATGAATGCCTTCAAGTGTTTGGCTATGGCATAATAATTATTACCTGCCTAATAATTTGGCTTAGTTCTATGGAATAAAACGCGTAAACATTAAACATTTTTTCGTAGTAATTAACATTTTATTGATTTTTTACGGTCAAACGTCTTACTATTGTATTTTATTGTTAAACTTTAGACAATTTTAGACAATATAAACTCTCTATACTAAAACTTCCTAAATTCATAAATGGTATTCAGTCTTGTAAGTTATGTCGTTAAAGACGAAATTTAAGTCTTCATTCTTCTTATTAATACTGACACCAACGATAACATTTGCCATCGATGACTTCAAATACAACGAGCATTTCGTCGAACTTGGGAAGGGATGGAAGCTGCATTGCAAGACTCCATACAGAAATATAATCCCTAGCTGGGTGTTTGTCAGCGCTGACCGTAGCTACAACTCATACATATTCATTGATGGAACATTGGTGGGAAGAGTTAGGACAAGGTTGGGAGGTTAAATTATTCGTAAAACTCATTCAAAATCAAATTATTTGTAAATTTATTTAAAATATCTGAAAGAATATTGACCGTTTGACGTATGTTTTAAAAGATACAAAGTGACATCTTGGCAAAATGGGGGGATATCAACATTGGAAGTCCCTAAAACCGACATACACCATGCTGGATTTTACGCTTGCTGGCCCGATCCAACCAAATTCGATCACAGACAGTATTATAAAGTCATCGTCATCGGTTATTGATAGTTTTTTTTCTAAATTTCATAAATAATTAATCACCTAGTAGTATATGTATTTCAAAATTCTTCATTAAAAAATACTTCAACAGAATACTCTCACACTGAATTCAAACTGAGCGCCGACAAATCGCTGACATTGGCCATGAACATATCGTACGCTGGGCACGAGGCACCGAATGTCAAGTTCATGTGCACGTTCAGTTACGGTGAACTCCTCATGAAAGAAACAATTTGCACGAAATCCGTGCAAATCTTTTGCAAGTTGGAAAAAAAATTTCATTTGGATGATGAAAATCCAACCAAATGTGAAATCGTCTTTCATAATAATAATAACTCTGTTAAATGGAATGAAACGCAGTTACATATTGAACTCGGTTTTTAAATAAAACAACTGAAAAATATTCAAAAGTTAATTTGATTCATACGAATGATATTTTTGCAGAGAAAGAATTAGAGGTTGTTAGAAGAGATGAGCAATGGTCCATGAGATGCGGCACTCCATCTGTTTATCCGATGATGTGGATTTTTCAAACTTACAAAACTGACAGTGAAAGCGTTGTTTTGCATACCAAATGGGAGGCAAATAAGCAATATATCAACAGGTTTTCAGATACTGTTTGCTTGTGACAACAAAATCACCATCGCTTTGACATTTACTTCTGCTTACTGTTTGACTGTCTACTACCTAATTCATAGCTATAAGTTACGATTGACCATGTTGATGTTTTGAGCAAGTGCAATATTATAACTAAAGTGACTAGTAGCGGATTTAGACAATGTAGACGAAGTGGATCCAAAATTTGACTTGTTCTTACGGCACTTCGTACTGCATGTTATAGCACTGCCAGTTGATATTATCGTCAACATTAATTTGACCGCCTAAAAATTACAAGTTTTACGAGAAATATATCAACTTATCCAAAACATTTTACAACATATTTAAAATATTTTACAACAGAAGTGGCCAAACTACGGCCCGCGAAGCTATTTTATATTGCCATCAGCCAGACATTATGACCAAAAAAAGAACCACAAATCTTAAAAAATTCTCTTTCGGGTCGAAAAAATTTGATATTCAAGTACATATGCGGCCCTTCAAAGCTAAAATAAATCTCAATGCGGCCTTCGCGACTTAATGAATATTTTAAAACCTTTATTAACCACTGAACTCAGAGTTTGTTATCATTCTATAATTTTCATAAGACAAATAAAACATGTATAATTAAAAATGTTGCAAATGATTTGGAAATGTTCTAAAATATTTCGGAGACGTTTGTGTTATTCTTGAACTTTATATTTATCCTAATCAAGCTATCAAATTTCAGATATCACTTCGAAGTTTCAGAGGACAGAAGAGTGTACAATATGAAGATACCTCGTGTTGATCTGGATCACTCTGGCACGTATATGTGTGCTCACAAGTCGTCCGAAAAATTGATTGAGAGAAAAATTGACCTGTTGGTTGTCGGTTGGCAAATGAAATTATTATTATATTATTTTAATGTAGAAAGTCCATAAATATTTTTTATTTTGCATTTTAAATATTTTGCTGACTATTTTCCAGATGAAATTTCTCTACACAAAGTTTTAAATGGCTTATTTTTTATGTTAAAATACGCTGGAACGAACGTTTACAATCCCCAATATAATTGTAATCCTGGTGGAAACGCAACAGCTTTCAAAAGTTTCAATTGCAGAATACTAGAAAATAATCTGATCAGCTGTCATTCAACTGTAAGTTCTGAAGACTCTGCAAATATCCTTGAAAAATGTCACATTCGGTTTCTGGATAAAGTAATAATAACTAATGTAACAGTAGAAAAACGTTAGCTTTCATTTACTAGTGTTCAGTGCAGAATGTTATTCATTATTTTTTCAATTTTTTTTAACAGACTTAGAAATTCGCCTAATTGTTGGTTTATGTACTTTTCTACCCTTCGCAATTGTTGCCATTTTGCTCAAAACTAGTTAGTTTGTGTACAAAAATATTTATACATATTAAATAAAATCGCTGAAATGATTGAAATGTTAGAATGGAAAGTTCCTCAGAGGTGGAAAGATAAAAGTGATTACGTCACTTCTCCATCAACTAAGGAAAGTCATTCGCTGATAGAATCATCACCAATTTCGATTATTAATCATTTTCAACGGGCTAAGGAACAACGTGAGACTTTAAATTTGGAAGAGGCAGACATCTCTTCACAAAGCAGGACGCCAATGTCGAATGAATCAAATTCAAGTCAGTTGTATAAAAAATATCCTGAGAAACATCCTGAGCACTTGAAAATCGTTAACAAACATCTTGCTTGGGCTTCAAGCGACAATCTCTTAATTATAAATAATAACGTTGTAGAATTAAATAAATCGGAGCAAGAACATAAACTTTTCCAAACTATCAAAAAGTTTTTAGATGAAACAATGCTTCACGATTTTTGGTTTGAATTTTTGACAAAATCAATTAGATTGGGATTTTTGACTGACAACAATATAGAAGATTTGATTGAAAACAAGGATTGGTTGGGCAAATGTACAAAAGCAAAAGTATGCATTCAAATGTTGATACGCTTACTGGATGATAAACGGGCTAAAAAAGAACGATTAGAATATCCAATATGGAATCGTCCTAGAAACCTATTAAACGGTGCCCTTCTTAACTTTTTATATGAACTTTAAAGTTGCCTAACTGTAATTTTTGAAAACGTCCACGTTAACAAACGCCAGGTTTCCATTACTGTTGGAGCAAGAGTAAAGCGAGTAGTGGTTATTACGACGTCAAGTCAAAAGTTCAGGACGACGTGGACAAAGAAAAACGAAAAAGATCAGAATCCGCATTCATCATCGTGAAAAAAATTATCTTGTGCATATCGTCTGGCGGAAATATAGAAGGTTTATTTATTTTTTATTGAGACCTAATTCTAAAATGTAGGTGCATAATTCATTGTTTCCAATATTGTCCAACTAGCAAATGAGCAGTTTTTGTTCTTGTAGCTAGGAAATTCTATTTACATAATTTTCTACAGGCATGTCAGTCACGTACAACAGTGGAAATGAATATAAACATGCAAATAAAAACGTCAATTTTCCTGGAGTTGGAAATAAAACGTCAAAACTAAAAGGTCTCACGTTCTCTACAATAAGCTTCCACGATGATGAGTTCATAACAAAAGTTGATTTCAAATGTGCAAAGTCCATCAACAGTTTAACATTCCAGACAAACTTGGATCGGAAATTCGGACCGTATGGAGAGGATGTTGGTCGGGAAGGATGTTCAACGCCATCGAAACCTGGTGGCTTCCTGGCTGGCATACGAACAACATTCTTTGGCCGACAGGAAGCTGATGTCCTGTCGTCCATCGAGCTCTGCTGGGGTCATGTCTCATGTGGAGAAATATGCTCGGAAACTGATGGGAGGGAGATAAAGACGATATACGACATAAATGGCCCAACTCGGGTCCGCCAATCCAGTTTGTCTTACGAAAGTTTGCTTACCTAAAAATTGAAATGGAAAAACTTGTACTTCTATTTTTTTTAAACATTTCAAAAAACTTGTTTTTTTTAGCAACTGTTAAATGCATTAAAAACATTTTTCAAGTTATTTTAATCAAGATAACTGTTTACTTTATTTCTTCTGTAACTATTTTTGTTTTGATATTTGTTTTGTGTTAACGAATCTACCGATCCTAATTTTATTTCATTAATTAGTTTTCATTAATTAATTAATTCATTCATTAATTTCATTTAATTAGACGTTTAGAGCAACAGCCATTTGCAAGTTTTTCATAACTATTTAAAATGTGTAACACATATTTTTCACACGATTGTAGGATCATATCAAAATTGAACAGTAAATAAAATATCGTTTGTTAGTTTTCAAAATCTTCGAATTTGCACTAATGTATATATAAACCAGATGGCGACCCATTTACAAATTTTGAAATATGTCCCAAGTGTTGCGATTTTAACGGTTGACATATGCATACATAAAACATCCTACGTAATGGAATGTAAAGAAACGAACAAAATGGCGTAAATCGCTGAGGCACTTGGTCTTGCTAAATCTGCATTTGCTTTTTCTGGCTCTTCTCTCTAAAACTCTCTACCTCCTTCTCTGACTACATCTCCATCACTTACGAAGTTCAGAGTGGATTGATTGATTGATTGATTGATTGATTGATTGATTGATTGATTGATTGATTGATTGATAGATTGATAGATTGATTGATTGATTGATTGATTGATTGATTGATTGATAGATTGATAGATTGATTGATTGATTGATTGATTGATTGATTGATAGATTGATTGATTGATTGATTGATTGATTGATTGATTGATTGATTGATTGATTGATTGATTGATTGATTGATTGATTGATTGATTGATTGATTGATTGATTGATTGATTGATTGATTGATACGTACGTATTCATAGGCGCACTGCATGTCTTCCTGTTGATACCTCTACAAAATATTCATGAGAGAATTGATGAGATTTTTTATTTAAATATTTTCCTTTTTATAAGCTAAATAGATCCACAAATGTTTATTTGATGGGCATATATTGCAAAATTTGTCCAACCAGTTAAACAACCGTACGTACCGTACGTCTATTAAAATAAAATTAAAACGTATTTCAAAAGAAGAAAAAAATTTAGTTCGTAGTTAAAAATAATAGGAATAAAAAAAATTGTTATAATGAAATGGAAAACCGATGATGAAACATTATCCAGAACACACACACGCACACACACAGACACACACGCACACACACAGACACACACGCACACACACAGACACACACACACACACACGTATAGTTTAATAAAGAGTGTTATATAAATATACAAATAATAGTAATATACACATATATACGTGATGATCATATTAACCAATCGAAATGTGTTTTGTCTATTTTTACGAGCTTTTTTCCATAAAAAAATAAAATTAAAAATAAATCATCTGGTGTAAAAACCAGCATCTCATTGCGACTCAGTTTAAAATTTTAGTATCAGTCTACTGGCTGAAATGTTATGGTTTGTCTGTACGTTGTGTGTCTGTGTTTTTTTTTAATATTATTATTATTCTTTAAAAATCAGTATCTGACAGACGCAGAAACAATGTTATATGTTAGTAATAAAAAAATGTATTATTATTATTTTTATTGTTATTTTTATTTTATATAGAAAAATTATTACTATTTCAACACGGACACAAAGACACAGGAATACACAACACACACACACACACACACACACACACACACACACACACACACACACACACACACACACACATTTATATACATATAAACATACTTACACACACACACACACACACACATATATATATATATATATATATATATATTATCAACCTTAGTCATATTTTATTATTTTATATACATACATATATATATATATATAACATATATAACAAACAGATAAAGAAACTGATGATTCCATCCTCATGTGATGTGTATAGTGATACATGCGATATGACATGGACATTCCTAATAGGATATTATGAATATTAATGATATTATATGAATATTCAGGACCTACGAAAATGCATTTAACAGCTAAATGCGCCATTCTTCATGGGGAGTTTATATTTAGAAATTTGGAAATCCATTTTTTCCTGTTTCGGTTTTATATTAAAGTGTGAACACTACATCTACATTTATAAAGATTCTTTCGATTCGACCAGCTGTTGTTTGCTGTGTGGTGAAATTTTTAAAAGATAAAATTAGTTGAATGTATAAATTTGAGAAAGTTTAATTTTAAATTTAAAAGATTAATTTGAAAGAAGATTATTTCAAAAATGCGAGTGAGTAAATTTTGTTGAAAATTAATTTAAAATTCAAATGTGTAAATTTGAAAAAGTTTAACTTGAAAACTAAATGAATAAGTTGTGTAAAATTAAAAAAATAACGATAATTGATCTGATCCCAATGAGACTCGGCCTTAGAAGACACTTCACATAAAACAAATTAAATAAATTAAAATTCGTAAGAACAAAATCAAAAATGATGGCGCGATTCTTCACCATCGTCGCCGCGATCAAAATGATCATCATCCACCTATCATACTCATCCACGATGCCGGCAGCTCCACAAGACACATCCACGAACGAGGAATACTTTGTAATGTCAGGCATGCCGTGGAGTGTGGAGTGTGACTTACAGGATGCAAAGGACCCAACGAATGTGCATTTTCTTCCTGTCAAATGGATTTTTGTAAGCGCGACTACTGATGCTACAAATCGTCAAAGTCGTTATATTTATATTAATGATAGGCTGGACAGTTGGGCTCAATCCAGGTTCTGTTGTTTTTAATTATGTGGTTTATATCACCCACACAAAACCGTGTACGTGCACTGTACGTGGTGTGGGGTATTTTTTGAGATTCGGACAGGCAGTATTCGAACTAGGTCATCGCGCCATTACAACGCAAAACATGGCACTTCTACCGGTTAAGCTAACTCGCCGACAAATTTTCTTGTAAAATTTTCAACTTTCCAGTCGCATATTTGTTGTTAATAAAAGTTCTAAAACGAAAGCCAACAAAAAAATATCACAAACAATAATTTTTCATCTTGTTCGTTCAATTATCCAAGTTATGTATGATTATTATCATTGATTAATTTTAATTAATTATAACTAATTAGTTATAATTAATTAATTATAGTTAATGCGCCTGTTGTTTTGTTTAATAATACAGTCAGGCCAATTAACTTTGAACTCAGTTCAGCACATTTTCTCCCCTTATGATGCTTGCTATTTTTATTAACGTTTTTGATTTTGTTATTAATAATGAAGTAATTATTAACTTTCACTATTTTTGTAATAATAGTTGTTTTTAAAATAATTGTTAACTATACTTATTATTATATGGCGTGGTAGTGTAATGGTTAAAACGTTTCGTTCCACCGCCACAGTGGCCAGCTTCGATCGCAAAGAGATCCCCGCAACTCACATGCAATGAAAATGTGTGTTGCTGATTGATACCTCTGAAAATTTATTGGAAAACAATATTAATGTTGTTGTCATGATTAATTTGAAGATTTATAAATTGAAATAACATCCCATCATCTGCTCTGCAGGTACAGCGTGCAGTTGAACCTGGACACTCAGACATCCAGATTGGAAATTTCAAAAGTTGATAGAGACCACGCCGGCTATTATGAATGTACGTACCCTAAAGATGATGCAAAAGCTGCAGTAGAAGTTGAAGTTACAAGAAAGTATAAACTAACCGTTGTCGGTCCGTTGGGAGTTTTGAAAATGTTTACTGGTTCAAAATATTTTTTCTCGCAATTTTTTTTGTTATAACTTTTTGGATGTTATATTTAAAAAAGTTCTGATTTATATGGCGCGCTATGCGTAGCATCAGAGACTTTTTTAAAAAATTTTCCACAAAACACACAAAATAACACATCATAATATATACGCACGTGTTGTAATGGGCTCTCATTTGCACTTGAACCTCGCTACTGCAGCACACTGACCGAGCACTTGACCACTACATCAATCTCACCGTCCATTTAGTTTTCTAATAAATCAAATTAATTGATTAATTATAAAACTAATTATACATTAACCGTAATGATCGAATTAACGGAAGTAGCATTGTGAATCATCACGTGGTTTGACTCATTCAGAAGAGCCGGCGATCTCTCTGGTGATGAACGAAGACAAATCTCAAACCCTCGGCATGGCAGTATCCTACTTAGGTCTCGAACCCTCAGTTCCCAGGTTTGAATGCAAGTTCGGTCAAAAGAAACGAGCCATGAAAGGAGAAAAGTGTTTTGTTTCTGAGGAGTTTTCTGTGACCTGCCATGCGCAGAGAATATTTGACGTTGGTGAAGTGTTGCCGGACCAGTGTTGGGCGGTCTTTCGGGATGTGGTATCTGTGGTATGGAGTTGGAGGGAGATGGAGAAAGCCGGAAAAGGTATAATATTTCTAATATTTATATTAATTTTACTATTTTTAATTTATGATATTTATAAAAATGTTTGTTGATAAGCTGATGGAGGAGTGACTTTAGAGATGAATGGAGCAGCGGGATATATTAAAACGTACATTCCACTAGTTGCGATCATTGTAATCATGTTGGCGATTTCATGTTTGTATGATTTGTGATTCATTTTCAATCAATCAATCAATCAATCAACTAATCAATCAATCGATCGATCAATCAATCAATCGATCGATCAATCAATCAATCGATCGATCGATCAGTCAATCAATCAATCGATGGATCAATCGATCAACCAATCGATTGATGATTTAATCAACCACACAAATTAACCAATCAATTAATTAAAATGTATATTTATCTCATACGTTTCTCACTTCATGCGAGTGTTAGTATTTAGTTAATTAACGTGTAAACTTCACTTTGCAATCCTTCTTCATTCTTTTATTATTACCACTATTGCTAATGATTTTTATTAATTTTAGTTTTTTGAAAAATAGGCTTCATGTTCTGGCACACGATTATAAAGAGAAGAATAACCAGTATGGCCGGTATCAACAACAACAACAATAATAACTATAACGACAACAACAACAACAACAACAACATTAATAATAATAGACATAATAACGATGATAATAATGTTCACGTATATACAAATTACTACGTTACAGATGTTAATAACAATAACTGCAGCCTGCTGGATGAGGACCGACAGAATGTCAATCAAAAAGTCTTCTTTCTACTTAGAACATATTGAAGAGAATAATAATAATAATAATAATAAGAAGAAGAAGAAGAAGAGGAAGAAGAAGAAGAAGAAGAAGAAGAAGAAGAAGAAGAACAACAACAACAACAACAACAACAACAATAATGATAATGAGATTTATAATATAATAGCTGTCTGGCAACTCTTCATCATAAACTGCCTTCATATAATATTAGTATGGTTATATTTTTTAAAAACTATGAATAAATTTATATAATTTTATAATTTATATGCATAATATAATACGCAGACTCGCCACACACACGCACACACAAACACACACTAACACACACGTTCAAATATTTGTACGGTAAACACTTCAGAAATAAATGTAATAAACTGCGAAAGTTCATAAATTAAATCAACCTGCTTGGCTTGTCTGGGAGATAAAGAAAGATAAATAATCATGTATTTGTTTGTTTGTGTGTGTGCTTGTGAGTGTCTGTTTGTGTTTGTGTTTTTGTGTGTGTTTGTGAGTGTGTGAATTTGTGTGTATATAATATCGTTGTTTTCAAACATCTATTTTTTCTATTTATGAAAGAATTTGTTCATTGCCTTGGTAAACTTAGCGCTACATAAATTATGTATTATTATTATAATTATTATTATTATTATTATGGAGAGTCATATATTTAATGCAATTTTTATGTTATTTATTTTTCTGTAAACTTCTTTCAATACTTGATAATATATAAAGAAACACAAAAAAATGTTTTCTTCAACGAGCTGTTTATTTATGCGGTGTATATGTCTGCGTGTGTGTGTGTGTGTTGGTATGTGTGTGTGCGTGTGTGTGTGCACGTGTCAAATTACAGTCTGTCGTGTGTTCATATTTCATATTTATATGGCAATTATTTCCACAGCTCGCATTATATTGGGGGCTGTAAAAAAAACTACAAGCAACTTAAAAATAAACAATAACAATAATAATTAATAAAAAAAATAATAAAAAATAATAAAATAAGTAAAAATTATGATGATGATAGTGTTAAGGCTTTGAAGAATAACAACACTAGATGTCGTTAAGCATGCATAGAACTCATTTTTTGTGGTGCACGAACAAACAAACAAACAAATAACATATAAACATATAAACAAACCACACAGACACACCACACACACACACACACACACACACACACACAGACAAACACACACAAATACACTAAGATACCAAGAACAAACACACACAAACACAGAATAATTAAAATAACATGTAACGTATGTCTGAGAGGTTATGGGTAGACGCTTATAAAATGCAAAGAACATGACTGAAAAACATGTACAGTACAATGTTGCTGACCTTTTGTACTTTGAATGTTTGGTAAACTCTACTCTCTCTTGTGCAGACCCCTTCCTTGTGGAGACCTCGGGGCAGGCAAACTCCCTCTGTCCTTTTCTAGACCCGATCTTAAAGTCTAAACTAGCCTTTAAGATCGGGCTAGTCTAGACTTTAACTTTAAGATCTTAAAGTTTAGCCAACAATTTTGAGAGCTTTTTCCCTAGAATTCAAAATTCAAAAAAAGAAGAGGCGGCAGTCAAAAAAGTTAGTGAAATTAAATTTTGAAAAAAGGAAATGCTCTAGAAGGCGTTATTAATACTATTTGATTACGTCAACGAAACAATTAAGTTCAACTCCCACAATTAGCAGGCTGGCAAGTCGGGCAGTTTAAATTCATTCAAAATTACTTTAAAAATTTAATTTATAAACAAACAATTCTCAATCACGTGCTTTCATTGTAGTTAAAACAATTAGATATATCAATTTAGTTTCGTACCCAGAACAATTATATACTACATGTGTGTGTGTGTGTGTGTGTATGATGTGTGTGTGTGTGTATATGTGTGCGCGCGCGCGCGCGCGTTTGTGTGTGTGTGTGTGCATACCGATAGCTTAATAAGTAATACACACACACATATATAACAACTTCTAATGTATCACAATCCCTCCATTCAACTTATCAATTTGAAATCCTTCGACAAAAAATCCGTCCGTAGAGCAAAGTCATTCCTCCATCCACTACACAACGGTTAGCTATACAAACCACAGATAATGTTGGGGAAATTCAGAATTTCACTAATCCTACTAACTTCACTGTCGACGACGATGATGTTGGTGGTTCTTGGGGATTTGGCGGTGGAATATAAGGAGCACTACGTACGGAAGGGTGAGGCCTGGAGTGTGGAATGTCAGTTGACAGAACGAGAAAACCAAAGTAACGAAATTGATCAGGCCTGGTTCTTCGAACTAACCGACGAAAACAACAACTATAACAATTATACAAACCAAAACATTTTAGATATTAAAGACTCGGTGTTAGAATAATTTGTTTACATCTTGACTTTTGTCAGTTTTAGCTCTCATGAATTTATTTTGAAATTTTAAATCCTCCATAAAAAAACAGGTTACAGGTGAGCTTTAATCACGGAGAGCCGCCGAATTTGAAGCTGGTGATAACAAAAATTGACTACAACCATGTTGGATTCTACTACTGCAGAACTAACAAAAAAACGACCACTAACGAGCTCATCCTAATAAGTAAGATAATTATTTTTATTCGTCATCCTTTACAAAAAAAAATTACATTCTTTCAAATCAAGACTTTTTTTTTTAAATGAAGTTATTCTACTAAAAATTTAATTTGAAAAAAATATAGTTAGTTCGAAAATTGAGCTAGCCAAAGCCGAAGATGAAAGCGACGGCATTAAACTAGACATGCAAGTCACATACAAGAGGTACGAAAGACGTAATGATCAGAATTGTCCAGTATTTTCCTGTGATTTGAAACCGCTCAGAAGCAGTTCTTGTAGAAGTAGACAAGGGAGAGAAATTTGCTCCGTTCAAAATTTCTACGGCCAAAATGAACGCCACCCACGTACTTGTGAAATCGGATTCAACAACTTCGACCATGTCATATTGGATAAAAAGAAATTCAGTAGGTTTTAACGTTTGTAAATATTTTTCAATGTTATTCCAAAACTCCAATGAGCAAACTAAATGTTGTGACTCTCCTTTTCCTTTGCGTTCTAGTCTGACCCCGTTCAAATTCAGTTCAAACTGCGCCAGACTCAATCCATTATCATGAAACTGGTTGTATGGTGTGTAACTTTTACAGAAACTTACGTATAGCTTAATCGTAATAGTGTTTCGGTGATCAATACTTGTACAGCAGCTCACTTCACATTTACTTGATGGGAAGAACTAAAAAAAGAATTTAAATTTGAATTCTAAATTTTGATATAATTGCATTTCTTTTTAATTTTTTCAAGGTAATGGAGGTGTGCCATTTAAACATTGTCAATTCTCAATAGCTGTTACGTTAACATTGTTTATAGGAGCTATTTTATGTTAGTAGATTGCTTTTTTAGGGCAAATTATTTTGAAAAAATTAAAATTAAACCAATTCAACCAAATTAAATTCAGGTGGTTCTTCATAGAGCTGAAGACTTTATAACATCATTACAATGCCATTCACTGCTTGATCACCAGATTGTTGCAACTATGAATTTATACTTATAAATATATGTTCAAATGAGAAGATTTTCTTAAAGATAACAATATTATATTTTCATTTATATATTTAACCTATAAGAACGTTTTCAAATTGTTGATTTGAAAAATTAAAATTTGATATGACGTTAAATCAAATAAGTTAATTCGCCTGCTGGCTGAATATATATTTTGTTGTTTCAACAGCAATAAGGTATGTCAAAATAGGAGTAGTACAACTTATTTGCTTCATTAACTAATAAAACAACTGTTATATGTGTGTGTGTGGCCAGTTGGAGTACACTAGCAAGGCTTTATATTCTGCTACCACAGAAAGTATCTAAAAAGTGGAGTCAACATTAAAATCTTTCGGACTTATTCGGTAAGATGCTAAATAAGATGAAGATAACCTTGCGTACCTTCAAATAAGTCAGCCTATGAAAATAAATACTTTCAGATTAATCATAAAAAACAACAGAAGGTATATTTTTTTGAAAATTTCAGTGACGGATTTATTTTTCTAGAAACATTTTCCCACATTTGACTAGTGTAATAGCTAAGTTTGTTTATTCAATTTCATGTAAACATCTGAAATTTTGAAATTGTTTCACAATCACATGTTGCGTGATGGAGGAACTTAAATTAATCAAATTTTGAAAAAATTTGAAAATTATTTGTCACTGAATTAATGTTTATGTTGATGTATGTGTACGTGTGTTTGCATATGTGTGTGTGTGTGTGTATACTAGTTACTAGTATTTGTGTGTGGATACAAGCCCTTAAAGAAGACGGAAAATCCAAAAAAGCAAAGATCCTTCAGCAGCAGGGTGGCAAACGCCTGGAACGAACTGAAATTGTCACAGTGGATTCAATCAACAGTTTTAAAATCAAGCTAGGAGAGCCAGGATACTAATGATATAGATTCTATATCATTAGTTAACATTTATTTTGTAGTGGCTCTTACACAGATGCTAGTCTACTGAACCACTATAAACTAGGATATTATTATTATTTATTATTATAATTCTATAATTTTTAAACTAGTGTTAACTTTTAAACAAATAATTTTCGGAGATGAATGTCCGGACGTTTTATGTTATTTTCTCACATTTGCAAGGGCAGGTCCAGTTTGGAGTTTCAATTATTTAATTAATTAATTATAAAATCGTGATTTTAATTAAAAATGTTTTCTTAGTAATTAATTTAGTTTTGCTCCTAATTTTGGATTTTGGTCATGGGAAATTGGAAGCTAGAAGCGTTCAAAGTTAGTAGCACTGTATTTTTTGAAATTTTCAATTAAATTTATTTAACTAATTTATTTAATTAATTAAGTTTATATTTTTTATATTATTTTTTACGTTATATATTTTACTACACTGATTGCAGATTCATTCATTAAACTAAACTGAACTCATACAATGCTGAAATTTTTCATCTGTTAACTTTTAAAATTTAATTAAATTAAATAATTAAAATATTAATTGTGTTAAAGTTGCAATTTTTATTAAGTAATTAACCATGTTTCTTTGTTATTTTTAAAGATTTGTTGTGTTCATTTGAATGAAAACTTTCATTTCACAGATGTCACTTTATGTGATGTTCCCAATCAGTTGTTTCTGGTTGTTCAACCAGCCTAGCATCATCAAAAAACACGTCCTCAATAAAAAAGTTCGATAGAATCCTTTGTTCTAATAATTGACTATGAGTAGTTGAGTGATTGAATGAATGGTTGACTGATTGAATGAATGGTTGATCGTTCGATAAATGGATGGATGAATGAATGAGTGGATGAATGAATGAGTGGATGAATGACTTTCATTTCAGTTTTATTCCATCGCCTCCTAAACACTATAATCAGGACTTAGTGGCCATAAAAACATAAAAATATAATATAAAAATTATTTGTCATTTATAACTACAGAAAGAAATTTATCCTGAAGAAAACCTTCAAGATGTTAGTATCATTTTATTCTTTTTAATTAAAATTAATTAATTAATTAATATAACTTGTGGTGGTGGGGTTGGTAGTAGTAATAACAGCGTTTTGTTTTTTTTATTATTAATTAAAAGTAATTTTAAATTTAATTTATAGAGGGTTGAGATTAGGAAAGCCATCAAGCAGATAGAAGCTCAGAGGCTTGAAAGACTCGAAAGTGAACTGTTAAAGAAATGAAATTAACTTCTTCATTCAATCACTTTTTATTCTTTCATTGGTTCACTCTTTCATCCATTCAACTATGTTGCCTATTCATTTTCAAATGCTCATCATGCATTCATCCATTTATTTAATTGAATTTTATTATTAATTTACTGTTCTTTTAATTATATTGGCATAGAATCAGTAGCACACTTTATTTCATTCAGTCGTTCATTCATTCATTCAGTCGTTCATTCATTCATTCAGTCGTTCATTCATTCATTCAGTCGTTCATTCATTCATTCAGTCGTTCATTCATTCATTCAGTCGTTCATTCATCATTTGTACTACTTTCATCATTGATTAACGTCTCGCAGAACATTTAAAATTTATATTTGTGTACTTTCACTGAATCAGTCACTCAATCATTCGTTCGTTCGGTCATTCAATCATTCATCCAATCATTAATTCATTTACTCACGCATTCATTCATTTACAAACGCATTCATTCATTCATTCATTATAACCATAGTCATCATTACTACTTCCTCTTCAATAGAACCTTTATTGGTAAATTTGATTTTACAATAAAACAATTAACTATATATATATATATATATATGTTAGATATATATATATATATATATATATATATATATATATTATTCATAAATAACATTAATAACAACAATAATAATAAGAATAAATAAGTGATAATACAATATATATAAAAATTAAATGCTTTGATATATATATATATATACACACATATATATATATAATATATATAAATATATTTATTATACATACATATTAAATATATATATATAATTATAAAATTGTATTGTAATTTGACTAATGCCAACAATTCAGTAGAATCCATACAATACTGAATAAAATATGTCTCCTTCCAACATATATATATATAAATATCTTTATGTTTCATGCAAATATATATATATGTATACATACATATATATATATATATATATATATATATATATATATATATATAGAGAGAGAGAGAGAGAGAGAAAGAGAGAATGATATATATCATAATAAGAACATTATTACGTCCATAATCAAGTTTGTCCTAAGCGCTCTCAGAATTTGATTAACCTTTAACTATATAAAAATTCACCTATTGATACATACACAAACATACATACACACATAAGACATACACAAACATACATACATACATACAACATACATACATACACGAATACACTCACATACATACATACACAACATAATATAATATGGCCATTTTTTTTATGTCAATACTATCTTGTATTACATCGGAATGAAGTTAAACTGAACTGTAAAGATTTACACGGAAAGCTGTAATACGTAAATGGTATGTAAAGAATGTGTAAAGAGCAGCAAACACGCAAACAACTTTTGAACGAAACGTGAACGAACAAACGAACGAACAAACACACAAACGCCAACTGCGTCAAAAGTTCATCACACAAAATTTGAAATGACTAAATCCACAACTGATTCCTTCTAGCTGGTGTTTGTGTTTGTCTGTTTGTATGTACGTGTGTGTGTGTGTGCGTGTGTGTGTGTATCATAATAACAATAAAACCATAATAACATAAAAATGCACGGAAATAAATAATGAGAATGACTCGATGATATCAAAAACACTAAAACGGAATGAATAAAAAAAACAAAATGACCAGATGACTACCTATATATATATATATATAAATTATATAATATATAATTTATATAAATATATTATGGCTCTTGAAAACATAAAACTGAGAGAATGTAAAAGCAGGCAAAAACCATTAACAATAAAATAAACTATTCTGCTATATCACTCTATCTCGAATGAATCATCAAACCATACAATTGATCAACTTACTCAACCAATCAATCGATCAACTATTCGATCAATAAATCATGCAACTAATACATTCGTTCATTCATTCACTCACTTTACTAACCCTACAAATACATAGCCAATAAATCAATCAGCCAATAAATTAATTCATTCATTCATCTATTCATTCATTCACTCAATCAGTTCCTCTTCTTCCTTCTCAATTCCTTGAGGTCCTTCTTGGTGGGTGACTTCTTGTACCTACTGTACATGTAGTAGACGATGCAGACGGCCGTGAAGGGCATGAACAGGAACCTTAGTAATCTGAAACGTGATTGGTCGGAATGTGGATGCCTCAATGTGATTGGTCGAAATGCGAATGGCTGAATGCGATTGGTTGGAGTGCGGTTGCTGGCTAAGTGTGATTGGCTGAACATGATTGGTTGAATTACTGTGATCCAAATTTAATTGATTGCAATGTTATCAGCTAAATATGATTGGCTGGTGAAGCGAGTTTATAACTGGGCTGGGATTTGCAGGAGCGCAGACCTGAAAAAAAAACTTCCAACGTCTTCAGTTTCAATGTCAATCAGTTCAACGTTGAATGTCAAGGTCGCCCCACCTGACGGCGAAATTGTGAAATAGTGACAATTGGGAATGGTAATAATACTAATAATAAGGTAGCAATGATACATCATGAAGAGGATAGCATTTTTCGTGATACATCATCATCACTCTCATCGTTACTATCGTCATCATCATTATCACTAAAATCATCATCTTCTTTGCCACCATAAGCATCATCAGCAGCAGCACCACAAACCCGGTATATATGGTGGGAGGCCCTCGACTCCATAGGCCAGTTCTGGTGGTATTATTATCTGCCTTTTCTCACTGCTCAATAGTATCAGTAAAAGAGAATGTTAATAATTTTGATCCATAACATTTGAAACTTTCATAATGATAACTATCTTCAGCAATAGCAGTGATCAAAAAGTGAACTTAATTAAAATAACTGACTGACCCGATGCACATTCCGTGAATGCCTTTTTGCCAACCTGTCAATCAAAAGTTTGAAATGGTATAAAAGAATATATATATACGACTGTGTATGTGTGTGCATATGTCTGTGTATATATATGTATGCATATATATATATATGTGTATATGTGTGTGTGCGCGTGCGTGTGTATGTGTAGAATTATCATTCAAGAAAACAACCAATGAAACTCCAATCAATCAAAAACACAATCAATCAATCAATTAATCAATCAATCAATCAGCTGACCATCCAACTGACCAGGGATAATGTTGGGTGCCCCCAAGACAAATGAGATCGGGTGGCCAAGACCCTTTGTCGAATCAAATTCTTCTCCAGTTTCCAAGTAACCCTGTGACATTTAGAATAAAAAGATTATTAAAATGAATAGGATGACTCTATTGCGAATAGAAATACTAAAATTGGTAAAAAAAATGTGTTGTAATTCTAGAATTAAATAAAAAAAGATTGAAATAAAATTGATAACAGCAATAATAATAATGAAGAGAATAACAAAAATAATAATAATATTTATATTAAGTAATTAAAATAAAATAAAAAAAAAATAAATAATTGAAATAATAATAAAAAAAATAATATAACCAACAGTGTAATGTATATATAGTTTGTCTGTGAAGTCAGCCTGCCTTCGACATTTCTCTGGTTTGTACTGGTCAAATATAAAATGATTATTTTAATTTTTAATAATAATAACAACAATAATAATAATAATAATAAAACATACAATACTCTAGTACATTGTACATTACATGTAATGCAATACAATGCACGTATGTTATGTTTTTGTTAAGTTAAGTACTGTATTGTATTGGTGCCAGTGTAATGTATTGCATTGTATTGTATTTGTTTGTGCCAGTAGCCAATGCTGTTAGTCTTAGTTAGGAGAATGTGAACTGCTGATACTCTAACTAACTTAACTATTCATTAATTTTTAAATCTACTAAATTAAATTTTAACTAATTACCTTGCTTAGCGAGTCTGTAATTAATTGTGTATGCAATGTAATAAAATAACAAATAATATATTAATATATTATGATAGGTTATTAGTGAATAATATATTATAATATGTTATTTATAATAATTCTAAATGATATGTCAGCACTCAGTTCCCAGAGCAAAAATAAAACTTTCAAACTGCTGAGTGATCTGATTCACTAACTTGGACGTAGATTCTCAAATTATCGTCAACGTCGACGTCAAACGATGAGTTGAAATTTAAAAAAATGACGCAAATAAAAGAAAAAATGATTAAAAATCGCGCTTTTAAAAGTAAAAAAGACATTTTGATGCTACCAACTAATCAATCAATTTTGATGATTGTTGAGGTTAGCAACGAAAACGACCTAGCAACTATTTACTGCTGAAACGGATGAAAAGCCAATAAAATATTTTAAATTAAAATAACCTAGACAATTTTTTTGAAATGTATATTTAACGTTATTTATCAAATAACACTAACTCTAGTCAGAAACTATTATCTAAAAG
Organism: Helobdella robusta; assembly: GCF_000326865.2. NCBI lineage: Eukaryota > Metazoa > Annelida > Clitellata > Rhynchobdellida > Glossiphoniidae > Helobdella > Helobdella robusta. The sequence continues at coordinate 10,735 of NW_008703634.1, read as the reverse complement.
GAGTATCAACTCCAAAACTTTCTCCATAGCTACTCTCTGCCACTCTCTGCACGCTAATATATTGGTTTGCGCGTTAGCATTGATTCATTCGTGTCCACCACATGCACTGGACGTAAGTTTTGTTGATAGTTTAAGAACTAGAATAGCAAAAAAAGGCACACGTGTTGTGTATGTGAACAAATCATTGATCACAGATCGATGGCTGTTCGAAAAACATTGAAACATCATTATTTCAACACTGAACACCAGAGAAAGCGCTTCTGAGGTCTTTTCGAGATAGGCGCCATACAAGTTCTGATACTGATTGCTATGTATGTAGCTAGAGGTCTAGCTATTGAGCAGTTCAGGTTATACCACTGTGGGTTCCTGAATCTTTTCCAGGATTTGTATAGAAATTTAACCCACAAATATGGATTTTTTTCGTTGAATTGCCAACATAAGATCATTTACGAGTTGCTTACATTTCAAAGAATATCTCCTGAATCATAAAATAATAATAATAATAATAACAATGACGATAATAATAATGATAACAAAAACATAATAATAATATCAAATATATAATAACC
>NW_008703634.1:6413-7616 GCF_000326865.2 Helobdella robusta | reverse complement strand
CAAACAACCAATAATCACTCGACTAACCAATCAACCAATCAACTAACTAACCAACTAACCAACCAATCAGTAAATCAATCATCCAACCAACATCGGAAAACCTACATACCCCTTTCCGTTGTCGATCAGAATGTACTGAGACACGTTTCCAAACATTTCGAAAAAGTGAATGTGATGTCTGTCTTTGTTGCCTGGTACGTGTTAATACAGCGGGTATAAGTGGCTTCATTCAGGTATTTTCCTCGAATGAATGTGAGTGTGTTAACTAGGCAAGTTATGTACTGTGAGTAATGTGCTAAGTTTTGATGGGCTATAATTAAAAATTCGGTAAAAAATTCTCCTAATACTTTTACAGACGTAAAAAGTATTGTTGTTAACTCTTTGAATTTGAAGTTTAATTAGAGAAACAGATTAAACAGTCCTTATAATGAAATAAATTAATGAAAATATTAACGCCAGTGAAAGCATTTTTTTCCACCGAACTAACAACTCAAAGAGCATAATAACCATTGAAAATTATTTTCTGAAATAAAAAAAGGCTTTAAAAATTAAATAAATGTTTGAAATTGGATGAAAGAAGGACAGACAAACCGGTGAGAAAGTCGAAGATATGTACATCGATGAGATTCAGAAGTGGGAACCACTGATGAAAGGGAGACTGCTGGCGTACCTGGTTACAAATCTTCGTCCCATTCGGATCTTTCTCCCAGAATGACTTGGAATACTTGGAGTAGGAGCGGGCCCATGGGTTTTGGAATGAAGACCAATCACTGAGGGATTTGTTGGGCAGGAAGGTCACTAGACTGCCCTCCAGAATTCTACCATTGCCGCAGACGGCATGGGCAGGGTCACAGAGGTAAAGGCACTTGCCGAAGAAACATTGATTGCCGACTGTTCGTTCGTTGTTGTTGTTTGTCAATCATTTTATCACGAAGTAGTACATGAAGTAATTTTGAGATGTTTTAATGTGAGGTAACCTACGACGGTTTTAATGAAATCAAACAAACAGTTAGAATCTCACTGGGCGAGAGGTAAAATTTCTTCCTAGAATGCGGTGACAGATGAACCTGGAGTTGGTTGATCATGTCGATGGTTCTTCCAGCCGCAGGGGGGACCCTTCTAAAGCCCAGGATTCTGTCAGGAAATGAGTTTAATTTTAGACAATTTAAACTAAACCCACCATTAGTAATGCCCCTAAAGCAA
>NW_008703634.1:1413-3913 GCF_000326865.2 Helobdella robusta | reverse complement strand
AAATACTCCAGAATGAAAATGTAATCTGAGGCATTCGTTTACACAATATTCTGAAATAAAAGAATATATCTACACATAGTTACACACACGCGCACACACACCCACACACACAGACATACATACACGCACACACGCACAAATACACACATTCAGACAGACAGAAAAACACACACATACTGAGAAACAGACATAGAGACAGTCAGTCAGACAGACAAAATTATCTGTGGATGCGATTGAACGTTCGATCGATAAATGCAGAGATAGAATTTAGAATGCCCAAGAAGATGTATTATACATAGAGATGGTTCGACTAATATATTAACTGATGCACCGGTGATCAGATGGTATAATTTATGTTTCTGTATGTGTTTGTTTGTTTGTACGTGTTTGTCTGTTTGTACGTTTTTGTCTGTTTGTACGTGTTTGTTTGTTTGTACGTGTTTGTCTGCTTGTTTATACGCATGTGTGGTTTGTAAGTATGTCTGTGTATTGTATGTATGTCTGTGTATTGTATGTATGTATGTATAGTATGTATGTGTGGTATGTATGTGTGGTATGTATGAACGTATTTTAAGCGATTTTGTAAGCAAATGTTTGGGGTCTTTCTTGCTAATGCTTATGCATGTTTGAAATTCATCTACATCTGATGCTATTTTGATATGTGACTGGTTAGAAACTCATAATATAACATATATATATATATATATATATATATATATATATATATATATATATATATATACTTAATAATACATGTATGATATACACACGCGCACACACACACGCAATTCAACACACACACACAACACATACGCACACACACAAACACTCAAACACACACAACACATATAAACACACACACATACACACGCAACACATACATACAAAGGTACATATATAGATTATGTGGAATAATTTTATTGAAATAATTTTTTTATTTATTTTATTGCAAAAAAATATGGCGAATGAATTTTCTGTTGTCACTCAATGATTAATGTTCCAGCATGTCTCTCCTTCTCTCTCTCTCTCTCTTCCTCTTTCTCTCTCTATTTCTCTACATATATCTTATTGTTATTATAAATGAATGAGTGAATGAATGAACGAATGAATGAATGAACGAATGATTGAACGAATGAACGAATGAATAAATGAATGAAGGATGGAGGGTAGGATAGAAAGAAAGAAGCAAGCAGGCAAACAAACAAATGAAACCATAAACTTGAAAGTAAGGGTAGAACAACAACGCTTAATAAAACGCATCCTGCTGATTTATTAAACAAACACACATGCATAAATCTAAACATTTGAAACATTACGCCTTTACACTGACACATGAAAGTGTGTGTCAATTCGCCACACACCACACACACACGCGCGCGCACGCACACACAGACAACACACGTGGGATTGGTTCGATTAGCAACTTTACTAACTAACAAACCTCGAGGACTTAAGAACCCAACTCGCCAGTGGTGAGCCTGAATTTGGACAGCAACAAGTGGCCTAGCCGTAAGATGCCTCTCTTCAGATTCGCAGTGACTGGTTTCGAATGCGAAGAAAAACTTGAAAGTTCACGCACCTAAAAAAATACTACAATGAATTTGAATGCACTATTGTTAAATACTATTACTACTACTGCTGCTGCTGACTGCTTGCTGCTGTTACAACAACTACTACTACTACTAATAATAATAATAATAATAAAATAATAATAATAAAAAAATAATAATAATAATGGATCGTGTGAACGTAATAAAAAAAAGTAGCGAAAATGTAACGAACGAGGCGAAGAAAATTTGTTTTAAAAACTTTTGTATACATGTATGTGTCCTTTTATGTATACATACATGTGTATGTGTTTGTATGTGTGTTTGTGTGTGTATGTATGTATGTGCGTGTGTATGTGTTTGTATGTGTGTTTGTGTGTGTGAATGTATGTGTGCGTTTGTGTGTGTAGGAATGGTTTAGTGAAATGTAAAGACAAAAGTTTCTAAGACTTGATGAATGTTGGGCTGACTTTGATTATTATTTTAGTGTTTTATTATTAATATTATGATTATTATGATTATTGTTATTATTTTATTATTATTACTATTATTACTATTATTATTACTAAAAATGAAAGTGAGTGCGTGTGATGGAGATGAAGACGATGATGATGACAATGATGATGACGATGATAAATGTTGCCAACGGTACATGAAAAAGGGCTATGACGATGATGATAATGATAAATGTGATGATGGTGATGATGATGATAACGATGGTATAGATGATGATGGTGGTGATGATGATAATGATGACGATGGTATAGATGGTGATGATGGCGCTGATGACGATTATGAATTTGATAATTCTAAAAGTGGTATAATTTTGAAGATTATGATGATAAAAGCAATGATAGAGCTGATGACGATGATGATGACGATGGTGATGACGATGATGATGATGATGACGATGGTGATGCTGATGATGATGACGATGGTGATGACGATGGTGA
>NW_008703634.1:0-1176 GCF_000326865.2 Helobdella robusta | reverse complement strand
CACACATACATACATACATAAATACATATATACATACATACATACACACACACATATACATACATACACACACGCATACATACATAAACACACACATACAGATATACACAAACACAAACACACGTGTGTGTGCCTCGTTCGAAGTTACACTATTAAGCAAGAAATAAAAAAATAATATTTTTTAACCATAACTTCTCCTCCACCAACATCTGTCATAAATAGCATCAGCGCTTAACACAACCTCATCCACACATCATTAATAATAATAAAATAATAATAATAAATAATTATAATTAATTATTACTATTATTGTTACTATAATTAGCAGTATTATTATGGCTTTAGTTAAATGGTCCGGCCAATTGTATAAGAGCAAATATTATTGTTATTATGGTAGGATGTAAGCAATAAACATTACAATACAATACAATACAATACAATACAATATATTTTATTTGACCTCAAAAAAACAAAATTAAGATACAGGATGACTGTGAGGAGTCCGCATGTGACTCATCTACATTTACATTAACGACATCAAATCATCTTTTTTTCATTTATTTATTCAATCATTCATTCATTTATCTATCCATTCATCCATCCATCCATCCATCCATCCATCCATCCATTCATTCATTCATTCATCCGTTAGTTCACTTATTCATAGATTTTCGCGGTGCACTCAAAACGAGTAAGCTTGTCAATACAAACGAAACGAAACGAAACGAGACGAAACGAGACGAAACGAGACGAAACGAAACGATGAAAAATATTTTTACGAAAAAGCAAAACACAATTTCATCTATACGTATAGAATAACATAAAGAAGAATGTCTTGTTGTTTGTCGGATTATTTCAGAAGAATTTTGAAAAATTTACGTTTCTAGTACATTACCGCTGAAATATTCACACGTGCATGAAATTAATTTTGTTGATTCTCATTTCAGATCACATTCCACGTTAAACACGACACACCAATTTATACATACATCACCAAACCACACGCAAGACCGCACGACACAAAACACACCACAGGCCAAAACAAAACACGACGAAATGAAACTGCCTTCGATGCATCTTTCTCAACACACCGAAAATACACACTGAAAAATACACCACACACACCAAAAGACACACCACTCACACCAAAAAACACACCACACGACACCAAAAGAC
>NW_008703633.1:5055-6257 GCF_000326865.2 Helobdella robusta | reverse complement strand
CCAACATTGAGCAAATTGATTTCTTTGCTGTCAAGCAACAACACCGAAGGCTATCAAAAATGTCAAAGTTTACCTGGCGAATCATGTGTCGCCCAACATAGACTCCTTGTGGCAGACCTTGTTGTCGAACTGTCAAAACATAAGTCTAAACAAATGCCTCGGAGAATCAAAACGTGGAAGCAGAAAAGCAATATTCATCGAGAAAAATTTCAACAGATTGTCGCCACACAGTTAGACCACCAATCGCAAGCCAGTACAGATTGGAGTACATACAAAACCGTTTTGATAAACGCTGCAACTACAGTTTGTGGGAAAACTGGTACAAAACGTCAGCATGAACGTGACACTTGGTGGTGGAATGACAGTGTACAAAATGTAATAGCTGAAAAGAAAGTTGCATACAAGCAATGGCAAAAATCAAAGTCTGTTGATGACCATAAAATTTTCCGTGAGAAGAACAACTATTCAAGACGTCAAGTTGCACTGGCTCGGACAGATCAGTGCAGAGAGTGGCTCACTAAAAGTAAAGGTACACAAATGAAATCTCTGTATCATATAGCAAAACAAGCGAAGCGTACGAAAAAAGACATAGTTGGTGCCTCATGTATCAAAAATGACAAAAATGAAATGGTTCTTGAACAAGATGAGATCAAGCTACAGTGGAAAGGATAATTCAACCATTTGTTAAACGAAACAAATCTCATCAATGTTTACTTTGACGCTCCACCCATCGAAGGTCCGATTTCAGACATCACTGTAGAGGAGCTTACAGAAGCTCTGAAAGCTATGAAGGATGGAAAGGCAGCAGGGCCCTCTGGACTCACAAATGACATTATCAAAGCATCTGGTACTGCAGGTATCCAAACGTTACTACAACTTTGCCGTGAAATCTGGAGAAATTGCTCAATGCCGACTGAATGGAACTATAGCATGACAGTCCCGTTATACAAAGACTAAGGTAATCCATTGAACTGTTCATCATATCGGGGTATACGTCTGTTAGAACACTCCCTGAAAATTGTCGAGAAAATCATTGAGAGAAGATTAACGTCGTGCATCACAATCGGAAATTATCAATTTTGTTTCCTAGCGGGGAAATCAACAATTGATGCAATTCACATCCTTCGGCAACTGCAAGAGAAGTACCTCGCAAAGCATCAACAACTATCACACATTTTTGTAGACCTTGAAAATGCATTTGG
>NW_008703633.1:0-1072 GCF_000326865.2 Helobdella robusta | reverse complement strand
TATATATATATATATATATATATATATATATATATATATATATATATATATATATATATATATATATATATATATATATATATACAACACACGTTTAGACGACATTTTCCCCGAGATCGGGGGTTGCCGTTTGGCTACCCATGATGAAACCGAAATACCCCTCGACGCAATTCTGCCGGATACTGAGGGCCATTGTCACTTCTGTCATCATAAGTAATTTATTTGGCTAATTTTTACGCAGGACGCCCTTCCTTACGCAACCACAGTTATAAGCGGTGGGCCTAGCCTTTGATGATCCAAGATCACTCACAAGGCAGTGAGGGTCAGTTTAATGTCATAACCAGGACATATATATATATATATATATATATATATATATATATATGTATATATATATATATATATATATATATATATATATATATATTGGGTTTAGACTATCATAAATACAATTATTTATAAAGATCACTGCGTGCTATACATTAATTGTTAGACACTTGTCATTTCTATGTTTATTATTCATTTCTTTCTATTGTTTTATACAGTGGTCATACAAGTTGAAAATAACTTCTGATCACTCAGTGCATATAAATAAATTAACTAATTAATGAATAAATAAATTATTTGATTAATTAATTAATTAACAAATGAATAACCAATAAATGAATAGATAAATATTTTATTCAGAAAAGACGTCGACAAGGAGTTATTTCACTTGAAAAAATTGAAGATAACCAGCAAAGTGAATCCGCTCCTACAAAAAAACGCTCAGTCACCGGCAATTTGTACCTTACCAAGTGTAAAGGTCTTTCATTTTTTAACATTCTTGCTTTTTATTTTTGATTTGTTTTATGTCATTTATGTTATCCCATTGAATTGTTTTGAAGGCCGAACCACGGCATAAATTTTCATAATGAATCACGATGAATAGGAGCCTCGTGTATTGCATAATACTCGAGAATATTGTAAAGGTTGTTTGGAGATCAATATGACCAGCACACCTGAGATTCTTCATAATTTTGGCTTGAATATTAATTTCGTTTATTATTAATGTTTCCTTTTTTTTGTTTTA
>NW_008703632.1:5228-6259 GCF_000326865.2 Helobdella robusta | reverse complement strand
ATATTTCCAGCAAAGACAACAACGACCACAACAACAACAACCATAATCACAACCACAACAACAACAACCACAACAACAACAAATTGAAACGTAATCAAAACCATTCTAAGCAACAACAACAGCATAAACAACAGCACAGGCAACATCATAAACCTAAACAAAACCAAAATGAAAAACAAAGCTTGCTTAAAAACATCAACAACAACATCAACAACAACATCAACAACCACAACGATAATAATAATAATGCCAACAGTAGCAACTTAAAATCATCGCCGGTGAAGAAGCAAAAAGTATTAACAAGTAAACAAACAACTGTAGCTAACTCCACTACTACAACTGCTACTACTACTACCACTACTACTACTACTACTACTGCTACCACTACTACAACAACAACTACTACTACTTCTTTTGTGACTATTACTTCAACTTTATTTAATACAGCAAATTACATAAATACAAATAGCACTTATAATAATACTATCGATGATGATTACAATACTACTACTGCTGCTACTACTACTATAACTACTACTACTACTACTACTACTGCTGCTGCTACTACCACTTTTGCTGCTGCTGCTATTGTTGCTACTTCTACTACTACTAATAATAATAATAATAACAGTGATGATGATGATGGTGGTGATAATAATTATAATAATAATAATAATAACGTAGAAAGGATAGTTTTTCGAATGTCAATAACTTTTCCACCAACAACTGTTTCACCATCACCATCATCGTCGTCGTCATCATCATCTTTAAAACCACCAACGATGCTGCCTTTGTCGTCATCGTCGTCGTTGTCAGCCACAACAACAACAACAACAACATCTCCATTATTACAATTACAACCAAGAACAACAATATCACAATCACCATCACCCCAACCCCCATCATCATCATCACAAACATCGTCACCATCATCATCATCATCACAACCACCACCATCATCGTCATCACAATTGCCACAACTCCCACCATCATCATCACATACATCGTCATCATTACAACCCCCCGCAACA
>NW_008703631.1:5464-6260 GCF_000326865.2 Helobdella robusta | reverse complement strand
TTTGGATCTTCCTCATGTCCTACCATTTTTCTTATAAATGTTAATGTCATTGGCGTTAATGCCATGTTGTTGTTGTTGTTGTTGTTTTTGTTTTAATGTGGTTAATGTTTTTGGTGTTTATGTTATTGATGATGTCGGTATTTATATTTATATTGTTGTTGTTGTTGATGTTGTTGTTGTTGTTGGAGTTTCGTTTGTTGTTGTCATTATCAGCAACATTGTTGTTGTTGGAGTTTCGTTTGTTGTTGTCATCATTACCACTATTGTTGTTGTTGACGATGTTGACGATGTTATCTTGGCATGCTTCATATTATTGATGTTAATGTCATTTGTAATGATGTTAATGTCATTGATGTGTGTGAGCAGATTTCAGCCATGTAACAAATGAATATTTTTTCAGCCCTCGGTCGATGAGTTTTTAAAACACAAATACAGCAAGCAGCTTCGATGTTTATCTCGTAATTTTAAACAAATTAGTCGTGAAATTATTATCATCGTCGTCGTCGTCGTCATCATCATATTCATCATCATCGTCATAATTATCATCTACAACAACAACGCGACATCATCGTCATCATCGTCGTCGTCTTCATCATCATCATCAACAACAACAACGATGTTGCTATTGTCATCATCATCCTCATCACCATCACCATCATCATCACCATCATCATCATCGTCATCGTCATCATCAACATGAGCGACGACAGAGTATGATTCATAAATTGATTGTGTCTGATTGCTTTCTCAGCGATTTTAGCCACACCCTGTACACATATGTTCATCATCATCGTCG
>NW_008703631.1:0-1012 GCF_000326865.2 Helobdella robusta | reverse complement strand
AGCCATAACAATTTTACTAGGTATTTCATCCAGTCCAAAAGACGATTTTGCTTTGATTAGTTTTGCTGTAGTTATTATTTCTTCTGTTGTAGTTTGCAAACAGAAAAACGAGTTTGGCAACTGATGATGAATTGTTTCTTTCCATGATTGATTATCCGGTAAGGATTTCTGAAGGTTTTGAGAGATGTTAACAAAGTAGTTATTTAGAAAATTTGCAGGCGATGCTATAATTTGTTCATTATCTGTGATCGATGCAGGGTTGATCTTTTTTTGCCTGCTTGTTAACCTATTAATTATTGACCAAGTTTTTTTCGAGTCATTTTTATTTTTGTCTAACAAATCACAGAAATATTGCCTTTTCAGAATAGATTTAACCTTGTTGCAAATTTGACTTTGTGATTTAAATTTCAGAAAATTCTCACTACTTGAATTTTTAATGAACTTTTTGTACAAGTATTTTTTTTTATTCAGCATTCTGCGAAAATCAGTTGTTACCCAAGGCTTTTGTTTTAAAATTTTTTTAATCTTTCCTAATGAGCTGATCTGACAACAGTCTTTAAATGCCACACGGAAAATGTTGGTGAAAAGTTCGAAAGCAGCATCCACATCTGAGCACAGTAACACATCTGTCCAGTCGGTCGATAGCAGTCTTTCATTTAGTTTATCAATTCTGTGTCTTGAAAAAGAAAATTGATTTTCTCGGTTTTCAAATTCTATTCTCACTAATTGTTGCTTGAAACATGCAACTATGGGTAAGTGATCCGAAATGTCTGTCAAATGCACTCCACAAACTGTTACGTTCTCCGATGCATTGGTAAAAATGTTGTCAATCAGAGAGTTTTTTTGTATGTTTATTCTTGTTGGTTTATTTATTAATGCTTTTAGATTATAAGATGTCAGTAAATTTTGGAGTTGACTACTGTAAGATTCGTAATTTTCCAAAAGATCTATATTCAGGTCTCCGGTTAAATAAACTAGTTTTTTCTCATTATTTATGGCTAACAAAACTGTT
>NW_008703630.1:359317-361180 GCF_000326865.2 Helobdella robusta | reverse complement strand
GTGATCAGTATCATTATCATGTCAAACCATCGTCATCATCATCATCACGTCGATACCACATTTTGAAGCGCTCAACTTTTTAGTTGTCAAAGCACGATATGAACAGCTCAGGGAAATGTTTTGTTTTGGTTATTGTTGTTGTTGCTGCAGCTGTTAATGTTGTTAATTCATTCATTCGTTCATTCATTCATTCATTTCTTCATTCATTCATCCACCCATCCATCATGAAAAGAATTCATTCATTCATTCATTCATCAATCCATACATTCATTTTTAGAACAGCAACGTCTTGCAAGCACTTTCAAATAAAATAGAATTAGGTTCCAATTATCTTAAGTAGTAGTAGTAATAGTGTGACACTAGTAGTAGTAGCAGTAGCAGTGGTAGTAATAGTAGTAGCAGTAGCAGTAGTAGTAATAGTAGTAGCAGTAGCAGTAGTAGTAATAGTAGTAGTAATAGTAGTAGTAGTAGTAGTAGTAGTAGTAGTAGTAGTAGTAATAGTAGTAGTAGTAGTAGTAGTAGTAGTAGTAGTAATAGTAGTAGTAGTAGTAGTAGTAGTAGTAGTAGTAGTAGTAGTAGTAGTAGTAGTAGTAGTAGTAGTGCAAGCTGATGTTGCCGTTAATGTTGATAATGATCTTGTCCCCAGGAAAATCTCTTCTCGTGATTTATGTTGAATTTTCACGCTGGCTCTTTTCATGTGATTTGATGTATGTATGTATATATGTATGTATGTATGTATGTATGTTTGTTTGTAAGTATGTATGTATGTATGTAGGTATTTCCGGAAAAAATGGCTGCCAGAAAGGTCGTTGTTAGCGAAATTTTGTATTTTTTAACTAATAATATTAATTTGCTCGAAAATGAAGTGTTTATTTGTAATACTGCTGATTTCTATACCAATGACGATATTGTAGCTGCTTCGAAAATTTTGAAAAGTGAGTTCGTTAACCTGAAATGTGAAAAAATTGAAAAATTGTTAACAAATGGCACTCAAAAAAAGGACAAATTGGTGGATTGCATTGAGCTATTGAAAAATATGGTAGCAGCTAACATGTTGGATAAGCTCCCTTTATTTGTCAGCTCAAATATGTCCAAGATACCTAATTTCGAAAAATGTTTTCAAATAAATTTTGAAATATTGAAAAACGAAGTTAGAGACATGTTGAACAAACAACATGTTAATATCTCAGCTTTCATTGAAAAGTGCAGCGAAGAATTTGCCGCGCTGAAAGGGAAAACAAACTATGTAGAGTGCAATTTAAAAAGTATAAAAAATCGTAACGACTGTAATAATGAAAATTTGAAATTGAATACAGCTGCAAATAATGATTTGATGCAAAAACCAATTTTATGGTCTGATGCAGTTAAAATACCAGCTGAGGTAAATGTGCTGCCACTTACAGATAAAATACCAGTTGAGGTAGATGCATCACCATTCACTGTTGTAAACAGACCGAGGAAAAACCAAAACAAAAATATTCCTGAAATGAAGAGTGATGAAAATATCGTTAACACCGAAACTGGAAAAAAGAAAAAAAGTGTCAAAAAGATAATTGGAAACAAAGATAGTGAAGATTGTAAACTAAAGGCGAATAAGATTTTGATTAAAAAATCTTTCTTTTCAGTAAGTAACGTGATAAAGTGTCACAGAGATGATGTAGTTGAATATCTAAAGTCAAATGATATTAATGTGTTATTGTGTTACCCAGTGTTGAAGCGTTCAGAAATGGCAAACGATAGCACACCTGATATTGAAAATGAGCATTCAACAATGTTTCGAGTTTGTGTAGAAAGTTGTGACAGCAATAAAATGAAAAATCCTGATATCATTCTGAAACATATTATTGTAAGAGACTGGCACTT
>NW_008703630.1:352854-358977 GCF_000326865.2 Helobdella robusta | reverse complement strand
CGCTTTTACATAAAAAACAATTTAGATTACAAAATCCGAGACGACATAACAAGTAAAAAAAATGAATTCGAATTTTTCGTTCTAGAGATAATAAACAGACCTATCACAAAAAATGTTTTAATCATTGTGACATACCGACCACTAACTTATGATGTCAATTTGTTCATCGAATGTTTAGATGATATTTTGCTGGTTGCAAATCATGAAAACAAATTAATAATAGTTGCAGGTGATTTCAACATTGACCTGTCAGAAAGTAACAACAACAACAATAAGTTCAATTTTTTGCAACTTATGAACAGTTACAGTTTACAACAAACAATAACACTTCCGACAAGAGTAGAATGTAATCGACAATCTATTATTGACAACATCTTCACAAACATTCCTGAAAACATCTTGGTTTCCGGCGTTATTTCTCACTGTCTTTCCGACCACCAGCCAGTTTTTTCATCAATCAATCTTTCAAAAAAAAATGTTTATGTTTCCTGAAAAAAGAAATGCTCCATCAGTAAAATTTTCTTATTCAACAAACAGAATCAACAATCTAAATCAACGTCTCAGTCAGGTGAACAGGCAAGTCGTATATGAGAGTGCAAATATTGAAGAGGCATTCCAAACTTTTATAATTATTTTCCAGGAATGTTTTCGTGAATGCTGTCAAGTTACCAATCGAAATACTATTATAAAAACAATAAAAAACAAACCTTGGGTTTCTTCTGAGTTAAAAAATCTCATCACAAAAAGAAATAAAAGTTACAAAAAGTTTCTTTTGATTCCTAATAATAATAATTTAAATAAATTCAAAAGCCTTAAAATAACTTGTAATAAACTAAAAAAATCTTTAAAAAAAAATTATTATCATCATCTTTTTGAAAAATATAGAGGAGATAGCAAAAAAACGTGGACTGCTCTGAACGAGTTAAAAAACGGAAAAGACGTAAAACCCGATAGTATACAAAAATTAACAAATGAAGAAATTGAAATACCTGACCCAGCAAATGCTTTGAATAACTATTTTGTTGAATTAGCACCGAATTTACTGAAGCTCATTCCACGGAATTCTCACTGTAAGAATTACTTCAAGACATTTGTTTCCAACTCGTTTTTTTGTAGATACGCAACGGCTGATGAGATCATTGCAACAACAAAATCTTTGAAACAAAAAACATCAAGTGGCTACGATGACATACCAACAAAAATTGTCGTCTCTACGATTCATTCTACTGTGTTTGTTCTAGAATATTTGATAAATCTATCTTTTGAAAAGGGCAAATTTCCAAGCTGTCTCAAAATCGCCAAGGTAATTCCTATTGAAAAAATTAAAGAAAAAACAGATTTATCAAATTTTTGCCCTACATCACTCTTGCCAGCATTTTCAAAAATACTTTAAAAACTAATGCACCGACGAATGACTAGTTTTTTTGCAAAAAAATAATATTTTGTCAAATTCCCAATTTGGTTTCAGAGAAAAATTTTCTACAGAGTTAGCAATCGTAGAACTAGTTCGCAAGATTGGCATCAATACTGAATGTAAGAGATTTGTCATTGGAACGTGCTTAGATCTGTCGAAAGCATTTGATTGCATCAACCACGACATCATGCTCAACAAGTTGGAAAAGTACGGTTTTAGAAATACATCACTGCATTGGTTTCGTAGCTACTTAACAGAAAGAAAACAATTTGTCTATGTGAACGATGAAATTTCCAGTCTGCTCGGAAACAACAACGGTGTGCCTCAAGGAAGCATCCTAGGTCCTTTGTTATTTATATTGTACATAAACGATCTTCCAGCTGCATCAGTGTTTTTTGACTACGTAATTTATGCTGATGACACGAATGTTTTTAGCAGCGGCAGATCAATAAAAGAACTTATTGAGGAAACAAACAGTGAGTTAAAAAACATAATCTCTTGGTTCGAAGCCAATAAACTTTCAATTAACAGTTCAAAAAGCCAAATGATGGTTTTTGGACCCGTACAATATCTAAATTACAAGGAGCCGTATAAAATCATCCTAGGTAACAACACAATTGTTGAAACAAAGTGTTTAAAACTTCTAGGCATGCTGCTCGATCAGAAACTCTCCTTCAAACATCACATAAAACAAGTATCATCCAAACTTTCAAAGTCAATAGGAATGATAAACAGAGTAAAATCATTTTTGCCAAAAAACTGTTTGAATCTTCTGTATAATTCCCTGTGCATTCCGTTAATAAACTACTGCAACATTGTATGGGCTTCATCGTACCACACATCAACCTTACCAATAGAAATATTAATCAAAAGAGCAGTTAGATTGATAACGAGATCCAAACGATTTGAACACAGCCAACCATTGTTCAACAGCACGCGAAACTTGAATTTCTCGAAACTCAACATTTACTTTCTGATGATTTTTGTTTATAAACAGTTAACCAATCGATTACCTGATTTATTTAACAGTTATTTCAAGATGAAACAACAATGTCGGCAACAAAATAATCTTGTCTCTAACAAATCGAAAACAAATATTTTGTTCTCTCACGTGTATTGCAAGGGACCGAGAATCTGGAACGAAATTTTAAACAGTGGATTTAATTTTGAATTTATTTCGTTAAACAATTTTTAAAAAAAGTTAAAAGAATATTTACTTAAGTTTAAAACATAAATTTTTTGTTTTTGAAATTACGTTTAAATTCTGTTGAAAACTTATAACATTTTAAAAATTATGTCAAGGTGGTCACACTCGATGAGTTTCTGAAAAGAACTCTACTGTGGTCATCCTGTCTTCTTCCTATTGATATAAAGGGGAGAGAATTCTTTTTTTCTCTTTTTTTTAGATTAATTTTGAGAAGCAAATAAAATTCGTTTGGTTTCGTTTTGTTTCGTATGTATGTATGTTTGTATGTATGTAAGTATGTTTGTTTGTTTGTTTGTATGTATGTATGTATGTATGTATGTATGTATGTATGTTTGTATGTATGTATGTATGTATGTATGTTTGTTTGTTTGTATGTATGTATGTATGTATGTATGTATGTATGTATGTATGTATGTATGTATGTATGTATGTATGTATGTATGTATGTATGTATGTATGTTTGTATGTTTGTATGTATGTATGTATGTATGTATGTATGTATGTATGTTTGTATGTATGTATGTATGTAAAAACATACATACGTCTTCACTCTGTTCTTTTCGCTCAATTAACAATTTTTTTATAATTCTCTCACAAATCATCACCTACTATTACTACAACCACTACTTCTACTACTGCTACTACTTCTACTACTGCTACTACTACTACTACTGCTGCTGCTAATACTATTGTATCTCCTTCATCATCATCGTCGTCTTCGTCACCATCATCATCACCATAAATATCTTCATTGTCATTCTGATCACATCCACCATTATCTCTTAAGCTTCGTTTCAACGCTTATTTAATATACTTCTGTACATTTGGAGCCATTACATTCACCATCATCATCATCACCATCGTCACCATCATCACCATCATCATCATCATTGATGGCAAGCCAAACGAGAATGAAAAGAAGTTGAGGTAACTTCATTTCATTTTACATCAAGACATGCACACCTACTGTTCCGAAAAAATCACATTAATTAGTGTTTAATGACACTAACTGACATCAATTAGCACCAAAATAACATTATGTAAGTCAGGCAACTTTTTACAACATCAAATAACATTAAATGTTATTTATATTACATTATATATATTAAAAATAGTATTAAAAGGACAAGCCATAACATTAAAAATATGATTACAATAACATTAAATCACATCAAAATAACACTAAGATAACATCAAAGTGGCATCAAATAAATTGAAATTAAACCTCAAACAGAATGTTGACATCACTAAACATCACGTTTGAAGATATGCACAATGTCTAACTTTTTAACCTAACTGAAGGTTCTGAAAGGCTCCCTGAAGGTTAGTTTCCAAATTAGTTCCATATACGTTTTAATGTTTTGGGGTTCCAAAAGCGTCCTTAATTGAATTATTTATTAACTGGGAGTTCTTAAATGATACTAAATTTCTTTTATTATTCAATTTTGGGTTTTAAAATGGTTCCAAATTTATTTGTTCGCTTAGAATTCTCAATTATTTTTCTTTTTCAATATTCTTATTTTATTTTATTCTATAATATAGGGTTCTAGAAGGGTCCAAATTTTATTAATTAGTTTAACGTGTGGGACTAAAATGGTTCCAAATTAATTAAATTCTCTAAATCATTAATGTTAAATAGTTACCAGTTGAAATTAGGCTGATGCTGTTTGTGGTCTGTTACAGATGAAGGTACGGTGTTAATGTGAAGGTACGTATGAAAATTTTAAAATGTGTGTGTGTTTGAGCGTGTATGCATGTGAGTATGTACGTGCATGTGTGCGTGTGTGTGTGCGTGCGCGATTGGTGTCATCATCATCATAAAATCATCACCAGAATAGAATCATCATCACCACCACCATGAAATCATCATCGTCATGAAATCATCATCATCACCGTGGAATCGTCATCATCATCAAATATACCATGGAAATAAATTTCAAAAATTGTTGAGAGGATTAACAGGCAGATTTCTTTTTTTTTTCTTTTTTTTCGATCTAAATAATGCAAGAGTTATAAATTCAAATTGGAAACATTTTTTGAGTTTTTTGTGGCGCCAATTTTGCGAGAGAAAAAAAAATTATTTTAATATTTGATGTTTCTGTATTTATTTTATTTATTTTAAAATTACATTATTGAGATAAATATGAGAAAATTATGAGAAAAGTATGAATAAAGTTAACTCACGGCTCTGAAGCCTGGACAATTTCTTTTTATGTAGGTACGCTAACTTTGTTATACCAATGAATATGTATGTTTGTAAATATAGCACTGTGTGTGTGTGTATGTGTGTGTACATGTGTGTGTGTGTGTGTATGTCTGCCTGTGTGTGTATGTGTGTGTACATATGTGTGCGTGTATGTCTGTGTGTGTGTGTATTGTATGTGTGTGTTGTGTGTGTGTATTGTATGTGTGTGTTCGTTTCATTACAAATTGGCTTCATTAGTTATTAGCGCCCGATACACAATCAAATTACCCATCATCGTCATCGTCACCAGCCATCATTATCATCATCATCATTCCCATCCCATCATCATCATCATCATCGTCATAATTGTTAGAAATCCATTTTGTTATTTTGCTTACATTTGCTTTTGCTTGTCGTCACTTGCTTTCATCTCTAGGGCTGTAACTCAACATCATCATCATCACCAATCATTATCATCATCATCGTCATCACCAGCCATCATTATCATTACCTATCATCATCATCATTCTCATCATCATCCCCATCTTCATCATCGTCGTCATCATCAACCAACAATGTCATCATCAATTTCATTGTTATCATTACCTCGTTCTGAAAACGTAAATCATCGTGTTTGTATTATCGAGTTTGTATCATCGTGTTTATCATTGTATAGTACATATAAAATACCGTGTTTGTATTTACATGATACAAAAAACCAGTTTGTATCATGTTTTGTTATCACTATGTTAATTAGCCTCATTATCATT
Organism: Helobdella robusta; assembly: GCF_000326865.2. Lineage (NCBI taxonomy): Eukaryota > Metazoa > Annelida > Clitellata > Rhynchobdellida > Glossiphoniidae > Helobdella > Helobdella robusta. The sequence goes on along the minus strand of NW_008703630.1, from coordinate 353,401 downwards.
AGCGCCGGTGTTATTTTTGTAATTATATGTATGGGCTTTGTAATTATCATAATTTATTTGCCGCGGTGAACAATGACATCATTATGAACAACAAGTAGTTGTAGTAGTAGTGGTAATGGTAGTAGTGGTAGTATTATTATTATTATTATTATTATTATTATTATTATTATTATTAGTAGTAGTAGTAGTAGTAGTAGTAGTAGTATCCTTATCAGCCAGGGACAAATCTAGACACCATTACTATCATCACCACCATCATCACCACCATTGTCATCATCACCACCACCATCATCATCATCATTCTCATCGTCATCATCATCATCATTCCCAATTCCGTATCGAAACGAATGCGCCTAATTTTCAGTCGGATTAACATTGCTTTAACTTACGCTAATGGCCTCATAAAACTTACTCCGTTTATTCTTCACAATTTTTTTTTTGAAAATTTCTTTTTTTTTCATTTATAAAATAATTTAAAATACTTTCCGAAGATATTTAATAAAATCCTTTATTGAAATTTGACTGTACGAATTTAACTACTGCGTCT
>NW_008703630.1:276310-280059 GCF_000326865.2 Helobdella robusta | reverse complement strand
CCAATTTTAGTTACAGTTGTAAAAATTTGGTCTACCGCAATTTCAGTTACAGTAGTAAAAATTAGTCTCCCACAAGTTTCAATATTTAAAAAATTCTCATCTGTCAAAAGTGTCTATGTCTACCCCTGATGCACCATATGTGCATCCTTTCATCCAAACATTCATTCGTTTATTAATTTATTTTTTTGTTCAGTCTTTCAGTGGGAAATCGATTAAAATTGACGTGATAAACCAAAAACGGTCACTTAAGCCCTACTAGCAAAAATTTGGTTTGTTCCTTAGCTCAACCGTAAACTGTCGAAGATTAAAGATTCAGTAGTATTGCTCATATATATTTATATATATATTATATATGTATATATATATATATATATATATGTATATATATTATTTATTTTAACGGGAGAGCCAAAAAATAAGAAAAAAGTTCTTGTGGATAGACCACCTTTAACTAAAATCAGAATTATTTGTCCGCTTGTCAGAATATTCTTTCACTAAAATAATAAATTGAGTAAATGAATTGAGAAAAAATGACTAAGAAACAAAATTGTACGTTTGTTCTTTAACTAAAATTATAAATTGAATAATAAAATAAACGTGTTGACAAAATAACTAAGAAGCATAATATTTGGTTAAGTAGATATGGATTTCCTTGATGTCCGGTTGGATGGTTAGTCAGCTATGATTATAACGATTCAGAAAGGTTTAAAATTGGCAGCCTATTTTTTAAGGTTTTTTTTAAATAAAAAGATATTATTAATATTTCTTATACTAACGAGAATAACACTGTCCTATACCATTGGAGGAGTATGAGACGCGCTTTTTTTAATTACTTTCAAACTTGTATGACTTTGTCTTGTATCAAAAGATTTTATAAAATGCAAAAAATTTATGAAATTTAAAAATTATGAATATAGAATATACACATATAGGGAATCAACGAAATATAACATTGAGCAGACGGTGAAACATGTATGCGAGCGTACAGTAATAATTCAACAGAGGTGAATAGCTTGGATTAACAAGTAGTTAAATCTTAAATTGCCATTTTTCAGCTCTATTCTGATCATCATCATTATGGTTGCCAGTTTTTTATTTCATCATTTTTTCATTCTAAAGATTATTTCAGAAGTTTTAGCTGGAGAAAATCTGTTTTATTTGCGGAGGAGAAGGTTGTACTACGGAGTTAAGTGGTTGCATTTTATAGTTTTCATCTACATCATAGCTAAATTCAAAACTAGATTCTTCAGCTTGCGTGATATATAGGAAAACAACGATATGTAACATTGAACAGCCGATAATACTTTGCACACAAACGTGCTGTAATCAAAACTACAAATATAAATAGCATTGATTAACAATCTTTTAAACTTCATTCGCAAAATAAATATTGCGATAAGTATGATGATAATGTTGAAAAAAGATACGAATTAATTTTTTCAATGCTAAAGTCATCAAGACATAATTTTGTCAACAACTATCTCAATCGGGTCTGGTACTTTATTTAATTTCATTTTGGAAAAAACGGCGCAAACTTCAGATCTAAACATTTTGGCACTTTTAGGTCTTTTTCAGTCAGAGGCTTTACACCACGAATATCATCAAAAAGATCGTAAATGTTTTCAGTCCATCTTTCAAGTACTTTTTCTATCTCTAAAATTACTTGACCGGAGTTAGCTTTTTGCATCCAGAAACAGTACAAACCCTTTTTCTAGTCATTTCTTAGATGTTTTAATACATTGCATTTGTTTTACGGTTTTCGCACTTAACATTTAACCATTTCTCTTTTGCCTCTAATTACATTATTTTGATTGTTTTGTCCAGCTTTTTGTATCTATCAGAAATATAGCCTTCAATTTCCATCGTTCATCAATCAAAGATACGATGTCATGGGTCATACATTTTTGAACTCGACTTTTCTCCTTCACAGGTATAACTTCTCTTGCGGAATCCGTGAGGGCATCTCTAAATATTTATTATTTAGATTTATTAACGTATTCTGTCAATAACTGAAAATGATTCCGTACTTCAACATTCTACTTAATCTTGGTTTCATTATTATGTGACAGACTAACAAAATTCAAATGTTTTAAGGCCTCGTTACTTTTGATTATCTTTAACTTTTTCCACATTCAAAAATAATACTTTCTAGGTTCTTCTTTAGTGAAGTGTTGTAATGTTACAACTAATAATTGTAAATATTTTACCACAATTCGTCTTTGTAAATATTTTGAACAGAACATAAAGGGCATCATGATACAACTTTTTATTAGATAAATAATAATGCTCTACAGCCTAAACTGATAAACTTTGATAAAATCACCCTTAAAAAAATAATAGGCGTTGGAGGGTTTGTAAAAGTTTTACGAGGCATCAACGGAAATGAAGAGGTGGTGGTGCATTTACAGTTACTTTGTTAATATTTTTTTTACTTATTGATATGGTTTAATTGCTTTGGTGCTATGTTTGATTGTGACTTTGTTAATATCACTACTTCTTTACAGATTGATATGAATTCTTCATTTTAGCTATTTGCTTTGTGCTATGTTTGATTGTGCTAATTGCTTTATGTATTATTGTGCTAATTGTTTTGTTGATAAACTGCTGATTTTATACAAACTTCTATCAGTTTTGGATTCATATAGAAAAATGATTTATTATTTAATTTATGTTTAATTTCATTGAAACAAATATATCCGCTAAGATTTAGTACAGGTTTCATTTTCACTAATTTCACTTATGAACTTTGAATGCACTCTATCACATCATGTCAACTTTCACTTTAGATGTGGCAGATGACAAGTAACCAGATTTTAAAATAAACATTCCCAATTCTTCTTTGGTGAATCTTTGTAATTTAAATGTAAATAAAGTGTGATAATAAAATGATAAAACAAAGGAAAAAAATGTGAATAAAAAATAAAATGTAAAATAAAATAAATAAATAATAAAGTAAGCAATCAAAAACAGGTTTGCGTAAAATTTTACCAGACCGGTTAAAATTTTAGATCAAAGATGGTTCAAGGTAATCAGTAGGTTAAGAGAAAATAATAGATTTATAATATTTAATTTCAAGGCTCTAAAAAAGAATATTCACAAATTTACAATTATGTTATATTAATTATTGTAGTTTATTAATCGTTGTAAATCAAGAAAAATGTTACATAAAATTGTAACGTTACCAACAAAAAGTTAGCTGGAAAGCTTTGTCCTGAAAGTATATGATCATTTTCCAATTGGATTGTAAACTATTGTTTATTCTTTGTTTTACTTTCTATCGTATTCTATAAATATTGGGTTGAGGCTATGATTGTAAATTTTGGTGTTAACCATTTTTTACCACCACTGAGAGACGGAGGATATTATATAAGAGAAGATAGATTGAGTGACGATGAGCTGTGGAATATTGGCGATCTGGCTACGTCAAATCTATTTTTTGGATTAGCAAATGGTATATCGGTTCTATTAATTTCAGCATTCATATAAACATTTAAACAAGTCTGTGTTCGAAGCAGTTGTGTTTAGCTGCAATCACTGAACCTGCAACTGATTAGATAACTTGAAGATAGTGCAGAGGCGGCGTTATAGCAGTGTTAAAGCCATAGCTGGTGTCCCAAGTTAGCTATATCAAAGTTTGAGTTTAAACGTAAAGAATGTCATTTGAAAAGTTTGCAGAGCTTTATTTTGACAGCGATTACCCTTTTTTTCCCGATCCGATTCAAAAAATTGAAAGTGTATCTGGAGAATGC
>NW_008703630.1:256026-275391 GCF_000326865.2 Helobdella robusta | reverse complement strand
AAAACAACACAAAATATTCACCCATTGTTAATAAATGTAAAGTTATGAAAAATTTTTCTCTTGAAATCGTTAATTCAATTATGTGACGCTTACATGTTTCTAATTTACCTAAACAAAGACCCTGACTACTTTTAGTACTCTTCTACTACCACTACAAAATTTTTAAATTAAATAAATTATTAAATATAAACACACATTTTGCAGTACGTCTTTTATTTGGAAATTTAATGTAAATTAAAAAAATGAAATTGATAAATGTATACTATAGTTTACGCATTTTAAATTAACTATATCTCTTTTTGATAAGACTCGGTGGTTTGGTTACTTTTTATTTTTCTCATTAAAGCACACGGTTTTTTTATTTGTATTTAAATATTTACATAAAACTATTTAAAAAACAAACAATATGTGATCAGCTAGAGAAGTCCAGAAATAATTTACATTAATAATTAATAACACTCATTAATTATGTGTTTATTTTAATGCTTACTTGTCAAATTACATGTTAAAATATGTTTAAATATAATTGCATAAACGCTTATTTTAATTCCTACGCACATAGCCATGCAAGCGTGTGAGTTCACTTGAATGCTTACAATTTAAAAACTCACTCACTCGCTCGGGCTTTTGAACTTCGAGTTTGAAACCATAACTTAATCTGGCGAATCGTCAGGCCGGTTTCATGCGCAATACTGTCCTTTCCTTTATTATAAAAATGTACTCGTTTTTGCTGAATTCCCACTCTAAAACGTGTAGTATTTCATTATCGTATGATACACGGTGAACGTCAGGCGTATGAACGAAATCTTTCGCATTCTTTATTTTCTTTTTATTTGCTGTTTTCATTTTCGCCATCTAACGACTTATTTTGACCTAACGACTCATTTGGCATATTCTTCAAATCATCCGGAAGATCCTTCAAATCATTTGGAACATCCTTCATATTATCCGGAAGATCTTTCGAATTATCCAGAAGACTCTTCGAATCATCTGTAAGATCCATCAAATCATCCGGAATATCCTTCAAATCATCCAGAAAATCTTTCAAATCATTTGGAAAATCCCTTGAATCATTAGAAAGATCCTCCAAATCATCCGGAAGATCTTTTAAATCATCCGGTAGACTCTTCAAATTATCCGGAAGACTCTTCAAACTATCCGGAAGACCATTCGAATCATCCGGAAAATCCTTCAAATCATCCGGAAGATCTTTCAAATCATCCGGATGATTGTTCAAATCATCAGTGTTATGATTTATGTTACAGTGTTTGGTCAAATTTTTCTGAGGTTGAACTGATTGTTCTTCATTTGGAAGCTGTATTAATTCCCGAAGACAATCATACATAACAACGAACTCGTTACTCGACTGTGCTGTAGTAGGAAACACCGTGAAATTACTGAGTGTTCAATTAAGCATCGAAAATTTTCAAAAACGAAAATTATTTTCAAATTTATTATTCATAATACCACTTATCTAAGACTTGTCACACCATTAATTACACGGAAGGCTTAGTTCCACTCGTCGTAACAAAAATTTATCAACCGCTTTTGATTTTTTACTCGTCTTCTATATACAAATAAATTTTTTCAATCATAAACATCAAAAACTAAATAAATTTAAGAAACGTTTAAATGTTTCAACAAACTTTTTTCAAATCGATCAACTAAAATTCAGTCGATTTTTCTTATTTAACGTAATTTCCGATTCGTGTTTGAAGTTGCCTGCAACAACATAACAGCGCATGAATCCGTTCACATTTTTCTTCTATGTCAAATAGTTCTCCATGGATAGTTTTTAGGCTTCTCCTCGCTAAATGGATCCAAGTTGCATATTGTAATACCTAAAAACGTTATGTTTTGGCCAGTCTTCAAAAGATAAAAATTAAAACTTTGTAGTAATTATGTGAAGCAGTTGGTCCAGAATATAGACAATTGTTTTTCTTTGTTTGCCAGAAACTTCTTGCGCATAAAAATTTTCACTCGTATTCAACTTCAAAAGTTCTGATAATAATAATAACAACAATTATTATTTACTAATAAAATTAACAACAAAAATAAATGTATTAGTAACAGCTGTATTAGTAGTAGTATTAGAAGCGTTAGTAGCAGTAGTAGTAGTAGTTGATGTTGTTGTTGGTGGTGTAGTTGTAGCAACAGTAGTAGTAGAAGTAATAAAAATAATTATTATAACCATAATATTAACCATGGAAAAATATTCATAATATCATTTATCTATAATAGACTTCTCGATTAGGTAGAATGTTAGGAGAAATAATTAATTGCATTAATCATTTAACCAGATACGTACACGGATTTTTGCTATGCTAATAGGATAAACAATAATAAAATAATAATAATAATAGTGGTAGTAGAAATAGTAGTAAAAGTAGTAATAATAGTAGTAATATCAGTTGTATTATTCTTATTATTATTAATGTAAATTTTTTGACACGCGTTTATGAATGAATGTATCATGCGCGTGTGTTGGTTGGCTTGGCGTATGGAGTGGTTTGGTATGCATGCTGGTATAACGCTGTATAAACTGGTTTTGTATTCATGCTGGTGGAATGTTATGGGAATGGGTTTCATGTGAATAGTATGGCGAGAGTATAGTGAGTATATTTGAGAGTGAATGGTTGTTCGTGGGAATTAACATATAAGTATTTTGGAAAATTCTTTTCTTCAGTTTTTTTCGAGTTTGGTTTTCGAGTTTTAGTAATTTTTCGAGTGAGTTTTTGAGTTAGTTTTTGGTAGAGTTTTTGGTGTAGTGATTGGAGATAATTCGGTTCCTGGCGTGTTTGGTTTTGGTCATTTTAGTAATTGGTGAGATTGTTCTGCGGGTTTTTTTTCTGACTTTAGTTACTGTGTTCTGTTGCTGTTTTAATTTAGTTTACTATTTAGTTTGAAACATTTTGGAAACATTTATTTTGCAGAGTAATTCTATTTGACGCAGACTTGTCTGCGGATTGTCAGTAAGGCCGGATTGACCGACTAGCAAGCAGGGCTTGAAAGCACCTGCCCGGCCCGTGTTTTCCGACCCGGAAATAAACATTCGTGAGGAGGCGAGTTCCGGTCAAAAACGAGACTGCCTAGGCTGGCGGCGGCGTTTGCTGGTGTTTGAACAGAGAAAAAGATTACGCCGCGTGGCAAAAATTCACACTATTATTAGTAGTAGTAGTAGTAACAGTAGTAGTAGCCGTAGTAGCAGTAGCAGCAGCATTAATAGTAGTGGTATTATAATTTTAAAAAAATCGAAAAATGTTCATAAAAAAAAAATTAAAATAATTGAAAATTTATTTAATTATGCGAGAATGTACCTTTCATGCAGATAACGTAATGATCTTTTGCTGCTGATGTGCAGGACACTGTTCTCCATGAAACATCGTCGATACTCATGGCTGAGCATTTTTTCTCGTCACCGTAAAAAGTTGTTTCAGAATTTCCAATCCAATTCGTGAATTTCGTGAAAACGTCTAAACGAAACAACAAATTTGAAATTAAGAATTTGGTAACTTTTTGAAAGAGCAATTAATAAAAGAAAGTTTATTAATATTTGAACAATTAAAAGAGAAATATAACCTGGTTCATCCTCCCAATACCAACTAATCTTTGAATATCCCAACCAGTATGCTTTATCTCTATTTATTTTTAATTTACTAGCGTCAAATTTTCCATTAAATGTGAATAAATCTTCCCCTTTCTGTAGACAATAACTTCTTGCATCATACCAGGTTTTTTCACTTTCAACAATTTCATAACATTTTTGTTCATTCGGGCAACCAGCTTAAAATTAGCGAAAACAAATTTTATAATCTAATTAGACAAAGTAGTATTTAATAACTATAGAACAAAACAAATATTTCTTCAGAAACACTTATGAAAATTTCTAGTTTGATTAATAAAATTTGAAATTTAACCTGATTTCGAACACAAAAAACGATTTGGCTTATTCCCAATCATCAAGTTCAGTTTATCGTCTTCAATGAACAAAAAGTTGTTACCTCTTCTCTGTTTAAATTCTACATAATCTGAAATTTTCGTTTTGTCAGATAACCAATCTATTGAATTATATAAAATGTTTGCGTGCCCTAGGACGTAAGGGTTTGAAATTTTATTAAATTCCTGTCAACCCGACAAATTGTTCGATTTTAGGACAATCCTAAAGTTCTGTTAGCTACTTTTCATTTACTTTTTTGCGCGGTTGTCTAGCTGCATAGATATATATTGACGAAAATAACTCTATGGTCCGCGTTAGTTAAATTCGTGTTTAATTTTTCGATATTTTTAACCATAGATCGTAAATAATGGTCAAGTTTCTTTAGTTCAAAACCAAAATTTTTAAGCATGATAGAACAAAAATGTTTTTGTGGTATTCCTATACCATCTTCAGTGTTCGAATTGATACGTTGTTTATGTGGCCGATTGCAAAGGTATAATATTCATATATTCTGTGCCCTTACAATTTTAATTTTTTGTTTGTTTAATGTGAATGTTGATGTTGTCAAATATATCTAAAGAGCATGATCTCTTTTTTGTAAACTGAGCTTATAGGTACGCTCTTTTCTGATGTAGGAAGCAGGAGAACAGAACTAGATAGTCACTAAACTACTCACTAATGCATATAAAAATCCCATGGTCCAGAAAATAATGGAAGGCAAAAAACAAAAAATCTGTTACAAAAACAACAACAACAACAATGCAACTTACAATAAGAACAAAAGTAACATAGTAATATATTACAAGAACAACATGTCAACTGCCTGAAAAGAATCATAAAGATAACGTTCAAGCAACAAACAAAAACGATAGCATTAAACTACGAATATACTACTCCAACCAAAGAACGTTATAAGGCGTTATAACAATATAATGGATTGATTGACCAGACAAGTCTTGTGGGCCGCATTTTGTCTACTATTCTTATTTTATCTTGAATAGCCCCAACTCTAAGTTAATACTTCAACATAAAACAATTATTTGGTTTTTAAAAGCACATAATAGGAAAAAGAATTTATTTATTAGAATTCATTATATAATTTTATCAAAGTTTTGAAATTGCTATTAAAAAATACTAGAATTTAACAAAGTAATAATATAAAATGTAAATGAAGAGAATTAAAAATTTTTTACATCATTACCTTCTGGTTTCAAAATAGAATGCAGTTTATGGTTCTGTTCAAAATCAGTTCTTCTCAAACCAATGAAGACACCATCATTTTTATTCACGTTAAGTTTTGAATTGTTCAAAAAATTGTTAAGAACACTTTGCTGATCTGAATTCAATATTTTCAGAATTTTCCCTCCAGTTGTTTGACAATGCTCACTCGCTTCTTCATAACTTTGCACCATCACTTCAGATCCGTTCGAATACAAGGTGGCTCCCATTGATTCATAGTAATGCTCCACGTAGGCAGAGTCGACGAAAGTGTTTTGAATGAACACGAAAACTGTTTGAATGTTCACAAAAGGAAATTTGTTATTTTATTTTATAGTTAAAATTTTTTATCGTTGTTAATATTTTAGATATGATTTTGATCATGTGATTCACGTGTCTGAACTCAATTTCTATTTATAGGAATTTGTTTAAAATGATTGAAGTGAATAAATTAAATGGTGCGGTGAGAGTGGCTCTTTTTTGTTAAAAGACATGTTGTACAGTAAGATATATATATTCTAAACGATTAACTACTATTTTTGAATTTTGTATTATAATTTGAACAATTTTTAAAATATTATGAGCATAAAAAAGTCAATTATGAACTACGAAAATGAATTGAAAAAAATTATTAAAAAAAAAACCTAACCTTCAAGTATAGAAAGGAAGTTCATTTTGAAATTCAGCAAACGGTTTATAAAAATTTTTTAACGTTCTGGTGTGACATTGTTTGATGTCCCCCTATTTATTCTAATAAAATTATAACAGATATGCATGTCAGTCATCGTTCTCACAATCACCTATTTATATAATTATACTTAACCATCATAATCAAAGTTCAATTAAACACATCAGCGCATGTTCATATTGAGTCACCAGTGAAACTGTATACTGCTAGAAGAAAAAGAATTTCTAAAACAACATAAATAAACAGAGAGGTTGCCAAAGAAAGGGCTTTGGTCTGAAGGTTCTCTATAAAAAAAAAATGTGGGCAAGGTTAAAAATTAATGAAACGAAATCTTTATAGGTTTGTAAAAATTCAGTCTCGAAACTGTTTCAGCCTTCTCCGCTATAATTATGGTGGGCCAAGAAAAGTATCTGTACTGATGACGAAGGATGCTTGCTTGACGAAATACCTGATTGGTTTTCTGGATTCATGAAGACACATACACCTTTCAGTCAGAGAACCTGAGGCAACATCTATTGCTTGGACAATAGGCTTCAATAGATCTACGTTCCGCATTTTTAATAACTTGTCAGCAGTTTATGAACGTGTGAACCATAGGCTATCTACAACATTGACAAAACAGAAATTAATTACTACAAAACATCATCCGTGGAGAATTGTTGCTCAGAATGGTGTGAAGCAAGTTTGTGCTATTGTTTTGAAAGAACGTGATCTATTGGGTCACCTTGGCTGTTGTAGTTGATATTAATTAATATTTTTTAATTTTAAAATATTTTTTATGTCAATGAAATTGCTTAGCAACAGTTATTAAATACTGGTTCAACGTGCCCCTGTGTTCAATACGCCCTGTGAGTGGCGTAGGTTTAACCGCATGACAGGCTTGCAATTATACCCTGCTAGAATTTAATATATTATTTGAGATACTTATAATAATGAACAATTTTAAGAAGTTTTAATTCAATTTGGGCTTGAACGTATAAATCCAAAACTAAAGCAGTTTGTCAACTCATGAAAAGGGCAGTAAAAATGCTCACAGATTTTCAATAGGATTGAGATCATGACTACTTCCTGGCCAATCCAAAAGCTCAATATTGTTTTTTTTAAACCATGCCTTGTGGCATGAAGCACCATCCCGCTAAAAAATAAATGGTTGTCCTTTTGAAAAATGTCACGGGCTGATTGAAAAAGTTTTCGCTAGAGAACTTCTCTACTGTACTTGTTAGCGTTTGTTCGCCCATCAAGCACTTGCAGTCTGCCAACAGAATCCTTCGACATGCAACCCCAAACCATTACACATCATGATGTTTTATAGTGGGTGTAAAACACTCTGGAAAGCATTCCTCACCCTGTCTGCGACAAACATAACACATACAATCCCTTTCTAAAGTTGATATGCGTGTTTCATCACTTCACAACACATTCTGCCACTGATCAGTAATCCAACTATAATGTTTTTTGGCTCAAACCAGTCTTTCTAGACGTCGAGAAAGATTCACGTAACGTTTCTTACGAGAAATTCATGTCCATTTTCTCCTTTTTCGTTCTATTCTCTCCCATTCCCCTTTTTCCCACTCTACATATTTCTTTTAAAAAAAATTTATGGATGGCAGGGAACTCTAAACATTCTTTTGCCACTAATAACTTGAATGATTGATTAATCGGTTTATTAGCAATTGCAAAGTCTATGTTTTTAACAATCATTTTTGGTAATATCATTATTAGCAATCTCTATACTTTTTAAAAATTTCATTATCGCCTCAGAATTAGTTTTTTAATGTATTTCAATATCTGACTTAATATTTATCGTGTCATCATTATTATAATTTTATTATTAACCTGTTACTATCATCTTGTTTAGTTTATTACATCATTATCGTTAAAACTGTTGCGATCAAAATTGCTGCAGTTGACTATGTACTAAGTATTATTTTATGACGAATGATTATTTCTGTACTATCTTAATTCATTGTTAAAATGCATAATTAATAATGATTACGTCGCAATTAATAATTACACCAGCATAAATGAGTATTGGAAGATACAGAATGAGTCGACATTTCAATAAATCATATATTATCAGTTCAAGGGTGGTTTGTCATTGTTAAGTTTTAAAAAACGAAGATTATATTCAATTCTGGATATATTAATAGATTTTAATAATTGAAAACAAGAAGTGAAAAGAAAAGAAAGATTTTTGTTGTGAAGATGATGAGGATGATCGCATCGTACATGATGATGTTCCAAAATATATTTGAAGGAGGTGTTTTTGTTAGAAAACTGAAGTTGATGGGGAAAATGCATTGCGTTCGGTCTCGTCAGAAATGATGCTAATTCTCAGGACTGATATGTGCAAGTTGCTCTGCCTTAAATATAAAACCATCTTCCAACAACATTGAAGCAGATTGTTTCATTAAATAACATCAGACGAGAATTAAAAATTTATTGCTTCAAAAAAGTATTAAATCACAGTTAAATCCTCTGAGGAATACCAATACAGTGATTCAATAATAAAAATAATAACCAAATAACTGAAATTTATATAAATTGTTTGAAAATAGTTTTTAAAAGTTTTTTTTACAAATAAGTATAAAATAAATTTTTATTTGTCTACAGTAGCGTTTAAAATCAATATACCATCTTTCGTTTAGTTGCCACCTAATAGCCTCAGTTGATTTAAAACACGATAACATTGAAAAGTTTGTTTTGAAAATTTAACAATAAATAAGTAAAATGAATAAAAAACTTATTTACACATTTATAATTATATAAATTTATATTAATATATTGTCAAAAGAGTTGTGAATACATATTGCTTACTACGTAGATTTTCCTTATTTCTGGTATGACTGTGCTTGGATACGAGCCCTCATGCACAGAAAAACAGTAGGTTCACTATTCCAAGGTTTCTTTGTATTTGTCGAATCTTTTTTTCAAAAGTCTTTTGAGGTTGGACCAGCTACTCGCCTTTTGAAGTTACTATGCCCTCTATAAACTGGACAAAACAGATGAGGCAGACAACGTTTGATATACAGAGACCAAATCCACCAACATTTCGAACATATGAATCCGGAGAAAGAGCAACAACATTGAGAACTGACCAAGCTTGTAAAAGAAAAAAAGTTATAAATATGTTTCGTCGTGCCTAAAAAGCCCGCCCGATCATGATTCTGTCAATATTAATTAAAGAAACCATATCGGATGAAGTAAAGCGAGGCTGATTATTTGTCCAGAAAAGTGCCGGATTCGGATATTTTTCATCCGACTCTGACACTGCTTATTAGTTGGTGCTAAATTTTAACATATGTGACAAAACGCCTGTCAGATTGTGTGATGTGTAGTCAGACAGAGAATGCCAAACAAATTAGAAACGCACACAAAATTGGTGCCGTGAGACAAACTCGCTGACGGATCAAAAAATGATTACAAAAATGTTTTCTTTTAACGGCGACAGACCGTAAACAAGATGGCATATTAAAATTTTAAAATTTTGAGACTATTATGGAAATGAGGGCGCATGGAATTTTTTAGTTCAAAAGGTGTGCAAGGAACAAAATATTTTAGAAATTTTTGGGGAAATTTTCTGAAACCGCCACGTTTTCCGTGCTATTAATTGTCTATAAGTATAATTTTCATCATTAGATGTATTAAATCAAAAACTGTAGATAGAAAATGAAAATTTTTTAATTTTGATACGTTAGCCTCAAATGTTTTAAACAGCATCACAAAAACAAAACACGAGATTTAAAAGTTAGTCCATCTCTAAAAGTATTAAAAAAGCAAAACCAGTTTCTTTACGAATTGTTTGCTGTCAAAATTATTATTGCATATTAATTAAAATTACTAAACACACATGCAGAAATAAAACACATTTAGTAATGTTTAATATCTTTTAATTAATCAGCTTTATATACACCTAAGCCATATTATACCCTAAGTTTGTTAAAAAAATTATGGAATGTTCGAATAAATGTGTTAAAAAAGTCCAAAGGCAAATTTTCTTCTGCAAATAGTTGATGAGCATGATAAAATCATAATTTAGTTGATTGTGGGATGTTTTCATCTCCATTTTCCTTCGAGCCATTCTGATTTTTATCCATTTCGTTGTTTGGATTTTCAATCTCCCAGCAACGTTTGAAGAGAATATAGATCAGTTCTATGATTTCCACTGCACTCGCCACTGTCACACCCAACCAGAGGGACAACATCCCTCCAACTGTGCCAATCATCATATCACTTGTGTATGCCGGACTATCTGTTTGAAAATAAGGAAAATTTTGTCTCATCACAAAATTTATTTTCACTAAAGATTCCTGCATTTGAGTTAAACTTGATGAAGAAACTTTTGAAGTTTTGTGGCTGGAAGATTTGTTATAGTAACTAAAATAATTAACGTATCTTTGCATAACTTCTGGGTAATCCATGCAACCTTTCCCAATGAAAAAATTCTCAAAAATGTCAAGTTGTATTGAAGGTGGTGGCCAGGTTGTTGATGTTATATAGTATTGATATAACATTTCGTTGCATGGAGACAAACAATTATCTGCACACTCACCAATAATATTGTCCAGATCGTCTTTATAAAAATATTATGATTCAAAAAACGAAAATGATTTTAACTAAAGAAATATACCATATTCCTTGACAAAAAGTCCACAAAGTTTAGAAAAAAGTGTATCAAACATATTTGAATCATTGGCAGGCATGTTGAAAAATGAACTAAAATTTCCACAATATGGTAACTTCTCTAATTCCGAATCCAATAAATACAGCAAATGCGATTTACATTGATTATTTCGACATATGAACTTATGTAAGCAGTTCTCTCTGCACATATTGTACGTGTATTTAATTGAGGACAAATTGTTCATGGTTTGCTGCTTAGTACAACCCAATCTGTAAGTTTTTAAACTAAAGTTTCACATAAATAAACAATGACTTATAAAAAAACAGTGAACTAATAATAAATAAGCAGTCAATAAATTGAAAGAATCTATAATATTCAACAAACTTGTTGTGAGGTTTATTCAAACGTCTTCTTTCAGTTTGAGTAATTTCGACGATATTTTCAGTTCCAGGAGCCACATTGAATCCACGCTTGAGGTCCGCAGGAGTTCCAGGACTGTGCACACTCACCTTAACTCCTCTCGATTGGGAATTCAAAAGGGAAGATTGGTAGGTCATTTTCGTGTTTCTGATTGGACCAACATTCAGCAACAAACTCATTTCCCTGACAAGATTCGAGGAAGAAAATTGTAAACTGCTTGTTTTCAATGTGTAGCACGTTAAATAATTTTGATTCCAGGTTTTTGAGAAATTATCAATGGAACAATTTTTACCCAGTTCTAACCAATTTGCACCAAAGAAACTACAATCTACAATAAAGCTAGGACAATCAGTGGAATTTTGATAATTTTTCTGTAAGTTTATAATGAAACCCGATACGGTTTTCATTTTTTTGAATATTTTTGTGAAAAATTCAAAATTAAAATAATGATTTTTGTCCACTCTGTCCCGTAGTTCTTGAATAAAATTATTTTTTACTTCATCAACTTTTGAAAAATATTCATTCATGGACATTTCTTCAGGTTCACCAGCAGCAAAAGGATCCAAGTTGCATATCGTGATGTCTGGGAAAACAATGCTTCCATCAAACTGTGAAAAAGTCATTTTGAGATATTTTCATAATTTTGCAATTATATCAAAGAATTTTTAAATTATTTCTCAAATTTTTTTTGTAGATAGGGCGCATATATTTGATGATTTAAAACGAAAAGATTTTAAAATACTTTTTGCCGAAATTTGATGAATAAAATAAAGCTACCAAAAATAAAAAATCCAACTTATATTTTTTCAATAAACAAATTTAATATCATTATTTATCAACTTTTATTTATCAACTTGGGCAATTTTTTCTTTTTGCTGATAGCGTAAGTTTGGTAGTTTTTTCAGTTCAGTCGTTATTGCTTTTTAAATTTTGTTTTCTCTGATCTGCGGGTCAACTACAATGTTTTTTGGCTAAAAAATCTACAACAATTTTTCAAGAAATATTTCTTTCCACTGGAAAGGTTAAAGTTTTTATCAGTTTTTTAAAGAATTAAAACACCAGAGGCTTGACCCACAAAGTCAGCACACACAATCATCTTAAATGATAGGCTACGTTATGATACCATCAACTAAATAATAAATATCAAAGAATCAATTTCATCTAACTTTCAAACCTTTCTCAGGCTTTTTTTTATTATTTTCCTTTAAGCATCGCGATTTAAAAAAATGAAAGAAAAGAAAAAAAACTAAACCTTTTCACCGAATTCCGTTGTTATTGTATAAGTGTAGTAGACATCCAACAACTGGTGCAGCCTGTAAACCAGGTAGGTCGTACATCCCAACAACAAAATCGCCCATAAGGATTTCAGGAATATATCGTTTGATTTGAAAAATTTTGATATTCCACGCACTGATGTGTTGTTTCCATATTTTCTTAATTCAGACTTTATGACTTTATTCATTTTGTTTTTAAAGTCTCTTAATTTTGCAACATAGCTTCATTTTCGCCAATCCGAATGAAGTTACATTTCGAAATTACTTTTAAAATCAATGTTTGAATTGAAATGTTCAAATATTTAAACAAAGTATCTCAGAAACAAGTGAATATTTTAATTGAGATACATGACAGAGACGTTCCTCAGCGCAAGATAATGAAATTTGTCATTTTCATTTCCACATCACAGTTGATTACATTGAAAGTATTTTTACAAGATATCCAATCATGAGTGAGCACTATAAATAAAAGATTTTAAACGGTAAATTCCTACTTGTGGAATACTTTGAAAAATGTTTAAAACATAGACTGATGATATAGGCAGTCATTAGACACGACATAATACAATACAATTTTCCATATTTCGTGAAAATCAGATTTCACGAAATTTAATTGAATAAAAATACTCAATTAACAATTTTAATCATTAACTTTTTGAAAATTAATAAAAATTTTTTTATTAAACATAAAAAACAGTTTTACATTTTTGTAAAACTTAATTGAAATTTTAAAAGATTTAACACATGGAAGTATCGGAGTTGGAAATTGAGATCAACAGTTTTATAATTAAAGTTATATATGCTTAAAGTATGTAGCATTAGATATATTCGCACACGCCTAGAGTGCTTTCGATCAACTAATTGCATCGGGCTTCCTGTAAACAATACAGTTATTAATTTCCATAGAAACTTTAGATAAGACAAACTTTTCATTAAAAAAATCTATTTGCATCGCATGGAGAAAATGTGTGAAAATTTTATAGTAATAGTTCAGAAGTCCGGATAACTGAAGCCAACTCGTCAATTAGAAATGAAATTTTTGACTTTGTCTTTTATTTTATCATAAGTAGAATTAGAAATTAAAATTCTAATAATTTTAGATTACTCTGAGCATGGCTTCTTTTTCAAAACTCAACTATAAAATTTTGTTCAAGCGCTCCTATGAAGTTGACGCATAGTTTGGTTGGAACACCCTGATAACAAGACTGTCAGAGTTTTTGGATTTATAGTTAATTGCAAACTACTTTACTACTTTATATTCACCAATAAGATTGTTTTATTTCAAAATTTCAAAGCTGAACATTTTATTTGTTCATTTCAATTGAATAAAATGACGACGCGGCACGCTTCCATGCAATATAAGTGCTTTCTATCTGCTAATCGCCAACGGTGCAGTTTTGTTAGTGTAATTGATTGCTGTGGGTTTTCATGTAAATAATGCTGTTATTAATTTCTATGGAAACCTTCGATTTCACCAACATCTGATGGAATGTTTTAGGACCTTATGAATATTCTTTATTGTTCGTTAAGCCGGTCATAAATATTAATAAGGGCCAAGCTAAATCAACACAGTTTGACACGATCTTGTTAATTATTAAATTGACAGTTACTAAAGTAGTGTTAATTGAATTTGCAATTTCTATCATAAATGCTGTTCTAGGTGTGGCCTAGTTAGATCATGATCATTAGGACAGAAGCCATATTGAAATAAGATTGGCAAAACTTTACATTAGTACTTCAAATTAAAAACGAAATTTGAGACAGTGATGTAATGGAGAGTAATGAAAAATAGGTGTAAAAGTGAATTTTTGTTAATAACGCTAAAAAATTAATTTGAGTAAATTTATACTGATAATTCTAAATAAACAAATTTTTCTTTATGTTCATTTTTTTATTAATTATTGCTTTAGATATATATATATATATATTAAATGTATTTTAATTTTTTTGTTTCCAAAATGTAATGTTACGACATAACTTTTCAATATTAAATGGCTTATTTACTTGGTTATATAGTAAAATTAAAAAATTTAAATTCTGCCGTGACATTTGTATTTATAAATGCATGCATCAAGTTGTGCCTATAGGTGTCCCAAGAACAATTGTTGAAATTGACAAATCAAAAATTATTAAAGCTAAATATCAAAGAGGAAGAAACGTAAATTCTAGAGAAGGGTGGATTCTAAAAAACGATCATCTTCAGCACTTGTTGCAGTTTATATAGATAATTTAAAAGAAATAATATTAACACGTTATTCAAAAATGTTTTAATAAACCAAGTTACCTGTATTTGTGCACACACAAAAATGTTGAGTCTCCTTATTCGTACCAGAACCTTTACTTCTTCCAGAAATTAATTTTCCGTCTTATCCAATTAATAAAACGATGTACCTATTGTCTTCGAAATTGTGTTTAAGATTATTTTTGGTTTTCATAGTTGGTCAATTTAAAAAAACATCCCCATTATATAAAAATATTTTTGGTTATTAAAAATAGTAATTTATTTATGAAGTCTTTTTGTCTTAACTTTGTGGTTGGAATTTTATTCAGTCACATAGAACATTTAAAAATGTTATAACTATATAAATAACCAAAAAAAACTTCAGACAATCGCTTTTCGGATCAGAAACGGAGTATGACACATTTTCCTGCTCCAAATACTTTCTTCTCAAATCAATATAGAAAGCGTCTCTATCATAATAGTCTATCTGTTCAATAAATAAACTTTCTTGTTGTTCATTAAAAATTTTCAGCAGCCTTCCACCAGTTGTTCTACAAATATTACTTGCTTCATCGTAACTATCAACCTTCAAATCTTTACCATTTTTTTATTTAGTGAATTAGCGTTTAAAATTTTAAAATAAATTAAAAAATATTCTTTCAACTCAAGAGTTCTAAATTTTAAAAACTCCGCACCTTCCGGGACGGAAATCCCTACACACGAAAATACACTCAAATTACTTTCATAGCTAAAAACCCATAAAAAGAATCCGCACAAACCAAACAACCTAAACTAAATACACATCACAGTGGTAAGTGGAGCAAGTTCCTCATCGTCTGCATCGGCTCAGTCAGATTGGTCCCCGGCTCCAACTGAGTCTTAGAGGAATTCTTTCTTACTTACCGATTGCAAAGAAATTTTTATTATAGTCGTTTTTGTGTACTGCGGGGTTGTTATGCCTCTTCAGGCAGCTTAAGCATACATATTTTGTCAAATTTTACCCTATTTTGTCTTCTGTTTAATGCGGTTTAACTTTTTCCAAGTCCAAATTATTTATTTTGTTTGCGGTGAATATTGTACAAGAAAAAATAATATTAACAATCATCAAATTCTATTTTTGAGAAGTTTCATTAATAATTTTTATTTTTTATTTGTTTCTTGTCGAAATATCTTCAAATTTTTTCCATTGAAATAAATTTTTTATTTAAAGAAAAAACTTCATTTCAAATTTGTTAAAATAAGCAAAAAATTCACTATTGTAAAAATTTTATCATCTAGTTTAAAAATACTTAACTGAACGATTTTTCATTCAACTTGATAAACTCAATTAAGCTTGAGAAGTCGTAAATCTTGACTTATTTCTTGAAGGGCTGTGTTAATTAACCTTTCTTCTTCTTTATCTTTTTGTTCGAATTATCAACATAATTGCAATAATTACTCTTTTTAAATGACTTTAACTGCATACGATGGCGTTTAGTTTTTGCCAATATTTTCAACGAATTGTTACAACATCTGTTGCTACAAACTTTTTTGAAGTATTTGAAATTTGAAAATAGCTAAAAAATTGTTTTTAATAAATTTGTTAAATATTTTTTCAACTAAAGCAAACATCCAACTTAAATAAAACATTCATGTTTAATATTTACCTACCTACTATTTTTCATACATGAATTTTATATCTCAAAAAAATATAATTTAAAAAATTATAATTTAATATCTATAAAATAGATGAATAAGTTTCATAATCGAGATTTTTCCACTAAAATTACAAAGATTTTCAGTATTTCCATAAAATTTTTATTTAGTATAGAACCGCATCCAGTAATGTCGAAGTTGTTCGTAACGATAATTTGTGCGGTAGCATTTTTAATTAGTGCAAGAAGTAGTTTTGAAAGAGATGACGAAAGAGAGAGTAAGATCATATTGTTTTGTGTCTGTTATAATGTTAATATGTGACTATATAGACATACCTCCAACGCCTAGGAGGATGAATGTAACATTCATCACACTTACAAAAATAAAAACTAAACAAAACAAAAATTAACGTCCAAAAAAAAAACAATAATATTTCTTGACTTTTATATCCTGGAGAGAAAATCGGCAACGTTACGTGAACCCGGACGATAACAGAATTGTATATTATACTCTTGAAGGGCCAATATCCAACGTGTAAGCTTTGAACTTTTTGGTGTCGATTCCGTCAGGTATGTTAATGGATTATGGTCTGTAAAAATTTTGATTTTGGATAGGCAAATCCACGAGCGGAATTTCTGAAGAGCCCAAACTATCGCGTATGCTTCCTTTTCGATCGTGGACCATCGTTTTTGAACATCGGTCAGTTTGCGACTAGCAAACGCAATAGGTTTTTCTTTCTTGTCGTTGCCCCATTGAATTAAACAACAACCTACCGCACATTCGCTTGCATCTGTTATTAATCCAAACTCTCGTTGGTAATCTATGGTGTTCAATACGGTGGCATCCTTCAACTTCTGAATCATCAGATTTAATGCATTCTGATGGTTGGTGGACCATATTATTCGATTCGATGGTGATTTCTTAGTCAACTCGGTGATCGGGTGCATCGTTGCAGCCAGGTTGGGTGTGAATGTTTGAAAATAATTAAAAAATCCAATTAATTTTCGTACCTCTTTTGTAGTCTTTGGTGGTTGTAGCTGATCGAGTACCTGTATCTTTGATGGGTCTACCTCAATTTTTCCGGATCCCACTAGATGACCTAAGAACTTAATTCTCTTCTGCGCAAACCGACATTTGTCTAAATTCAACGTTATTCCGGCATGGGAAATTGTCTGTAAAAAACTTCGAAGGTGTTGGACATGTTCTGACCAACTATTAGAAAACACGGCAATGTCATCAATGTAGGTTTCTGTGAACTGATATATATCTTTCGTAAGTTCCTTCATGGCGCGTGTGAAGGTTACTCCTGCCGACTTCAATCCAAAAGGCATCCTTTTAAATTCAAACAAACCTTCATCGCAAACGAACGCAGTTAACCATCTTGAACTTTCTTGTAAGGGTATTTGCCAATATCCAGATCGTGCATCAAAACAACTGATGAAGTTGGCGTTGCCCACCTTTTGTAGTACGTCCTTTACATCTGGAATTGGAAATCCATCGTTTGTTGAATGTTTGTTAACGTAACGATAATCCACTGCCAAACGTACGCCTCCGTTATTTTTTAACACGCATACCACTGGGCTAACCATCTCACTGTTCGAAGGTACAATGATATCTTGTTCCAACATCTCTTTGAGCTGACGCTTTACTTCCCCCCTGAGTAACTCGGGAATTTTGTAGGCTTTTAAACGTTTGGGTTTAAATCCTTCATTAACTTCAATACGATGTTGCGTTCCTTTAAAAAGTCCTATTTTCGTGGAGAATACGGCTGAGAATTCCTTAATCAAGTCAATCAATTCTCGACTTTCTTGTTTTTCTAGGTCACTAATGTGTATCTCCTCCTCGTTGATTTTTTGTTTGTTTTCCTTCTGTTCTTTTTCATACGTATCTAATACGCCAAAATCTGAATCATTCTCTCGAAGAATAACACAGGTATTGATCATGGCCTCTTCAATTCTTTTATGGAATCCATGAAGTTTATTGGCATGCACATATTTCTTTCCTTCCAACTCAACTAGGTACGAATAAGGTGACTTCACTTTCGCAATAGACGCCGGTCCTTGCCATTGGTTATACCATTTGCTTTTCATCTTCAAGGGTGCGAGCATAATGACCGAGTCGCCGACTTTGAAATGTTTGTCTTTCGTGCGAAGATTGTAATTACGTGTGTAACGCTGCTGTTCCTTCTCTGAATAGTATGCTGCATAATTCTTCGCCAATTCCAGATTGTTTTTAAGATTTTGGAGATATTCTGATCCTCGGCCAACATTTAAAGGAAATTCTCGTTCACCTGTCCAGTTTTCTTTCATCACTGTTAACGGGCCTCTCGGCAACGTTCCATACAATAATGTAAATGGACTTATATGGGTCGTGGCAGAAGGTCGTTCTCTCAAGCACCAAAGTACAAATGGTAATACTTTGTGCCAACTACGTGGATGATCTTTGGCAACCTTGTATATCATCGACTTTAGGGTTCTGTTACATCTTTCAACAACGCCCGAAGCTTCTGGATGTTCGGGTGTGTTAAATCTAGGACAGCACCCCAACCGTTTCAACATCTCCTTTGTGAGTTGACTCGTGAAGTTTGTTCCGCAGTCAGAGCTGATTATTTTTGGAATGGAGTGTGTCATGAATATCTGTAATAAAACTTCACAAGTGGCCTTCGCACTCAACGATCTGAGAGGGTAGGCCATGGGCCAACGCGTGAATAAGTCCACTGCTACCAAAGCGTAATTATATTCCGGTTTAGGTCCTATTTCTGTGATCATCGGTCCAATGCAATCTATCAATGGTAATTCGTCGTTTTGAGGTATCGGTGTGATGGGAACTTGTTGATCTCTTTTAATTGGTGCTCGGAGTTGACAAATCACACACGTTTTACAGTACTGTCGTACCTTTTCTGTCATATCTGGAAACCAGAAATTTAATCCGATACGATAACGCGATGTCTTATACGTCATATGCCCTGCAAATGGGGCATCGTGTCTCAGATGTAATATGGTTTGGATTCTCGAAATTGGGAGACACAATTGTTTTACCTTATGTCCTAATATTTCTTCTCGATGATACAACAGACCCTCTTCTATGAAGAAGTTGTGTTTTCCGGTTTTAGCGTATTCCCAACACCTTTTTAATGATTCACACGCTAGTTGTTCTTCAAGGAGTGTTGATTTTTCAGCAACCGCGCTATCCCTACTTCCCGTCTCTTCTAAATCGGGTTTGTCAACTTCCTGGTCTTCGTCGGTTGATTCTTCTACGTCAGCCGTCGGATCTTGTCTCTTCACTTTTGCTTCATTTACCGACTTCCCTATTTCCCTTTCAACTAGTTGACTTGACGGGGATCCTCAG
>NW_008703630.1:242832-255572 GCF_000326865.2 Helobdella robusta | reverse complement strand
CATAAAATTTGTTTGCTTCAATGACAACTTCCTTTGTTCTTATTGGTGATTCGATTTCAACTGGTCTCTGCGTTTTTTTGTCCGTCTCACAGCGCATGACGTTTCTAGTGGCCGTAGGTGTAATTCTATTTTTCCATGTACAGTGCTTTGCAATATGACCAATCTTCCCGCAAGAAAAGCAGGTTTGTTTGGGTGAAGCTGATTTGTTGTTGCTACTTCTATACATCTGGTGCTCATTTTCTCGAAATGATTGTATCTGATTGATACTCTCCGGCATACATGTATTGTCGCTCGAAACTTTCATGTTCATGGCAGTTTCATATTTGTCGATCGTTTGTGCCAACACGTCAGGACTCATCCAGGAAGCTGCTTGCTCTTGTGACAAAATAAATTCCAGAGTATGTCTTGATAGCAACTCTTTCATTCTATCTGCACATATCAATTTCATTGCATCTTCTAATCCCGTAATGTTACGGCTTTGAAAATAGTGGTTCAGCGTGCCGTATAATTTCGCCCCGAAACTCGTGTACGATTCGCTTTTCTGTCTTCTCAGGGCAAAGAATTCATCTCTCAATTTTGTCGGGTTTAACCTGAACTCCTGCAGAATGAGTCTTTTAATTTCGCTATAATCCTTCAGACCGTCGGCGGAAATAGTATGTAACCACGTTTTGGCCTTTTCGTTCAAACTCATTATCAACAAATTGGCTTTAATTTCTCCGTCTACGTGATAGTTTCGAAAAATTTTCTCTACGTGTTCAAAGAATGCAGGAATATCTCTTGGCTCTAACGGACACGTTCCTATCAGATGTTTTAACGACTCCGCGAAAAATCGAGTCTGTTGCATTAGTTTTATCGTGTTATTATCCTCACTAGCATCATTGGCCACTTTTCGATTATTCATACCTTCTACCTCTAGTCGTCGAATTTCTAATTCTTGACTCTTAAGCCTGAATTCGGCTTCATCTCTTTCACGCTGTCTGGCCATCTCTGCTTCATCTCTTTCACGCTGTCTGGCCATCTCTGCTTCTTTGAGCTTATATTCCCTCTCATCTTTTTCTCTTTGTCTACCAATCTCCGCTTCTCGAAGCCTATACTCCATTTCTAACTGTTTCCTTTCGTATAAGGTCAATCCACCTTCAGCATCTTTCGACACAGCGCCCTCCGCCGCAACACTGCATGGAGAATCAGCGCTGTCCGCCAAAATTGTTGCCCACGTTTCTAACAGCTGTGATCGGCTCATCAATCGTACACTGGCTTCGTCGATTGATCTCTTCAGTAGCTTCCTTGTTATTTGTTCGTTCGACAGACGTTGTAATTTTTGTTGTTTCATCTTCGTCAATCGATCCATTATAATTCTGAATTCTCAACTTACAACAAACGTACAACAAATGTAACAACTTATAACTAAGTATTTAATTAATCTTTTTATATAAATGTCAAAACGTCCTATTAGTTATTTAATTAATCACCAATTAAATAACTACCCCACTTCTGGTACCAATGTAACGGGTTCGATATTAACTAAACACAACGACAGATATATTATTAATCTTCCTTTATTAAAACCTAACTAAATAATTATTCGAATAAACCAAAGTAATGAAAATGCAACAATACAATACTCAATTTTACTAACGTCAACTCCGACCCAAGAGCCACATAAAGGAAAAAAAGCTAACTTATTTGCGTAGGCTATTTATAGGCATGCACGGTTCTCTCTCCTAGGTAAGCGCTTGTACTTTGGTCTAGTAATCGACCCACGTGACCATACGGCGCTCTCTCCTAGGTAAGCACACGTGCTTTGTGCTAGTACTTATTCCACGTGATCATGTAATGGAACAATTTCCATTACATATGTTATTTTAAATTTTATAATAATATAATATTATATAATGTAAAAATTTAATAATAATATAACAAATAGAATAATATTATTTTTTCTTCCTCAAAGATGATTTGATAATAATTTCTATAACAAATTTGAAAATATTTGTAGGAAAAGTGCGAAAATTATGAATGTATATGAGTTCATGTTTCAAATGTAAATTTGGGCAAAATGTAGTCGTGAATTTATGCAACAATGATATGTAAATTACATATTGAAAATGCAAATGATCATAGAATAGTTGGTTGATTTAAATTTGAAATATTATTTTTTCTTGTTTAACAAAATTTTAACCATAAAATTTTGAAATATTATGACATTAGGATAGCGTAATGTGTAAAGAAGCCGGTCCCAATGTTGCAGTAACTATGTTCGAACGCAATTGATCGTCGCCAATCACATGCTTTATATACAATATGTGAGCATTTAAGCTTGCAGACATGCTTTGCCTTGCTGTTATTTTTGAGAATTGATTTTAAAGAAATTTTTAACATTTATATCAACGAAAACAAAAACACAGTAGGGGGAAGTTACAATCACTTTTTATCACCACAACCAAAATCTTCAACAAATAGACAAACAAACAAACAAACAAACTTTCAGATACCTTGGACGACACCGACCAACCAAATGATGACACTATCATGGAGCATCAACGACTTAAGCAAAGTACCAACACCGACAACAACCAAGATGATGAAGATGGTGAGTACAAAGATGGTGATTGTGGCAACGATGTTAGTGGTGAGGACGAAACAGTGATTGAAAAACGAGACCTGAAAATTACCAAGAGGTACATGCGTTTCGGTGAAGTGGAGAGTTAGCTGAATTTCAAAAAAAACATTCAAAAACAACATTCAAAAGAGGATTCTAAATGTTTTTATATAAGTTCATGGTTTTGAATATCGTAAAATTTTCTTTAAATCCATTTTTGTTTTGATTTCAAGAAACCTGCATAACCAACCTTAAAGAATTATAATGAAAGAACTTTAATAAAAATTTGAAAATTAATTTCTTGATTATATAGAGATTCGGATAATTAAAAATTATAATTTGTTCTAGAAATTTTTTTTATTTTCTGAGAGGAAATTTTTAATTTTTAAAACCTTGACTGCAACAAAAATTCTAAAACTTAAAACTTAAACAAATTTCTGAAAATATTAAAAGCAATCCTGTAGATTATATATATATTATTATTCTATATATATATATATAAATATATATATGTATATATATATATATATATACAAAAGAGAGATAGGTAAAAATTGGACAGCCTGCTACTGAAGAAACGGTTAGCCAGCAAAAGTACATTAAGTATATCATATATCATTCCGACCAAAGGACCATTACTGTGAACACTTTGCTCATTTTGACTAGACACGTTTTGTTCTTTATGGCCTTATGATACTCATCCTAACTCCCAACTCATCAGAAGCTCGAGTTAAAACACTGACTTAGTGTGATTTCTATCTCAATAGCAAATATTTGAAACCAAGATCATTTTTATGCAATTCACTGAAACACATTTACGTAAATATATACTAGAGTGAGAATATGCCAATTTGAACCTGCAGGTACGGTTGGCCAATACGAGTACATGAAGTATACAATCTCTTACTTATTCAGCCAAAGTCGAAGTGTAAAGACAAGAAAAAATGCACAGATGCTTTCAACATGTATGATCAGTACCCTCTTATTATACAGAGGGTTATTATTATATTTATACAGAGGTAGAAGTTGTCGATACACTCCTTATTGAAACACGACCGTTTGGATTTTATGACGTTGAACTTTAACATTAAACCGTGATAAGAGAATATTTTTTTAATTTTGTTTTTCTGTTTTTTACATAAAATCAATTTTTATTCAGTCTAAAAATTATTAACTTGACGTAATACAACGCAGGTTATGTTGTGTTTCATTTCATCGAAAATAGTTATAATCATACGAGAACATTTTGACCCATAATAACAAATTTCATGTGTGAATTAATAAACAATTTAATTGTTTATTAATTCTTGTCTTAAATCTTAATTCTTATTAAATCTTTTATTGTTGTCTTTATGTGAAATTTTATGTTCAAAACTCGAAAATTGTAATTTTTTCTAGTTAGATGAATGGCTAGTTATTAAAATCTTTAAAGAATAATGTAGTTAGTATATAATAAATGCCAGTTAACTGTTTATAGTTAATAACTACCCGTTACCTAGCTTATTTAACAAAATCTGACAAAATAATTTATCCCATACAATCACCCTTTATCTTTCTCTTTTCATATTTCATTCAAAATAGAAACTGACAATGACGCTGATGACAAGCTGTGATAGGATCATTCCTAATGACATCAAGACTGCAAAAAATATGTTGATGCGAATGTGATGTTGATGTGGTGTTGATGTGATGATGTTAATATTAATGTAACGTTACTAATATGCTGATGATGTTTAATGTTATTATATTAATAACATAAGAGAATATAAAAAATTGGACAGTTTGGACTCTTAGAAATTGTTCAACTTAAAAGCTTCTTATTGGTGAACGAAATTTCAAATTGTAAATATATTGCTAAGTTATTATATTTTTAATTAAAGTACTGCTGATGTAATGTTTTGTAATGCAATATTATTTTATATATTTAAAATAAGTTATTTCTTAACGACATGTATAACCTTTCTTATCCGGGCTGATGTATTTGATCGCGGATGCAGACGATTTATTCCTCACGTATATTAAAAAAACCTCTGAAATTAACGGAAAAATATTTCAAACGTTTAATTGAAAGATTGCAAACAGATAAATGTTCTATCGAATAAAAATAGCAAACAACAAACAGCAACTGCAATAATAACAAGTCTGATGGGGTAAGGTCCTCAATATTTACAACAACTGATAGAGAACCTTTTGAGCAAAAGCTCAGAATTTCAACTAAAAAAAAACTTGTTGTTTCAAATTTCAGAGCAGAAAACAACAAAGACGTCGTCTCTCTGTGGCTTCAGCAAAAGTCTAGAAAAGACTATCTGACGACGTGATGGATGTAATTTAGGAAGAAAAATGTTCTCAAAGAATTTTTAACAAGGCTTTTCTGTAGCCCGCTTTTCGGGGAGCACTTCTGGGTTTAGAATAGAGGTGCGCTACTGAAATGACAATTCCGACCCTAATAAAAATATGAAGTACTGCTCTATTGCTGTAGTACTGTACTACTATAATAATAATAATAATAATAATAATAATAATAATAATAATAATAATAATAATAATAAAATAATCAAGAATAATTTCATAATTTTATAATAGTAATAAAAGGTTAAAGGTTACTCTCTCTATTGCGTTAGCTTCAGAGGTTTCAACGACAAACACACACAGCGTATATGAATACGCGTGCAAACCACGCATCATACATATTGCATATGATAGGCGGGGATCTCTTTGTATTCGAACCCAGTCATTGCAATAGCAAGACCAGGCGCCTTTAATTATTGAGTCATAAATAAATATAACAATAAATTTATACACCACAAAAAATTTACATGCAGGAGGCGTTCAAAATTATTGTAACCTGAAATCGTCTTTGACTTTGTTGATGCTGCCTTTTTAGTAGTAGTAATAGTAGTAGTAGTAGTAGTAGCAGCAGCAGCAGTATTTTTAGTAGTAGCAGCTGTAATATTAGTAGTAGCAGCTGTAGTATTAGTCGTAGCAGCTGTAGTATTAGTAGTAGCAGCCGTAGTAGTAATAGTTGCAATCGTAGTAGTAGTTAATTTGCCTCCTGAATAATTATAAAATGTTAGAAAAAAATTCATGAATAATTATATTGATGCATTATGACGAAAATTTGATTATTTATAAATTTTTATCACGTATTTCATCTATTTGTTAATATTATTACTACTATTATTATTATACAAATTATTATTATTATTATTGTTGTTGTTGTTATCATTTATTAAATTATAATTTTTATTATTAATTCCTTTTTAAAAGGTCAACACAAGAAACAGAGATGGCTTATGATTGATAGACAGACAGGGAACTTTTCCTTTGAACATTAAGTAAGTAAATGAATTAAATCGAAATAGATGACTCTTCTGTTGTTTTTTTCAATTCGATATATCCAAGAACCTTATGGAATATGTGGCGTTTTGTCTTTGAGTTAATGTAAATATACCTGCATGAGTGGCTACGCGTGTGTAATGATGAATACATATGTGTATGTGTATGTAAGTACACATGTTCTTTTGATGTAACAGCAGAACAACATGCTTGTTATTCTGTGCATTATTTTGCACATTGTGCATTATGTTAATTTGGTCATGAATTATAAATTTACTTAAAAATTGTGTTAGAATGAACAATTTGTGAACGGTGGCCTGCGACACAAGAATTTTGTTTTCTTTTAGCTTTGGTCTCCTAATCATTACCTAATTGTTATTAATTTGGATTGATTGAATAAAATTTGATTTGATTTTGATTTTTTGATTTTGATATATATTTATCATTATCTATAAAAGTGTTGTTATCATTAAGTCTATGAGCAATGTAGTGAGAATGGATTTAATTGGATGTTCAATTTAAGAAGCAAATGATTCAAATATTCATACACAAAATCATCTTCAATACGTTCGTAAAGAGCTTACTTTTCATGCAAATGACGCCATAGGTTTGATCTCCTCTAGGGTGGTATTGGCGAAAATCACACTCAACGCAGTTGCTTTTTTGAAACACTATTTGGCCATGGTCAAATCGAGGTGCTAGGGCAAAAAATCCATAATCTTTTTCTGAAATTAAATATATATATGATGGTTGACCTTTACATATCACAATCAATTAAAATATGATTTCTCTCATTTAATACTCTCTCATTGAATGTTAAAACACTAAACTAAAAAAATTGTTTCAGTTGAGTCAATTTTTTAATCGGTTGAAATAAACCAAAATCTCTCTACCCTCTTCAGAAAATTTCATGAAGAATAGAGTAGCACGTCCCTCGTCATCTGGCAGGCGACCTCCCCCTTTTGTAGCACAATGATACTTCGCTTCATCTGCAGACAGAACCAAAACATCCAAGCCATGGGTGTAATAGGTCTGGTCATAATCTCTGTAGTAATGTTCTCTGTATTCGCAATGCATCACGCTGAACGATAGCAGAACTGTCAAAAATTGTTTGGGAATTATTGTACCAAAGTGGATGGTGAATATTTTTTAAAACTTTAATGAATTTTAATTAAATTATATTAATACAAAAATATCGACTTTTTGATTAGTGAAAAATTAGTCTTAAATAAACCTTTGCTGACATAACAATATATTATAAACTGTATGATAGTTGTATTAATAGTTTTTAACATTTAAAAGACAACATTCTCACTAATTTTCAAAAATTATACAAGAAAAGTTGAAAATAAAAAAATACAATTATATGCAATAAAGTCAAAACAAATTTCTCCAATACATAATAACTATTAAAAAAAATGAATCGACTTTCAAGCCAAACTTGAACAAGAAAACAATTTTTCTTTATTATTTCGAACTTCATTTCAATAATTTGTTTTATCTTTGGTTCATGGAGAAATGATCTCCGAAAAGCGATATTGAAAAATTAAAAAAACTACAAATACAAGACAATATTTAACATAAATTTAAATCGATACGCCATTTACATTGAAAAGACCAACATGATGGAAAATTCATTTTAGTCACGTTGAATGTTGAAAGTTGCAAATTTTCTAATAAAATTTGCATACTTAATTATTTTTCATTGTTCAGTTTTATTAATAGCTTCCTGCAAGTTATTTTAGGTTTTAGTATGTTCATGTTTCCATTCATGTTTATTGTCATTGTAATAATTGAAATTTTAAAATTAGTTTCAAAAAAAGACATAATAAAACTTTTTAAAAAATTTTTCATTGTAAATTCATCAGCAATATGCTTATTACAAAAATTTGGCTTATATTTGTTAGTTGTTTGTGAGAGCCAAAAATTTCATGTTGGGGTCATAAATTTTTAACAAATTTCGGGCAAGTTTTTTCATGATGGTGGCAAATTTTTGGTCTATTAACAAAATGACAATGTTGAAGAGGAACTGAGGCAGATGCAAACAATTCTGTTTATAGAAAACAAAAAAAAACAACAAACAGTTGCTTAAAAAATCTTGTTATTACCACTCAGCCGTTGAAGCTGTCAAAGTGTAAACATTCAAATGTGCAAAGACAACATTTTCAATATAATAGACATAGACAACAAAAGGTTTTTCAATCTATGCACTCCACATGTTTGACATCATGGTGGTAATCACGATTAAATGAAATTTGCTTCTTTATTTTTAAACTTGCTTTTCGCACGTTTTTCTGTAAATTTTGATGATAAACTTAGTGGGTTTTTTTGTTTACAAAACTCACCAATATTTGGTTATATTCAACAGAAAATATTATTATTTTACAATTGAATTATAAAAGTTATTGTTTATCGCTTGTTTTACCTTCTGTGAATGTGAATCACCTTTTACAGACTAATGGATGTATAAGGAACGAAGGATTTCGTAGTAGGAAGGAGAGGTTGGAGTTGTGGAGTTGAGTTGGTGGTGGGATGATGAAGTCGAACTGTGAATTATAGCGTGGTCTGTTATTTAATTTCGTAAAAAGTTGACACACCTTCTTTTTGTTCAAGCTTACCCGGGCTAAGGTTTTAGGCATCTGACTCGTGGTTTGTCTGGTCCCAAAACGCAAAAAATCAATTTTTACTAACTCCATTCAATGATTTATCTCTTATAAAAAACAACACTTCCAATTTGGTTACTAAACGTTTTTTGACAACAACATATGCTTTTAAATTTTTCAGTAATTTGAACAACTTATAACTAGGAATGAAGATTATTATTAAGCAATTTTAACAATTACAAATAAAAATGTAACGTAAATTTTCAGCGTTGTATCACAAAAAGTATATTAATTTCCAAGCTGTTAACAATTTTAAGGCTGAATAAACCTTAAGTTAATTTCATTCAATAAACAGAAGAACACAACTAAAAATTATTCTCTTATCACAAATTAGCTTTAAAATTCAACGACGTACAATCTGAATATTTGTGTTTCAATAAGGAGTGTATCGGCAACCTCTCATCGACCTCCTGTGACCTCTACCTCTGTATAAACTTTCGTTTACAAGAGGGTACTGATCAAAACAGGTTGAGAATATCTGTAGAGTTTGGCCTCTACCTGCTGCACCTTTCGGCCTCCGTCTGGCGTCTCCATTGATCATTGACCTGTTCAACTCGCTGGCTAGAACTAAAGACTCTTTTTTTAAGAACTCCAAAAAAGCAAATCTTTTAGGTTTACCACTGAATTTGTCGCATAAAATAGTAGTCCGTTTAATTGGACCACAGGTCACAAAATGTTCTTCTAATTCTTTCGACGTCGTTCCATAATCTACGTCGGCTATAGGCATAAATATCTATCTGCCATCACATTGCATTTTTTGTTAGCTGTTTGGACCAAATTAGTTGAAGCGAAACAATTTTTTCACAGTTTCATTATGCAATTTCGTTTGTTTTTTTTCCATTTTTTGATTTCTGACTCTTATTTCATCTGTTGGTTCATCCTCCTTTTCCTTATCTTTAACTTTGCAGGTTCTGTTTGTTATGATTTCATTTCCATTCACAATTTCATCTGCAATTAATTTCATTGCTTTGACCACTACAGATTTATTAAGATCCATCTTGGATGAGAGTTTCAATGATATATTTCCTAGTTCAGAAAAGTTTTTGACTCGGTTTTCATCCTCTGCCATCATTCCAGCTTTGTTTCTTGTTAAAATTTCTATTGTAAAAATGGAATAGGTTTTATTTATTTTAAACATTGTTTTGATAGATCCATTAGCACAAATTGCTAACGTTGACAAACCTTACTAGTCTTCTCGGTTCCAGAGTTTACATGCATGGACGATGAGAAAATCCGCTTATAAAAATTTTCAGAAGTTAGTTATAAAAATGGTTTTCCATAATTGTAGACGTGTTTTATAAACAATTTTCATTTCTTTGTTTCACCGGAATATCCCAGAATGGCGGCTTTTACACCGAGAGGTTTTTACGGAAGACCGATAGGTTTGTGGCCGTTTTTTGTCCTTTTTTAAAGTATTACAGCGCAAAATTTTGTATTTTATTGTGTAATAATCATTTTTAAATAGTATTAGAACAGTTCAGATATGTTGTATGTCTTGGACAAATTTTCTACTTCAGATTATTTAATATTAATTCATAGTGTCCATGTGCATGGACATAGACGGGGATTCTGCATTGCTTTTATTTTAGTCCACGTGCTGCATGTGTACATTTCCAAATG
Organism: Helobdella robusta; assembly: GCF_000326865.2. Lineage (NCBI taxonomy): Eukaryota > Metazoa > Annelida > Clitellata > Rhynchobdellida > Glossiphoniidae > Helobdella > Helobdella robusta. Next base: position 245,354 of record NW_008703630.1, on the reverse strand, counting down.
AGTTTGAAAATTGCCACGGGCAAAATCTGAGATCAGTACTGGGTAAGCCCCAAAAGCGTAAAAAAAAGAGTTAAAATAGAGACTAGGTTAATTTTGCAACATTTAGTTTTATTCTCCTCTTCTTTAATAAATTTTAATAATTTTAAACTTTTAAAAGCAATCGTTGAGTTTCAGACCTACAATGTTAAAATTTGTTTACATTTACGATTGTTTACATCACTTTCTCTAATAGAGAGTTACAAAAGCGCCTCCTATAATATGCAGAAAATTGATTGAGATTAAAATAGAAGAATTTTAAATTGTTTATTTTGTATCTAAATATGTTAACATAGTAATATATTGAGTTAATAAATAGTAAAATAAATTTATTAAAATAAATTTATATTAAATAAATATATTAAAATTTAGGCAAAATCCTGCGACAGTGCCTACAACGCAATTGAAAACACATTATAAATGCGAGAGATATGTATGAAAAAGAGAATGCACATAAACAACGACCAATGAGATAACTAAAAAAGAGAACGCAACACAGCTGTAAGTGAACGACCAATGAGATAACTAGAAAAGGGAACGCAACACAGTTATAACTTAAAATGAATGAACAAAAATACAATTCAGAAAAACTATTTATTTTGTTTTTTGTTAAATATTGACTGTGCTCCATCAGACTTTTTGTAATTGCATTGTCAATATTCAAACTTTCCATCGCTGCCTCTTTTTATCCGGCGATACCCTGAGAGTTACTGATGTGCTGTAGTAGTCTGGGCATCCAGGAAATATTGAAGGAACTGAATCTTTTTTTAATCTTGGCCTCTCGAGAGAAGTCAAAATCATCTTTCCAGATTTAGCATCAAATGAAGATTTTTTAGTAATGATGGCCTCAGCTGGAAAGTGCTTTTCACATACCTTAGAAAAAAAAATATAATTATTATTTGAAATTAAATTAATAATAAAATTAATAAATTTCAATAAAACATGCTACTCACTCACATTACAACTAATAATAATAAAACAAATAACATAGCTATGTAATGTATTATAATTTTGTAACAATGTAAGGAATTTAGTTAAAATCTGAAATCCTGGTAATGCACTTTATTCAATAGATCATGCTTACTCGTGAATGCAAAGTAGGTTTCCAATCTTTTCTCGGAATTGCAGATATCCATTTTTGAAACATGTGTTCATCTTTAGGAAAACGAAAGGAATGTACTTTTTGTTCAATTGTATAATTCCCTTGGCAAAACGGAACAATACATTTATTCACCATTATTACAAAATATTATTCCTTCCGAAATTTTTTGATAATTAAATCCGAATAACAAGTAACCAATTACGAAGAAACAAATAAAACGTGCAACGCCGATCAAGTAAACAAGAAAATGAAATAAATCGTTCGGTAATCGGAAAAAACATCACCTGGATAAAAAGTCACCCCAAAAAAGTTAGAGGACAAAACATCACCTGGATAAAAATTCACCCGGAAAAAACATCACCCAGATAAAACATCACCATGAAAAAACTTCACCCGGAAAAAACATCACCCAATCCGATTAAAAACTAAAATTATTACTGTTATTACTCTATCATATGATTTTCTTTAATGTATTTTTAAATGCTGTGTTTTTTTTATTTCAATTTTTATTCCTATTTTATTTTCTTGACGGAGGTGGTTTATTTTGCTAGTTTAGTTTGAGCGCAATTGAATTTGGGAAACTGCTCTACATAAATGTATTTTGATTGATTTGATTGATTGATAAAATTACTAATAAAAGATGCATTGTATAATTGTAAACAGGAGAAATCATTGCAAATTAAGTATTAAAAACAGAGTTTTTAAATGTAATCGTAATCTCTTGTAAGTAGTATGGTATGTCCTATCGCTTGTAAAGCTATGGGTATGGTAACAAACTCATTATTCAGATCGTTGCAAATGTTTCGCAATCTTCGTTGATGGTTAATTGTGTGTTGAGATGTTTTTTTCAAGGTTGGTCGACCTTCTTGAAGTTGATTAAATGCATTGATATTCATCGATCTGTCTAACTGGAAAGCTCTCAGTAAGTTCCAAATTGACGGGTTAGAATGGCCCACTAAACTCCTAAAAGAACTGTTCCAGCCTTCGCAAATATTGTTTGTTCGAGCATTCCCACTAACTGTTATTTCATTCATGTTCCAAAGTTCAGGGGGAAATACTGGTGGTGTCCTCCTCAAAAGTATGGTGAGTGGATTATTGCCGGGCACTATTCTTAATTTTCCACGACAATAAAATTCATCAAAATAATTGACAAATTTTCTTATGTCGTCATCATTATTTGGGATGTTATTTAACAAATAAATTATCCCTTCTTCCACATCTTGGATTCGTAGAAAGGCGAGCCCATCGACCATTCCTACAAAGTGTCTTATGTTTTCATTTTGCTTATAAGTCGCACTTAATCCAAGTTCATTAATTTTCCTCCAGGAACTTTGTGTCAGATGAAAAAAACATGCTTTAATCTGAACGTGGTGACCAAACACTC
>NW_008703630.1:187502-242740 GCF_000326865.2 Helobdella robusta | reverse complement strand
AATCGTCCGGAATATTCAAATCTGTCGCAGATTCAGGTTCTTTTGGAAAATGTTTTCTTTTTTGATATCTAAGTCTCCTTGTCATGTGGTCTTTTGAAGTTAATTTTCTTTTGACATCTTCATTCATGCTGACCAATTCTGATGCGTATACGTGTGTTGGTTTCGACGTTGACACTAAACATGCAGCTTGTTTCATCCTGTTGATTACTTTGAGTTTTTCAATTTCTGATTCACTCGATGGATGTGTATGAGGTGTGACACTTAATACTGCATTCATCTACAAAACAGAACAATATTGATAAAAACGCATTACAAACAACACCATAAAATACATTTATTTATGAGGTCTTTATTATCTTGTAACATAGAAAAATATGAAAACATTTATTGAAATAAAGGTAGTTAATATTGTTAATTACTAAGTTTAATTAACTTATATTTGTAATTTTTACAATTTAAATAAAATAAAGATTTACTCACTTCTAAGTTTGTGACAACCGATCCATTGCATTTCAATGAACTATGTTTGCTGCATAGCCATCTTACTGTTGTTTTTTTGTTATTTTTTTTGTTGAAGGCGTACCCATTATAGCAAAGTTGCAAACCACCTTTGTTGTTTCTAATAAATTCCATGATAACAGTTAAATTAGTATAAATGAGGAGCTATATTACAAAACCAGACACATTTTTTTTGCCAAAAATGAGTTATGATATTTATCTGATAGCTTATTGAAATGTCTACAATACCCACTCATCAAACTTGTCTAAATTAAACAAATTCAATGGGAAATTCAATAGCAAAGTTCTACATTTGCTGCAAAACCAAACAAATTTTTGAGACTATTTTAACAAAAGCAGACAAATCCTACAGCCAATCAAACGACGTCAAGGCGGTAATTAGTGCACCAAATTATTGTGCGCAGCAAATAATTCTATTTAAAAAAAGTTTTTAAATTTTTAAATAGAATATAAATTGGAGACGCTTGTCATCGATTGTAAAAGTTTTATATTTTATATTAAATTTTGTCATGTATTATTCAGGTGATGTTTTATCCGGGTGATGTTTTATCCGGGTGATTTTTTATCCGGGTGATTTTTTATCCGGGTGATGTTTTTTCTCTGCATTTTTAGCAGGTGAACTTTTATCCGGGTGATGTTTTTTCCTACCACCAAATCGTTCGCCTCCTATTTGATCAAAACATTAAAATAGGGATGTGAGCGCTCAGGCTTGTTATTTACGTTAGGCTACGGTCGTATTCGCGCCGGCATCGGCCCGGATTTATCGTAAGCACTCTTATTCGCGCCGGCGCTGGACCAGATTTCGTTGCCAGCACCCGTATTCGATCCGGCATCGACCCGGATTTTATTACCATCACCCGTAATCATTCCGGTATAGGTCCGAATTTTACTGCCGACATCGGCCCACTTTTTAAATAAATGTTACATATTAGACAATAACATCTTATTATTTTTATTATTTGCAAAATATCAAGTATATATATATATATATACATACATATATATATATATATTCAGATAGTAAATTTCCTGATAAAACCAGAACATAAATAATTTAGTAACAGTAACAGAAAATCTAAAATTAAATAAAATAAACGATTGATGAATAAAATTTGATAACAAAAAGTAAATTAAAAAAGTAAATGATAAATTTAGAACATATTTATACCAACAAAGTAAGAAACAATGCACATTATCAGATGCATATATATATATATATATACACATACAAGCATACATACATATATATATATATATATACTCTAAGAAACAAATTAATAATTGAATTCAGTATTTCATTGAAGTCATTATTTCATTTTCATTTAATTAATAATTTCATTATATATATATATATATATATATATATATATAAACAATTAGTATCTATGTGCTGCTTTTGGCTTGTTCCCTTTTGGCTCTTCCACCATACCTGTCCGGTGCATTCCGAAGCCATTTTTTCACCTCAACATCACAATCTGCCTCTGTGGCATGCCCAGTCCTTAGATTTTTTTGTATGGCATCTGGAGGAGTTAATGAAAAATAAACTGATTACATTGAAATCTAAATCTAATCCTAGAAAAAAAGACAATAAACAAAACGTTAATTATTAGAAAATAGATAAATAGAAATTTTATTTATTTTTGAAACAGCAAAAAATACTGACTAATCAGGGCATCTCGAAGTAGAAGTCTTGACCAGCCCTCCTTTTCTTTTTTCTGGCCCATCCATGTAATGTTGAGGCTGACTTGGTGCGTCATCAATGCTTTCATCATTCGATGCACACAATCTTTTACATTCTGTCCACCAAGTGTGCATAAATGATCCACCTAAATTAAAAAATTGTTAAAATATGGTGTTGCATATCTAAAGAAATGTAATACATATACTAACCAAATTAGCACACTCCACATTGTTCTGCACATTATTATTAACTTCATATAACTTCTCCATTGTATCAATGGGAAGGTAAGACAATTTAATTATTTTTTTATCAAGTGTCACATTACTACTTTTTAATAAATCAAATATTAATTGAATATCTTCATTCATTTTTTGAATATCTTCATTCATTTTGGACATCTGTTGTAATACGGAATTTATTTTTTTTCTAACCTTGACTCTTTTGAAAAAAATACATATGATATAATCAATAAATTCAAGATTTTCAATAATGAAATAATATACCTTGTTGATTTACAAAAGATATTTCTTGACTTGAAGCGATAGCTTTCTCCAAACATCGATTACCTACAATTTAGTAATATAAACCTTTTATAAAAAATCTAACATTAACAAAATTACTTTGATTTATGGGAGTATCATAGACAAACGAACATGAAGGTCCTTTTATTCCTAGGGGTTTGTGAAGTGGGTGTGAATATACCTTGTTGACTCACATAAGATATTTCTTGACCTGATGTGTAACCTTATATAAAAAAATCTAACATTAACAAAATTAATTTCATACTTTGATTTATGGGAGTATCATAGACAAACGAACATGAAGGTCCTTGTATGCCTGAACTGCCTTTAAATTTGAAATATTTGATACATATGTATAATTATTAATTTGTTTAATGTTAAAAAAATTCAACTTTTATTCCTAGGGGTTTGTGAAGTAGATGGGAAAGTCGGTAGATTGTCCAAATTGAATAAATGTTCCAAATCACTTGGCTCTTCAATACTGCCAATAAAGAAATAGGAAATTTAGACTAAAACAAAGATTATTAAATAAGGTCAAATTCACCTTTCTTTCCTTTTCTTAGCGCCAACTTTTCTTGTGGGTATTTCTTCATCGCTGGAATCATAGACCCTCCTACAGACTTTCCTACAATTATGGAGTAATTTATTTCTCTCAAAACACATCATTGAATTTTAATTAACAAATTCAAAAATATACCATACCGTCTTTTTTTCTTCTCTATTTCAAAAGTATCTGTATTTAAATCAGACAGATTAGACAAATTTTCAGCTTTTCTCCTTTTCATGTAGGCAAGATCCAAACTATCTAAGAACAAAATATTTGAAACAAATGAAATTATTCAGTAATAAAAACAAAGTTTTTTCCAACCTGTTTTGTATACATATTGTACATTAGTATACTTCATCCAATCTGGTTTAGGACTTTCGCATATTTTAACTGACTTATTGAGGGCAGCATTTTTATAACTTTCTGGCCAGTAACAGAATTGATGACTCGCGTGGCGATCCACGAGACCTCATCACTATAGATCTCGACGTTCGAGAGCCCAAGCTCAATCTGGAGTCCGCGCGTCGCTTTCGCACTAAATTGGCGGGTCATGTCTCCTTTCTTCGCTAATGCGAGCACAAATGTGAACTGTGCGCTCATAAAGTTGAAAAATGATAATACAACCCATTGTTAAAATGTTTTACGATATAATTTTTAGGAGTTTTTATTAAGGTTCGCCCATCAGTTGGCAAATCAGGATGAAATTTTTTACTCTTTACTTCTCAAGCTATACTATAGCTGATAGCAGTATAGCTGCTATAGTCTTTACTTTTTAGTGGTGTTTTGGAACTATTTAGATTTCAAGACTACGATTGTAATAATTAGATTCACTACAACAGCTATAGCGCACACAATAATCGTTATCACTTCATCGATGTGTTTTTCCTTTATCTTAAACCTTAATGCTGTCTCTTCTCCGCCCCATTGCTTGTCGACCATCCGAGAATGATCTGGTGCAACTAGCATTTCACTACTGGTTTGTTTAGGGATCTCTGGTGTTTTATAAAGATATGTGTTTTGTCTCCAAAAGAGGGGGTTTTATAAAAAAGAATAAAGCCAAATCTGCTAACCACTAAGTTTGCTCCTTTTCATCGGTACTGCTGTCATTGGATGTAGTAAAATCTTTATATTTTTTATTTAAGTATTTTCACAAGTAAGTCTTTTTGTTTCTAATATGCTTTATTACAAAAACTCGCTCTGTGATCGACACATGTGTTTCGAATTTGTGTTAAAAATTCTCAATATATGGAAGTTAGACCCTTTGAAAATATGTCAATTAATATGATAACAACCCATCCCTACAAAAACCCCTTGAAAATATACAATTAATACAATAATAAAACATCCATAGTGAAACATACATATCCATTCAAAACCCACGCATCCCAAAGTGAAACCACATCATCCGTCATCCCTCTCATCAATCCCGAAATAACATCCGTCCCAGAGGTTTGTTCCCAATATTCACACATTTCACGTTGACATTCTTCCTATTCTTCTTAAAAAACTCAATTAGGTTACTTTTAAAAGCATTCAACCCATTAGAGAAGGGGATCGGGATAATTAGATCCCTACCCTTTCTATCATCATAAATGTTATGCATCCCCACACCAAAAATATCCTTAGCCGTCACAGCCGTATCTACATTCATACCATCCCAATCATCATTATATTTCTTAAACCATTCATACATGTCATAATCCTTGATTACCATCTTCAATATATTCCTCATATCCTTGTACCCATATCCCCTATCATTCATCAACATTCGTGCCATGTACCAAAAGGAGCCAAAGTCGCTACATAACCTAAAATATCTGAGAAACTGGGATCTGACAATTCCCCTCATAACATGCCTGGGGTGGCATGAGCTATGGTGCAATAGGGATAGATTGTCAGTCTCCTTCAAGTGGACGCAGGTATGTATTCTCAGTATTTTATTCATCAAAAATTTATATATACATACATCCAGATAATCAATCATCCTCCCATTCATCTTACATTCAACTGTGATATTGTCCATTAGCTCATTCACACCCTTGTAAAAACCCTCAAAATCAAATCCTTCATTCACCCATAAAAAAATATCGTCCAAATAGCGACTATAGTATCCCGGGTTAAAGCGTTTAATAATAATATCATCGAAGTTCCTTAAATATAAATTTGCTATGGTGGGGGCATATGCCCTCCCCATAGCAACTCCCATAATTTGTAAATAATAATTATTATTAAATAAAAAATCACTGTTATATAACGTGAAGTGCAACAGGCCCAAGATCAGGCCATCCGGGCGATGGTGTGACTTTTTCTTCTTCAGTTCCCCTCTCACAACAGCCATAGCACGGTTCAGGTTGATGTTCGTGTACAACGAGGCGATGTCACCCGTGATGAATGCATCCTCGTATTTGATCGGTCGGAATTTCACTTTGTCGACCAGCTGTTGCGAGTTAAGGAGCACGTGAGTCAGATCTTTACAGCACATCCTCAGGTTCGTGTCTATAAATTCAGCTATTTTAGAACTATCCGAGTCAACGTCGGATACTATCGGTCTACCCGGTGGACATCTGACATTATACCATTTATTTGCAGGCTTATGGATCTTGGGTAGGATGTAGAATCTCCGAGCTTTGCAATCATCATCTGGCAGCAGCCTCCTCATTGCATTCTCCGATATCTCTCCCTCGCGGTATGCTTTTTTGAGTCTCTCTGTAATATATCTGACGTTGTTCTCCATCAAACTATTATTCAGTTTTTTATAGTACCGTATGTCGTTCAGTTGACGTTGGACCTCATCTTGATATTCATCGTGGTCCATGATGACGACTGTGCTCCCCTTGTCCGCCTTACGGATTATAATCTCGTTATCCTCCCTGAGTTCGAGCACGGTCTCTTCTGATGCCTCGTCTGAAAAATTTCCTTCATTTGTTCTTACAGATGAACTTAATTTGTTCAACTGATATGCCTTTTTACCAGATGAATTTGATTTGTTCAACCGAGATGCCTTTTTACCATCTCTGTCTCGAGCACCAGTAAACCATAAATTGAAGCATTTTTTTGACTGATCCTGTTATATGAATAAAAAAATTATTTTACAAAAATTTTTAACATAAATTTATTCCAAGAAGATGTAAGGCTGAGTTGGCCAGTAGTCAGCTATCAGACATGAACCTGCAGTAGCTACAGTATTGCTCAAAAAATTGTGAACGCTTATTAAACTGAACAAATTTATGTTATAACTAACTCTTTTTTTTGTTAATATTGTATAAAATTTTTCTAAATAGTTAAGAAGGTTTATTATGTTTCAAAAGAGCTTAAAAATAAGTTCTGTTCTCTTCTAAAATTTGGTTGAGCCACCTCGAGCTTTGATGACTGCAAGGAGACGAGAAGGCATTGAAAGTACCAGCTTCTCAAGTAGTTCATTTTTCAAACCATAATTCCATACAGAAATAATTTTTTCCTTTAGTTCAGTTGCATTGCTGAAGTTCTTGGTCCAAACCTTTCTTTTGAGCAGGTACCATAAGTTTTCTATGGGATTAAGATCTGGAGATTGAGGAGGCCAATCTAAAGTTTTCCATCCATTGGCCATGACAAAGTCTCTCACTAGTTTTGACCTATGGCAAGGAGCACCATCATCTTGCAGCCAGAAATCTGTTCCTGGAAAGAGGGTTCTTGTAGACCATTTCACCTGCTGGTTTAAAACTTTAATATACCATGCACTGTTGCATACCTCTCCCTTTTCAAGAAACCTGATTCGGCCAACTCCGGAAGCCGCAAATGCTCCCCACAGCATAACTGATGCAGGATGCTTCACAGTTGGAGTAAATATGTTCAGTTTCTCTCCAGTTTTTCTGCGAAAGCGAACTTTATTTGCATCATTACAAATTGAGATGCGAGTTTCATCAGTAAAGAGGACTTTTCGCCAAAATTCTTCGTCTTTGCTTATGTACTTCCTTGCAAAGCTTAGTCGCAGTTTCCTATGTCGAAGTGTAAGAAGTGGCTTAGGTGGTGCAACCCTTGAAACAAGTCCCATCTTTTTTAGATATCTTCTGATGGTACTTGTTCCAACATCTAAACCACTGTGCCTCAATTCTTGTTGTAGCTTTTTGCTAGATTTTGTCGGTGACCGACGTACAGCAATCTCAATGCTTCGGAGCATGCGGGGTGAAACTTTACAAACTCGACCACAATTCTTCCTCCTTGAAGAAACCGATCCTGTTTCAGTATGTTTCTGTAAGAGAATACATACATGAACTAAAATGACTAGTAAATATCAAGATTTAATTAAACAATTCTATGAAACCACTATCACAACTTAGAAATGAAGACAATCTTGCCTTAACAATAGATGCAACAGATCCAACAGAAACACCAAAATAGTGTGATATTTGACGGTAAGTCAATCCATTCGCAACACTTCTTATTATTGACTGCTTTAAATCATCTGATAGATCTTTTCTAGCACGTTTAGGGTGATCAATGAATGTTGAGTATGTGCGTATGATGGTGTTTGTTTGTGTGTTTCTGTATATTTTGCGCTGATATGTTCAAACGATAGTACGACGAAAGAAGCAATGTAGACACTTTCAAATTCAAGTGAACTTTTATTCTGCACACAGTTCTCGGTATTAACACAAGTGTTTCGACATAAGTCTCATCAGGAATGCGAGAACTGCAATGAAATATGTAAACATAAAATTAACATTAAAGTTTTAACAGCTGTGAAATAAAATTAAAACATTTATACTAAAATTACCATAATAATGGATGTGTACTACCAATCGAATAAAATTGTAAATTTAAAATCAAAGGGTTAACGAGTCGGTAATAGTCAAATAAAGAATAATCATATCTGAGCCAACAAAAATAAAGTTGGCAATTCAATAAATGAACCAGCAAGTTTAATTCAATTAAATAATACCCAGAAGATTTCTATTCTAATAAAATAAGCAAAATTCAATGAAAACAGATTCCGAATACTTTAATCTACATTAAGGTTAATATTTTATACCGTGATGGAAATATAATGAAATGATATAAGAAAATAATATCCCAAATTAATCAATTTTCACATTGAACCAACTATAATGAAACCAAATTCAATATCAAATCAATACAGAGTAATCAAATCTACATTAAACTAAAGTGTTAAGCCGTAATAAAACATATAGAAACAATACCCTACATTCAACTATTTTCACAACAAACTAACTCCAATAAAACCAAATCCAATATAAAGCAATTAAAATTACAGTAGTAGAATACAATGAAATATCCCAAGAACTATTACGTTATCTATATATTTCAGTTCAACAAATGAAGATAGAAATATAATGAATGTCATGTTATTATATAAAATTATGATGCTAAGAATTATATTGAGAGAATGAATAAATATTGTATAATTCCCAAATTTCAATTCAACAGGTTAAAACAATAGGGTAAGTGCACCGTTATTAAATATAATACTAGTTTAAAGTGATAAGAATTATTGTCAATTAATGAATAACAATTAATGTTATCATAAAATTTCAAATGAAATATTTCAACTTCATGTAAATCTCTCAGTTAAATGTACAATAATGAAATAAAAACATTAAATTTATGTTTAAAAATATTCATAAGTATTCTAGAATATTCTCACGAAGTAAAATTGTTTCAAATAATAGTAAAATGTAAGAATTAATAAAATAATTCAAGATATTAACCGTTTTATCAAATATCCAGCAATATAATACAAGCAATATTCGACAATCTTGAAACAACGTTAAGCGATATTGTATACGAGAGCTATATATACTGGACGAAGTAGCAATGTAGCAATAGTCCATCCCATATTGTATGAAAATTGTATTGCATGCAAATATAATCGAACACGTTTCCATTGCAATATTCAGGAATTGAACTATAGTAAAATATTTGAAATTATAAAAATGTAAAATCCAAATTTATAATATATAAAAAAACCATTTAAACATAGTATTAGGGTTAGGGTTAGGGTTAGGGTACATATATCATATTCAAATAATAAAATATTCACGCAAAAACTCGCGAATCCATCATTCCAACCAGTTCAAAATCAATCAGAATCAACAAATCATCATTCAATCAGCAATAAGAGTAATCAGATATTCAAGTAAAAACTCAATAAGCCAAACCTTCCAATTAAATCCTATGGATCGTCAAGATCAATAAATTATAGTCTATCTCGTGGTACATATAGTAAGAAGAGAGGGAAAATAAAATACCTTATAATAACGTATACATTCATACTAAATAGCACAAAATGGTCAATAATCAATGTAGTAAGTAAAGGATAATAATAATAATAAAATAGAATTAGTTCCTAAAGAGCATTCGTCCCATTGATTTACCTCCGACATTTATACATCTAGATTTATTCTTACCTTTAAATCTATCAAACAAATCCATAACATTCTTCTTAAAATCATTCAAACCATTCGAATAGGGAACCGGAATATTTATTTTATTGACAACAGGTACATCATATATATTATTCAAGCTTATACAAAATGTATTCACATTTACACTATCATTCGAATCAATAACATCCATATTCATATTCTCATTCTTTCTATAAAAATTTATCACATCATACTCTCTCATTACCTCTTTCAAACATTTCTTCATACACTTAAACTCATAGCCTCTTTCACACAAAACATTCATAAGTAATTTAGACATGTACCAAAATGAAGAATACTCGCTGCACAATCTGAAATATCTTATGAACTGGGACCGTACCACCCCTTGCATAACATGTCTAGGGTGGCAGGAATCTCGATGTAACAAAGCTAAATTATCCGTATCCTTCAAATGGATACATGTATGCACACGCAATGATTTCTTAAATAAATATTTATATAAAGTTACGTCCAGAAAATCAATCATAAATTCATTCATACTACATTCAATAATAATACCCTTAATACATCCATTCACAAATTTACAAAAACATTCATATTCAAACATCCCATCAGTCAGCAAAAAAATATCGTCCAGATATCTATAATAATAACGAGGAGTAAAGTTTTTAATAACAAGATCATCAAAGTTTCTTAGATATAAGTTGGCAATGGTTGGGGCATATGCCTTACCCATTGCCACACCCCTAGTTTGTAAATAAAATCTATCACTATACATAAAATCATTGTTAAACAGGGTATAATTGAGAAGATCCAGGATTAATTCGTCGGGACGCTTCGTCATCTTATGCTTCTTCAACTCTCGTCTCACCACTGCAAGCGCTCTGTTCAAGTCGATATTCGTATAGAGAGACGCTACGTCGCCCGTTATGAATCGGTCGTTCCAGGAGACAGGATGGTATTTCAGTGCATCCACCATTTGCTGGGAGTTCAGCAGGCATTGCGGCATATCGGCGCAACAGCCTTTAATGTTCATGTCGATGAATTCCGCCACTGCTGAACTCTCAGTGTTGACATCCGAGATGATGGGTCGTCCCGGCGGACAATTCTCCTTGGGCCACCTGTCTCTGGGTTTGTGAATTTTAGGGAGAATATAGAATCGTCTGAGGCCGCAGGCAGGGGGAGGAAGTAACCTATTCATCAGGTTTTCTGATATTTCACCACCCCGATATGCAGTTCTCAAGCGATTGTTCAAATATTCACAATTTTTATTCAGCAGGTTCTCATCAATCCTCCTATAGTATGTAGCATCATTCAGTTGGCGCAGCACCTCCTCCTCATAGCAAAGGCTGTCTAACAGTACCACAGTGCTACCTTTATCTGCTTTACGGATTATTATTCGGGGATTGTCTCTCAATTGTTTCAACAAGCGTCTATCGGAGTCAGAGTGGTTGGACGGCAGGTTTGTTATTCTGTCAACAAATTTACTCTGATTCAAGTAACAGAATTCCATGAATGCACTCATGAAGGTATCATCATGGATGAATTTTTTCATTTCGTTAGGTTTGATATTTTTTATCTTACATTCTCTTTCAATCACATCAATCATGAATTTATTGTAATCGAACATTGTCGTGTGGGTATATGAAAAATTAAACTTCATTCCTTTACCGAGTAATCGTATCATATCATCATCAATCTTCAATCCACTAAGGTTGAGGACCTCCAAGTCCTTCCTCCTTTTCTGGGGCAGCCAGGGTCTGGGAACTCTGGACTGCCATTGTATCTGTCGCAGTTCTTCCTACTTCGAACCCGTAGTATGGGTCTGAGCATATCTCAACTCTCTATCGGTGAGGAAACCCTCTCTATTTCCATTAACATATTCCTCCCCATACAAGCCACACGCAAATCTCGCCATGATATTCATATGTCTCTCATGGTTGCCTTCAACTTCTTTGTCAAACTCCTCTTGAGTCAATCTTGTATCGCTTGTGACTTTCACATCCTTAGTACCCATCACTCCTTTATCATTTTTATCGTTTTTACCCTGTACCGTTACTCTTTTTTTATTTGTATTAATTTGGCAAGCGACTTCATCGATCTCATCATCGTTCCTCTTCCTTCTTTCGGTTCTGTTCTTTAGCGTGGAAACTCTAGGGGTACCGTATATGCTGTTTGTATCATCATCATTCATCGATATTGGTACAATCGGTTCATCCACCATTTTTCCTTCAATTTTATTCAGTCTGCCCTTCAGAGATGACATGTCATCCATCATCGAGGACATCATGTTTTTCATCGTCTGAAGTTGATCAACCACTAAGGACATCACCTCATTGGTTTGGGGTTGAGTGGGTGTTCTTGCTGCCGGCGCAGGCCCGGAATTCACTGCAGTTGAAATCAACGAATTCCTTTCATCCGGGTTAATATCCGTATTCCCATCGATCAACCCAGCGGTATCTGGGTTACCATCTCAATTTAGAATCAGATCTTTTCTAGCACGTTTAGGCATGACTTATAGCAAAAAATCAATTAATTTCCTAAAATTAAAAAACTAAAAAACAAATAAGCAAAATTAAACTAGCTTTTGCAAATATTTCTTTTCCACGCGTTACCTAGACAACCATAGAGTATTTATAGCTACCAGACGATAATAAAATAGTAAGTAAGATGAATTACTGAAGCTCAATTCACAACTTCCAATTTACCAGATTTTTAGCCAATTTTCGGTTCTCTGGTTCATATTCTTTTTTCTCCTATATTAAAACCTTAAACTTTACAAAACCTTCATAATTTATGTTAGGAATAATAGTTCTAATTAAGGATGAAAGATTGCTACCTAAACATTTTAATCTGTTCGATTCACAAGCAAATTTATTCATGTTTCCCATGAAATATGTGAGTGTTCACAATTTTTTGAGCACTACTGTACAATAAACATGGAGTACTTCATATGTTTATTGTAGCTACTGCAGGTTCATGTTCTCCAAAGCTGAGTCCCTTAGTAGACTCTAACAATGGATTCAGTCTTGGAGAAATGTGAGGATTACAATGACTGGAATCGGGCAAGACAAAATATAACTTTAATAAAAAAAGATCAATGAATACTAAGAAAAAAAATATTAAAATTGAACTGAAACGAATTGAAGGAAATGGTTTTAAAATTATACTTACTGTATACAATCTCGAATAATTTTGAACTTCCAAATGGCATTTTCCCTTTTTTCTCAACCATGTTGAATCCAAGGGCTACATCATTTTTCATTATGTGAGACATCACTCTTCTTATTACTTCATCCAGTTTCCTTCCTCCAAAGTCTCCGAAGAAAAAAACCTGTTTAGATGATTGATATATAGGAATAGGAATATTTAAAAAAAAATCTTCTACCTTCCTCTTTATGTGTCTAGATAAAGTACGCTTGTTATAATGATAATCATTCGAAGAATCCATTTTTTGTTTATTCTTTTGTCTAAGTTATGATACTATAAAATAAATTAAAATATTATACAATAAATTAAAATATTAACAAAGTTAAGTTAAAGTGAACAAATCAAAATATTAAATATTCTTTTGTCTAAGTTATGATACTATAAAATAAATTAAAATATTATACAATAAATTAAAATATTAACAAAGTTAAGTTAATTAAAGTTAACAAATCAAAGGGGCATTCAGATCACAAAAAAATTATTTAATTTATTAAATCATTACTTTTCTATCAGTATTCAGCACGCAATCAAACAAAATAATTGTAAATATTTCGTAATACCGATATATTAACTTTAACGCGATGAAAAGGAAAGGAACAGGATCAAAATTTCGGAAATAGTATTGAAAAGTAAACAGGAAAGCGTGGCAAAAAAAAGCGATGTACTAAAATTTAAGAAAAATAAAACGGTCATAAAAATAGACTCAATTAAGTTGATAAAAACATAAATTTAAAACATTTCATAGTATACCATAACATATAAAAAACATTTAGCTTTAAATCATCGCATATTTTAATTTTTGACTACTAGCCCAGATAGCCCATAAGGGACCCATGGTTGTCCAATAAAATTTTTAGAAACCTTGTCCATTTTATTTATTGAAAAAAAAGCATTATATTTAGAATTTATATTCAAAATGTTCATTAAATATTACAATGGAATAATAAAATGTTACAAAATTTTATATAGTTGCAAAAGCCTACACAACCCTTATTGAGCCTTTGTGGAGCCAATATAGGCTTTCCTATACACATAAAGCCCGCATTGGGCCCACAAAACACCCATGTGGGTAATCATCATTGAAAAAAGCGTTATATTTAGAATTTATATTCAAAATGTTCATTAAATATTATAATGGAATAATAAAATGTTACAAAATTTTATATAGTTGCAAAAGCCTACACAACCCTTATTGAACCTTTGTGGAGCCAATATAGGCTTTCCTATACACATAAATCCCGCATTGGGCCCACAAAACACCCATATGGGTAATCATTTGCCCATGAAGCCCATATTGAACCCATAACCTCATGTTCACAGGGTATAAGCAACTCTAATAGAAAATTTACTAAATTAAAGTTAAGAAACCGGAATTTAATAGAAATTTAAACGAAAATTTACAGGACACAAAACGTAAGTTAAGCGTACCACGAAAAAAAAAATATATATATATATATATTTCGAACTATATATAGATAAATATATCCTACTCGGAATCGAAAATATACTCGTAATCGATTATTTTTTTAAAGGATTCGACAGTATCGAGTACTTTATAATACTTGAGTAAAAGTAATCGATGAGTAATATTCGAAACAACACTAATTTCTATTACAGTTGTGCTCTTTTTTAGCCATATCTCACTCCGCATATATGGACCTGGCAAACTTCATTCTCATCATTTCCAAAGCATATATCTGTAGCAAAATTAATGTTACCCATTTTTGTGGATAAATTTGAGTTCTATTTTGCATATTTATAATTTTTCACATACAGATACTTTGAATGAAGATTTATCTGAGGGTGATGATTACGAGCCAGGGCAAGGGGTTGAATCAGATGATTCCGATGACATTGACTGTGATAAAGTAAATGACAGTGATGATGACAATGGAAAAACAGCGCAAGCAGTAGAGGAATCAGGGCGACAACACAATGGCTCAAATTGAACGGATTGTTGTATCAAGAAATGATTTGTCACAATTGCATCAGTGGTATGACTGAAATTGCGTATCAACCGGGCCTCGATGGCTTAATTGGCACTGTCCTGTCCGAAGCTGTCAAAAAAGAACCCCCATTCGAAAAGATTCCTTCTTTAAAAGAAGCCACGTCCAGCTTAGCCTACTGAAAAGAAAGATAAAGTACATGTTTGGTACTTCGAAAGACCTCAGGCCCACTCACTTGGTAGATTTTGTTTGGCGTGAACGGTGTGGCCAAAAGCCAGCGAGATGACCGGGTTTCTTTTTGAGGAAAAATGCTCAGTGTACATGCCGAACGAACGAACGTTCATGAAATTTTGACAGGGAAATCACTTCTTAAACAGTCAGAAATTTATTAACTTATTATTTATTATATAATTATTAAAAATTGTTGCTTTCATTTTATCAGAAATTGTTCTAATCATTGTTCACGATCAAATTACTAAACAAAAGCATATATTATTGTTAAGAAATAAACTTTAATGTCAAAAATTGGAAGTGTTGTGTTTTAATTAGATAAATGGCTTGTTTGTAGAAAAGGGCATTTTTGAATCAACAAATTAGACCATGAGGCAGATGCCAAACATTTTTTCTTTTTAATTTTCAAATTATTACAGAAAAATTATTATTACAGAAAATTTATTATAGCGCCAATTTAAATGTTTCTCAAAGGCGCCCCGATAAAGTTCATACAAATTTAATAACGAATTAACGAAGCTTTAAAATATTGTAATTTCATATTTTCTTTGGGGTTAATATTTGTTATTTGAAAAAAAAACTCGTCTAGAAAAAAATGTTGGTTTTTGTTAAGTTGATTAATAGGAAAAATATAAAACAAATAAATAAACAAATCTTTAAAATGAATTATATCTTTGCTAATTTAATTTTACGATAATAATTTTATGCGAGTACATTACGATCTAGTTCATTTAATTAAAGCAACAGCCTTATTATGGAGCACTTTACAAAAACGAAAATCCATTACAAAGAATTTTCCTGAGAAGAATTTTCCTGAGAAGAATTTTCTGCGAAGAATTTTTGTTCGCCCGGTTAAAGTTATCTCATTTCGCCGTCGCCAAACTTCACAGAGTAGAGAGCCTGTCTTCAACATCTCAACAACATCGGCTTCAACGATATCAAAAAGAGAGCAATGGAGCCAACTGTGTGGCCATGCTACTAAGCGTCCCGTTCTTATCATCAACGATCGTTTCAAAACCAAAGTGACGTTTTGTATGTGGCACCATCAGTGGCGGATCTAGACAACTTTATCGGGGGGATCAAAATTTTGGATATGTTTTATACAACTATTCGTCAATAGTTAAGTTTCTCTTGTCCAACTAATCACATTGAGTTCTCTAGCCCTGGTATTCTTTACTGCAGTAAGCTTCCATCTATCGGAATCTTACCTCTGTCACCAGTGTGTAATCTCCTGAAGATCCCACTTCTAACGTCAGTGTCGTAACCTCTTCGACCTCGTAACTACCAACACCGATGTTATAGCTTCAGTACTCGCTATATCTCCAACACCGTGTTGTAGCTTCCAATGATAATCAAGAGTTCGTGCATCCGTAGGTTCAAGATCTCCGATAGATGAACACAACAACTTTTAAACGCGAACTACGTCAAACGTTTATTTAATACCAGCAGTAATAGAAACAATAACTTAATCCTAATAACTACATAAAATCACATTTACGTCAATTGTGCTCCGTCTTCTGATTAGCTGTACTCCTCGTTCGTGTCGGTCTATTTGTACAGCTTTCTTTTACAATTTATAGACATTTTCTTATACGGCGTACTATAGATAATTATTGTCATAATTATGGAGCGCTGTTTTAATTTATATAATGCTATGAAATAACAAGTTGCATTTACAAAAGAAAGAATCAACTCATAAATATTTATTTAATTATTATTATAATACTTTTTATTCTTAGCTATTTATATTTTTTATTTGTATATGATTAACGGTCATTTGAATGAACTGATAATAGCAAAAATAATTATGATATCAGCAATGATAAAAATATTACAGTCAATAATTAAATATACCAATTGACGAGCAATAAGCGCGTAGAAAACTAACACAAAAATTTCATAGTAATCTGACGCATTTCTTCCAAAGCTTCAAACACACCACACATACATACACAAACCACACATACACAAACCACACATACACAAACCACACACACACGTACACAAACCACACACACACATACACAAACCACACAGAGAGAGAGATATATATATACATACATTAACGCACAAAACACAAGCGCACAACACACACATACACACTAATCACACAAACATTACACACACAGACACGCACACTACACACACGCATATTTACACACTACGCGCACAAATAAAATACAGGAAACAAAAAACACACGCGCACACACACACACAAATACACTACACACACAAACACGCACACTATACACACACACCACTACACACATACATACACTCACACAGGTATATGCATACACTATCGCGCTTTCTGAAATTTTAGCAACTACTTGAGCTATTAAACAAAACATGATTTGACAAACCTTCAGACTTTTATGAAAAATTGTCTACAAATTTTTTTATTGAAAAATATTATTGGCAAAGCAACAAATTCAACTAGAAAAATTGAATAAATTCATCAACAATTTAATTTTTTTAAATAAGATTTCGACATGCTATATATATATATGCAACGATTATTATATGTTATATTTTTGTTTCAACAATAACAAAAAGTTCTTATTTTCGTGTTATCTTTCCTTGTTTCCGTGCTTTGACGCTTCTATTCTGGAACCAGAATTTAATTTGGCGATCATCCAGACCGGTTTCGTTCGAAATTCGATCTCTATCCTTTCTTTCAATGAACTTCTTTTGTTTAAATTCCCTCTCCAAAATTTTTTTCAGATGTACAGTGTACACTTCACGATAAATTTCTTTTGTACTCCTTTTTTTGGTTTTGGACAGTCGGTTTGCTGTAAGGCTGTAAGTTTGGATTTCTTCTCTTTAGAGATCGTAAGTTTAGATTTTCTCTGTGCTTTACTTTTCTTATTTTGGAATGATAACTCAATTTGGCAATTATCCAAACCGCTTTCATCTAAAATACGATCACTATCCTTGTCTTCAAAGGATTTTTTTTTATCAAGATTTTTCTCCATCATATTTTCTTTCTGATGGTTAGATTTTTGTTGTTCAGTCAGTTCCATTGTTATAAAAGAATCTAGCTGCTGGTAACTTAGCTTATAAATTGAGCTTTTTTGTTTATTTGGTTCCTGTGCTATTAACAGAAATTGATCTGCGAAGGTTAGTTGGTAACTTGTGAATGACAAATCATCTTCTCTACATCGATCTTTGCCCAATTTTTGCTGAAAATTACAAGTTATGTCGCAATCGATAGAGTAATTTTCACTTGACTGCATTGGAAACACGACATCGGTAAGCTGAGTGAAATCTAGCTCGTAATCGTAACTGATCTTTGCACATTCTCCAGATACACTTTCACTTTGGAGGATCGACTCCGAAAAAAAAGGGTAATCACTGTCAAGCTCTTGTAACTTTTCAATTGACATTCTTTAAATTCAAACTCAAACTTTGAGACAAGCTAAAAAATTTTTATCAAAGTATTTTGTACGTGTGAATGACAAAATGTTGAAACTGGGGTATATAATTTGAAGCACCAGCTTTAACACTGCTATAACGCTGCCTCTGACTCCAGTGTACACTATTGTCAAGTTATCCAATTTACTGAAAGTTCACTGATTTCTGATAAACAAATCTGCTTTAAACACCGATATGTATCAACTTCACCCACTCTATCTTCTCTTTTATAATATCTTCTTTCAGTGGTCGTAAATAAGGGTGGACACTGAGATTTACAATCATGATCTCAACCTAATTTATAGAATACCCACATAGAAAATAAAACAAAGAATAAACAATAGTTTCATAAATAAATTGTAAAATGATAAAGTTTTTAAGCGTAACTATTTTAATTGACATTTTGATTCATTTATGGACGATCAATAAATTACAAAATAAATATTACATAATCGTAACTTTGTTAATCGTCTTTTTTAAGTTACACATTAGTGGCCTGAAATTAATTATTAAAAATTTATTATTTTCTCTTAATGTAGCCTTGAACCAACTTTGATCTAAAATTTTACCCGGTCCGGTAACGCTCGATGTAATGAACCAACTTTTTTTTTACTTATTTATTTTGATAAACTTATTTGCAAAAAATGAATCTTGTTCGTTGAAAACTTTTTATGAAAATAAAACATTTAAGTAAACCTGTTTTGATTTTTTATTTTATTACTTATTTTACCTTTTATGTTTACTCATACATTATTTTGTTCTTTGTTTTAAAATTACAAAGATTCAATAAAGAATAGTCAGGAAGGTTATTTTAAAATCTGACAACTTGTCATCTGCCGTATCCAAAGTGAAAGTTGACATGATTGACACGATTGTTTTGAAGTGCATTCTATAAGTTTGTATAATATCAGACGTCACCAGCTTAGCAACTAAGCAATTAACAGAATAAAGAAAATAGTAAAGTATTACCAGAAAAGCTTTTTTGTATTCTTTTCACTATTTCGTAATTCAGAGTTAAACCACAAAGATTTTAAATTTTGTGGTAAGTTATGTAAAATTTTACCGGTCCGATAATAATTTTAAAATATATTGTTATTTTACTATATCTATTGTCCAATAGAAATTACAGACTTCATAGGTGCAAAAAGTTTTTAAGTACATCTAAAATGAATTGAACGAAAGATTCCGAGTTATCGCCGGTCATCGCGAGACAACTTTTGACCTTGTTAATGAACTTCACTGATGTGAGCAAGATGATCGATTTTTTATACAACAAAAACATTCACAGACTTTTGTCCCACCCACCAAGCTCACAACCTTGACAGAATATATGGGATTAATTTTCCCTCGACAAGTTTTCCTGCGAAGAATTTTCCGCGAAGAATTTTTTGTAGATCCTTTTTTTGAAGTTGTTTTTCAATATTGTATTAGTTGGTGGAAGTGGAGAAGCAACAACCACCCCAGGATGATGAGTTGAAACGTTTGACCTATAAGTGTGAGTGATGTCCAGGTTTATATTAATCCCATATATTCTGTCAAGATTGTGAGCTTGGTAGGTAGGACACCAAAATAGAGGGTGTAGACCTGTTTGAAGGATGGAATGACGGTCGAGTTGATTAAAACCAATCGGCATAATTTTTTAAACTGTTAATAAATGTTTTAAAAATTTTCAAAGTAATTGTAAATTGTTTGGACTAGCCATCCAACATTCAGAGCAATCTCCCTGCAACAAATGATGCAGCTTTTATTGGCAAACAAACGGCATTGAACCGTTCCACGGTAATAGCTTTCAACAACCAAACTAGCAGGTTAGTCAACGTGCCAAATTAAAAACATTTACCAGTACACGTTAAATTGGAAATGGTTCTTACGTCAAACTGGTGCCTTCTGCCAACCCATGGCACATAAGTGTAGAAACCTTAGAGAAAGGGAAACCTGAGACAATACTGACAAATACACGGAAATGGAGGTTTTTCTCATATTTTTTTTTCGTAATAACCAAAAATAACATGAAATTTCCGACAACACCGATAAAGATGATAATTGGCATAATATAACCTGTAAATATTCCGTCGATATGAATTTTAATTGGTGTGCTGATATCAACTACATTGCTGCTGTAAACCTCCGTTTACATAAACATCATTTTAATTGTTGACTATTATTGTTGAATTCTGGTTGACAGGTTGAGCAACGGATTGTAGGAGTTTAGTTGTTCAATCATTTCATCTCTAATGTCATTTATTTGGAGTTCTTCGTATTTATTTGTTCTCATCCGCTTCGTTGGATTACTATTAATCATCTCACCATTTGAATAAAATTCAACTGGGTTTCCATGATTATTTGCAATAATCTCAACTTAACAGTCTGACTAACTAGTTCATCAAAATGTTTGTTGACCGAATGTTTACAAGAATCTGTGAATATTTTTGTTGTATAAAAATCGATCATCTTGTTCACATCAGTGAACTTCTTAACAAGGTCAAAAGTTGTCTCGCGATGACCGGCGATAACTCGGAATCTTAAATTTACATAACTTACCACAGAATTTAAAATCTTTGTGGTTTTAAACTGAATTACGTAATAGTGATGAAGAATAAACATGCTAATTAAATTTTGATAACTTTTTGATGCTAATGTGCTATTTAAGAGATGAAAGATATATCCATAAAATATTAATTTATATAAACACGCACCACTCACACACATCTTCTATATTTTATAACATCACTGCATTTTCAGCTTTTTAACTACTTTTTAATCATTTTTATTTTATACAGAAAAGCAAATTTTTGGTTTAATACTTTACTATTTTCTTTGTTCGGGCTAATTGCTTTGTTACTATGTTTTATTGTGCTAATTGCTTAGTTGTTAAGCTGGTGACGTCTGATTTTATACAAACTTATCAGTTTTGAATTCATATTGAAAACTGATTTAAAAATTAATTTGTTTTTGCTTTGGTTGCAACAAATCAATCCGCTTAGTTTTTGTACAGAGTTCATTTTCACTAATTTCACTTTTGAACTTGGAATGCAATCAATCGTGTCATGTCAACTTTCACTTTGGATGCGGCAGATGACAAGTTGTCAGATTTTGAAATAACCTTCCTGACTATTCTTTATTGAATCTTTGTAATTTTAACGCAAAAAATGTGTGATAATAAAATAATAAAACAAAGAACAAAATAATGTGTATATAAAAATAAAAGGTAAAATAAATAATAAAATAAAGAAGGTTTACTTAATTGTTTAAAAAATAAAAAGTTTTCAACGAACAAGATTGATTGGTTGCAAATAAGTTTATCAACATAAATAAGTAAAAAAAGAAATGTTGGTTCATTACATCGAGCGTTACCGGACCTGGTGAAATTTTAGATCAAAGTTCGTTCAAGGTCATCTTAAGGTTAAGAGAAAATAATAAATTTTTAATAACTAATTTCAGGCCACTAATGTGTAAATTAAAAAAGACTATTAACAAAGTTACGATTATGTAATAATTATTTTGTAATTTATTGATCGTCCATAAATGAATCAAAATGTCAATTAAAATAGTTACGCTTAAAAACTTTATCACTTTACAATTTATTTATGAAACTATTGTTTATTCTTTGTTTTATTTTCTATGTGGGTATTCTATAAATTAGGTTGAGATCATGATTGTAAATCTCAGTGTCCACCCTTATTTACGACCACTGAAAGAAGATATTATAAAAGAGAAGATAGAGTGGGTGAAGTTGATACATATCGGTGTTTAAAGCAGATTTGTTTATCAGAAATCAGTGAACTTTCAGTAAATTGGATCACTTGACAATAGTGTACACTGGAGTCAGAGGCAGCGTTATAGCAGTGTTAAAGCTGGTGCTTCAAGTTATATACCCCAGTTTCAACATTTTGTCATTCACACGTACAAAATACTTTGATAGAATATTTTAGCTTGTTTCAAAGTTTGGGTTCAAATTTAAAAAATGTCAATTAAAAAGTTACAAGAGCTTGACAGTGATTACCATTTTTTTTCGGAGTCGATCCTCAAAATTGAAAATCTATCTGGAGAATGCGCAGAGATCAGCTATGATTACGAGCCAGATTTCACTCAGCTTACTGACGTCGTGTTTCCAATACAGTCAAGTGAAAATTACTCTATCGATTGCGACATAACTTATAACTTTCAGCAAGAATTGGGTAACTTGTCATTCACAAGTTACCAACCAACCTTCGCAGATCAATTTCTGTTAATAGCACAGGAACCAAATAAACAGGAAAGCTCAATTTATCAGCTAAGTTACCAGCCGCTAGGTACTTTTATAACAATGGAACTGACCGAACAACAAACACCTAACCATCAGAAAGAAAATGCAATGGAGAGAGAATTTAATCAAAAAAATTACATTGAAAACAAGGATGTTGAACGTATTTTAGATGAAAGCGGTTTGGATAATTGCAAAATTGAGTTATCATTCGAAAATAAGAAAATTAAAGCACAGAGAAAATCTAAACTTACGATCTCTAAAGAAAAGAAATCTAAACTTACAGTCTTACAACAAACCGACTGTCCAAAACCAATAAAAAGGAGTACAAAAGAAATTTACCGTGAAGTGTACACTGTACATCAGAAAAAAGTCTTGGAGAAGGAATTCAATCAAAAGAAATTTATTGAAAAAAAGGATAGGGATCGAATTTCGAACGAAATCGGTCTGGATGATCGCCAAATTAAATATTGGTTCCAGAATAGAAGAGTCAAAGCACGAAAACAAGGAAAGATAAAACGAAAATGAGAACATGTAAATTTTGTAATAAAAATAATGCTTATATTAATCGTCGCATAGATTTTTACCTTATAGCAAATCGAAATCTTATATATAAAATGATGTTTTTGATGAATTTATTTTATTTTTCTAGTTGAATTTGTTGATTTTTAATAAAATTGTTCAATAAAAAAAAATTTAGTTTTTTTTTCATAAAAGTCTGAAGATTGGTCAAAACATATTTTTTGTTTAATAGCTCTGGTAGTTATTTTAGAATGCGAATTAGTCTGTGTGTAGCGTTTGTGTGTGTATGTTGTTTTTTAAATATACGTATGCGTGTGTGTAGTGTGTGCGTATGTGTGTGTGTCTGTATAGTGTGTAGTGTGTATGTGTATAGTGTGTTTGAGTATGTTTTTATGTGTAGTGTGTGTGTGTGTGTTTTGTTTTGTGCATTAGTGTATGCATATATCCGTGTGTGTGTGTGTGTGTGTAGAGTGTGTGCGTGTTTGTGTAGTGTTGGTTAATAGAGATTCCTCTGGGTGTATTGAACAGCTGTTTTGGGTAAACCCCACTGTAATAGAAATTGTTCTATTACATGGTCACGTTGGCTAGTTACTAGCACAAAGCACAAGTGCTTACCTAGGGGAGAGCGGCGTATGGTCACGTGGGTTGGTTACTAGACCAAAGTGCAAGCGCTTACCTAGGAGAGAGCACCGTGCAAATAGATAGCCTGAACAAATGAGTTAAGCCTCTTTCTTTTCTTTCGCTCTTGTGCCGGAGTCGACATTAGTAAAGTTGGTTATTGTATCGTTGCATTTTCGTTAATTTGATTTACTCGGTTATTCATTTAGTTAGGTTTTAATAAAAGAGGATTAATAATATATCTGTTGTTGCGTTCAGTTAATATCGAACCCGTTACACCCACGGTGGAGGCTTAATTGCTGAAGGGGAATCAAGTAGAAGCATGAAAGAGAACCCATGGGGCACGACTAGCGTCGTTTTTGGATATACCCCATGGTGGTGTTTCAAATGTCTATTCGAGAATAAAAAAATCATCGGGGCATGTTCAGCGTCTATTGTGGGTGAACCCAAAGGTAAAGGCTCGATTGCCAAAGTGGAATTAGCATTTCAGAAAACTTTTGAAGCATGTCGGTGAACCCCATGTTGGCAGCTTATTTGCCAAAATGGAAATTAAAAACAGAATCCTCAGAAGCATGCCGTGGTTGATCCCTGTGGCGGGGGCTCAGTTTTCCAAAGAGAAATAAGTAATATAATCAGTATTTGCGTTGTCTGGTGCATGCGCGGGATGTGACGTTAAGTGATGGCTAGTTAGTTATGGCTGACAAGGTGCAAGTATTTTCATTATCGATGATTCCTCTGTTTCTAAATTTATTGGTGGAAAGAATTCCAATTGCTCGTTGTTGAATATTTATTATCGGATGTCTTTGTTCTATGAGTATTGGCTCAGCTAGTCGTAAATTATAATGGTTGTTATTGTAATGTAAGATTTCAACATTGTGGTCCAAGATTTGTCTAGTAATTTTAGTTTTGTGTTTCTCAAATAATAAAAAAGTATATGCATTGAAGATTTGGGCTTTCGCTCAACAGGGTCTCTATCAGTTGTTGTGAATATTAAGGACCTTACCCCATCAGACTTGTTATTGCAGTTGCTGTTTGTTGTTTCAATTGTTGTTGCTATTATTATTTGATAGAACATTTATTTGTTTACAATCTTTCAATTAAATGTTTGAAATAATTTATGCTTAGTTTCAAAGAGTTATTTAGTGTACGTGAGGAATAAATCGTCCGCGGTCAAATACAGCAGCCAGCATATATTTCGCTAAAAATTAATTTATTTTAAATAAATAAAATAACATTAAAATACATCAACAAAACATAACATCAACAATATGTTACTTTAACATTACGTTGTTTAAAATATCACATCTACAAAAAATTTACTATTTGAAACTTTGAAACTATTTGAAACTTAGAGGCCTTGAACAATATCTAAGAATCCAAGGTGTCGAAACTTATATAGCCTTACATTATTAACGTATGTAGTATTGAACTATCATTATAACCTTCACCACTCAGATTTGTTGAGCTATATTGTTAATTAGGTTGTATTAAATTGATAAAAAATTAATGAAATGAAGGTAATGATATGAAGTTAATGAAATGAAACAACGAAGTCATAACCTTTATGGTTTTTCATTTTTTATTCTCTTTGGTCGAATCACACAGATTGATAAAAAAATTTCAACTTCTTACTGACGAACTAAAATAGCTCAGCCACCAGCTAGTTACACGGCCCATGATTGGATAAATTATACAGTATACATTATACATAACACTATAATAACACTTTAGTAACATTACATTATCATTACGTCAACATCGCATAACATCAACATCACATTCGCATCACATCAACATCACATTCGCATCAACATATTTTGGTAGTCTTGATGTCATTAGGAATGATTTTTTCATTGCTTGTCATCAACGTCATTGATTTTGTTAGGAAAAGAAAGAAAGCACGTGATTTTCAAAAAGGCAGAGAGAAAAAAAAGACAGAGAGAGAGAGAGGAGAGAGAGAGAAAGAGAAAGAATAAAAAAAGGAAAAGGAATGAAAGAGGGAAATGTATTAACAATCCTAATGATTTTTCATTACATTTGCATACATCCTATGCGTTTCGTTTGTTTGCAAGAATTAAAAATTTACGACGAGTAAACATTAATATTAAATAATTTTCATTAATTTATTGAAGCGTTAATGAAATCGTTTGAAACAAAATTAACCTTACAGTTGGATTTAAGAGGCTCACATAAACTTGGTGAATTAACTAAATTCAACTGGAACATTACCTATTTTCAAAGAATGACATACTTTTTAATTTGAAACGTTCAGAAAAATAGGGAATGGTTGAGGCAGACGCTATGCCATCAAAATTTTAGTTTAATCTTTGTCGTATATCATTTTATTTGTGTACGATATTCTTAAAATTTTGAGGTTATTTGTGATTTTGAGAACTAATCGTAGGTTTTCGGACTCTGAATGTTCAATTTAAGAAATTAATTTATTTGTTTTATATTATAATACATTTATTTAATAAAGGTCTGGAAAACTTTGACGGGGGTACAAAATTTTTAAAATGTTTTAATTTTTTTTCAAATTTTGACGGGGCGACCAAGATGTTAGTGTGGCCAAGATTAAACTGGCGACCTTTTATTTGACATAAAATGGTGCATTTTTAAGTGCAAAAACTGAGTTTTATCTGACTTCTAATACAAATACTTCTCACAAAGGGGGTTGTCCCGGCCATCCCGCCACCGAATATTTTTTAATTATATCTAATTTTTGTTTTAGAAATGCCAACATCTCACAATAAAAACTTACAAAGGTCAGTTTCGTTTAGAATTTGTGAGTAAAGCGGTTAGGATGGTTATGAAGGACCGAAAAAAGTGACAAAACAATTTCGGATGAACTGAATACTATCAAGTTATGTGAAAAAATTTGAAATTTCCTCGGCTGCTCAATGTCATGTATTGTTGATTTGATTTCTACGTTCATGGTTAGGTATATATTCATGAACATACAAAAACTTACAACGTAACTTTTAGACATTTGTTGGGGCTTAAGAACCTGTTAAAATTTGACTGCTGATGTTTTTATGTTATCGGATGTAATTGAAAAGATATCATCACTACTTTTTTAATTTTTTCGTTAAATTCAGAACAAACAGAAAATTAAATTGATCGAAACAAAAAAACCTTGAGACTAAAATCTTGTAACTAACATATTGTAATAGGCCACCAACATCAAAGTTACAAAAATTAGAAATTCTTAATAATAAATAATATTTGCGTCAATGTTAATTATTCTAACACAAATTTCATCATCATCGTCATCAATAATGAAATTCAATGTACCATATTTTTTAATGACTATTCTCAGCACTGGATTAGTTAAAGTTGGCCTACTGTGACGGTTTGCTGTTCTGGAATTCCTTCATGCAAATATTATTACTCCGAACATGTCTTTCATTGCTACTGCAGTTGATGTCATTATCAGGGATGATGTTGCTGCTGTTGTTAACGTCATTCAAAGCTTTTTGATTGTTAAATTCAGTGACATCAAGAGAAACATAAGTGAGTTGGTTGGCTGTTTGGTTGTTGGTTGCTAGCTTTTCACTGCTCGTTTTGAGATTCACAACTTCAGAGTGGATCACTTTATCGGGTGCTGGTGGCTCTGCTGGTTTCGATGGTCTTGCTTGAGAGCTGCAATGACTTGAGAAATAATAAAACATATCAACTGTTTTAAAACATTTTTGACGTATCTACAAGTTAATTTTTTGAAATTTGTTATATTCAAAAATTTACAGCTCTCAATTTTGAACTGGGTAATTTTTGAATTCGTAATGTAAATTATTTCATAATATTTCAAAATATCTCATTTATTATTTCAAGTTATTTCAAACGTATGAAAAATTATAACATAAAACTGGAAATGTCAAACATTAAATTTTTTGTCAAAATGGGGCTGGGTTTGTTATATTAATTAAATTATTATTCGGAATTAACCCTTTAACTTCAATATTACGCTGGTACACTCATGTTGTCGGGGTTTACATTTTCACCCCAGCATAGATTGCTATTGTTTAACAATAACAATTTAAAAATTTCTTTTTAACAATAACTTTTCTTTTAACTTTAGCAATAACAACAAATAATAGTGTAAAAAAATTATTTTTATTGTAATTAAAACAAATTTTATATAATTATTTATAATCATTCTTTGCAATGCTTGTACAGTGTCACAAGATGATCAGCACAAACAAATGAGGCGCAATTTTTACGAAGAGTTCTTGATTTTTTGTCTTTGTTCCTACCACACATTGAGCATGGGCCTTGTTGCTGTATTTTTTTTCTTATAACTTCTCCCATTTCCACATTCTTTTCAACATCAGTGTCACTTTCTTGAAACTGTTTAGTGAATATAGTTCTAAATTGAAGTCTTGAAAGCAGTAGACAAACCAAGAATAGATAGCCTAGATGACATATAATGCAAAACCAAATCTTTTCCAAGCCGCTTGGGAACAAGCCTTTGTTGATGAGTTGTTGAGGATTGCTGTGGCACCATTTGATGTAAGCATTCAAGATGCTGTAAAACAACACAACTGGCCACGTACAACAAGATCTTCTTCTTGCTATCAAATCTAAATCATCATTATCTGAATCTCTTTCTTTCTGATTGCGTCACTTTGCCATTTCAGTTTTACTAGACAAAGCAAGAAAATTCATCTTCGCTAGTTTCAGCGTGCTCCGCTGTTTCATCGCGCGAACTTTCATCCTCAGGTACATCAGATGACCAGATATCACATTCAAATACCATTCTTCTTGCTCCTTTTGCAGTCAATCTTCGCAATGTATTGTCACTAGTCAACGGTGTGATTTTCTTGATTTGAATCAATAAAGTTCTGTTGCTATGGATAACAGAAACAAATACACAAAAAATTGTTTATGAAGAAAGAAATAACAGGCACGCATTCAACTGAAATACAATACGTATATATAAAATAATAATAAAACAATAAAATTAAAACTAAATAAACATTGAAAATTATGCTTAAACTTGGAAATAGAAATTGGGGTGCAAATGAACCTCCGACAGACAACCTTAAGTCCAAGAATTTTATGCGTATGAAACTGATATTATATTAATATATTTACCTGTTAAAATGAATAAAAGTCGAGAAATTTTAAAAATTGTAGTGTTATTTAGGTCCATTACATTAAAGACAACTGGGCTAAATGTTGGATTGCATTTACAGCACAACATCATTGGAAGGTTAAATTAGCGTAATTAGCCTAGCGTAAAATAAACATTGAAAATTATGCTTAAACTTTGAAATAGAAATTGGGGTGCAAATGAACCTCCGACAGACAACCTTAAGTCCAAGAATTTTATGCGTATGAAACTGATATTAATATATTTACCTATTAAAATGAATAAAAGTCGAAAAATTTTAAAAATTGTAGTGTTATTTAGGTCCATTACATTAAAGACAACTGGGCTAAATGTTGAATTGCATTTACACCACAACACCATAGGAGGGTTAAATTAACGTAATATTAATTTTTTGGTTAGGGTAAAAGTTGAGTTACTAGCTAATGACAGAAATTTATAAAAGCGAAAAAAGTTATGGACTGATGACTAATAAAGAAAAAAAGTTATGGTAATGGGAAATAATACCCAAGCTGACATTATAATCGGTGGAGGAAATATTGAACAGCTAAATTAGTTTGTATACCTGGAAAACTGGATTACAAGAGATAATGATTGCAATTTATAAACCAAACGTAAAAATGTTATCTTTTCGTTAGGTCATTAGTTTTCAACCCGGTTTTTTACTTGCCAGATCTACCCGCTCCAACTTACTACAATTTCAGAGTGACTGGATGTCAATACGTCAAAACAAGGGAAGCTGCGACGCTATCTACCTGGATTTCTAAAAAGCTTTTGACTCTGTGTCGCACTCAAAGCAAGTTGGAAAATTTAAGTCTTACGGGATTTCTGGAAATTTGCTTTTCTGGTCGACAGACTTCGTATTTCAACGTTCGCAACAAGTCCGGATTCAAAGTAAGTTATCAGGTTCTGTACCTGTTACTAGTGGTGTTCCACAGGGTAGTGTCCTGGGTCCCACCCTATTTTTGATTTTTATAAACGACATTGTTGAGTGCACCTCTTCAACAACGGTTTCAATTTTGCTTTTCACTGATGATATTGAATCATACTGCCGTTCTTCCAACTCAGCTCAACTTCAACAGGTCATTAACGACATAGTTGCTTGGAGTATCAAATAGCAACTACCATTTTCTCCAAACAAATGTTTTTACTGATCGTTTCTTCCTTCCCCAAGATCTGCCTAAATTCCGCATCAATATTTAATTGACCAACAACTTCTAATTTTTATAAACAAATTTAAAGATTTAGGAGTGATAGTTGACAACAAATTCAACTTCAATCTTCATATCAACGACATCACTCACATGGCTTCTTTTTGTGCACGCTCACTCATCAGATGTTTCATCTCCAGAAATAAAGATCTACTTATGAAAGCTTTCTGCACGTATGTACGACCACTAGTAGAATATTGCTCACCAGTTTGGAGTCCGCACTACAAGTATCAAGTATCAAGTGATCAAGATTGAAAATGTTTAAAGAAGATCTACTAAATCCATCCCGTCAATATGTCACCTTCAGTATCGGTCTAGACTACACGCATTTGGATTATGAACACTCGAAAATCGTAGATTGATTTTCGCTCTGTGCCTGTTGTACACAACCTCATCGAGACTGACCTAACCAGTCATTTCATAACTTTACGTTATTTGTCAACTCGTGGTCATCAATGCCGATTGAAGGATTTCAATGCTAGCGACAATACAATAAAATATTTCTACCGTGACAGGATTGTCCTGTCCGGGTATGGAACGCTTTGCCGGCAGAAGTGGTTTCCTCAACTTCACATGCAATTTTTAGAAATAATCTACAATCTATTGATTTAAATAAATCTTTGATTATAATCTAATTATTAATGTTGATATTGTTTCATTGCGAATTATTGTCTTTTCGTATCATGTGCTCAACTACTTATCCAATTTTGTCTTGCCGATTAACATTTTCACCAATATGTCATCGTCATTTACCCATTAATTATAACCATCAAACTAATTCTTTATTACACCCACAATGTTATTTGTTACATTTTTTAAATTTACTCTTATATATAAATAAACATATCAAATTCTATTGTAATCTTCCAGTTTTTAAGTATTTATCTTCTATAGGTATTGTTATGTTATCTCATTCATTATTATTGAATAATTAGCCAGATGCACCAAGTTATTATTTTAATTGCTTGTCATCAATTAAATTAATTATTAATGATGTGGCATTTTTAAATACATCCTGTAGGTCTTATTACGAACTAATTACTTAATTTGTACTTAGCTGCCGTTTTGATTTTTTAATAAAAGTTAATTTCCTGATACTGCAAATGTTTTATAGACATTTGAACTGTTATTTGTCCCCAACCAAAACTCAAAGTGTATATAAAATTATAGAAATGTCTATAAAAAAAATTTATATAAAAATAACAACACATATTAAATCATTCAATAAAGTTTTATTCTGCTTTTAAATCAAAGAGGTATCAACCGCACAAACAGGCAAAAACACGAAGCCTGCAAGTGCTCTGAATACAGGCATCACTAATAATACTCGTAACAGTGCATCACCAAAGGACTGAACAAAATATGAAGTACGATAAATGAAAAACATGTTGAAGCAGACGTATCTTATATTGTCAGGTCTTCTTCTTCTTCGGATAAAGATGACAACTCCAGCGACAACGAGGGACACCACGATGATCAGGATCGTCAGGCTGAGTCCTGCCGGTTCCGAATGATTCAAATTTTGATTGAGTGGGTCATTTTATTGTCGCGAGTAAAGAGTTAGTCGATGTACAAAATTGAATCAAGCAAAATAATATGATATTATAAAAATATTAATGTCAATTAAGACCATAATAGTTGATATAATAATTGTCTAGAATAAATTTTTTGGTAGTAGCGTAACCTTCACACCACTCGACACACATTCACAACTTGCATGTTACTTGCATCATACGCACATAAGTATGAAAATCAGGCATATTAACTGGTTGCATTTGATGTATGTCGACACAAAACATGGCACTTCAACTAAAGCTTGAGCTAACTCGCCAAATGAATGTCATAAAACAGTGATGCAAATCACGTATAACGAATTCGGTCAATTGCATTATGTTGTAACGGGCATAAAATTCAAAAATTAATATTTCCATTTTTAAATTAATTTATAAATTTAAAAAAATATATATAAATACCAATGATCACACTCTGTTTGTCTTCCTTCGAATCAACGTCGGTCAGCATGTCACTGACGGTTGATGTGGCTAATTTGGTTTGTGGGGAAATAGTTGTTTCGGGTTTTCTGGATTGTTTTGATCTTGTTGTTCGTTCCGTTGCATCCGATGCATCTGCGAAATTTCCTTTTTTAATTAATTTAGTTTTCAACTTTATGAACCGCGTTAATGTTAAAAACTGTTTTAAATAAAAAAAAAATAGTGAAATTTATTTAAAACACTTTTAATTTTATTTTCGATTTTGAACAAACTATTAAAAGTAAGGGAATTCACATTTTTTCCATTTAAAAGATCTTTTTTTTTATTTTTGGTGTTAATTTTTAAACTCAAGATACAATCCTCTCCTACTCCAGTTTAGTCAGTAATTTTAATTATCCATTTCCAGGACAAACATTCACACTTGTACGCGAAAGCATTCTATCATATACAAAAAAAGTCAGAAAATCAGTTATATGAACTGGTTGTATTTGAATCAGGTCTTCATGCGTTAAAAACATGGCACTTTTAACGGCTGAGCTAACTCGCCAATTGAATATTATAAAACAGATTTCTAAATCATATTTAACGAATTCGGTTTCCATCTTAAAAATTACAACTGCACTGTTTTATGTATTATGTGGTGACGGGCCGAAAATTCAAAAATTAATATTTCCATTTTTGAATTAATTTATAAATTAAATAAAAATGAATATGATCACACAATGATCACACTCTGTTTGTCTTCCTTCGAATCAAAGTCGGCCAACTTGTCACGGACGGTTGATGTGGCTAATTTGGTTTGTGAAGAAATAGATCCTTCGGGTTTTCTGATTAATATTTGACTTTCTTTATCTAATTAATTTAATTATCAACCTACTGAATCGTGTTAAACTTGAAAAATATCGATTTATCGATTTTTGAAGAATTTATTAAAAAATATTTACAAAATCTTATTTTAATTCTTGGTTATAATTTTTAACTCTGAGGTACAATCTTCTCCTACTCCAGTTCATTCCTTAATATTAATTATCCAAGTTTTGTCGGGTTTCCAATTTTTCCATTTTTTAATTCTTGCTTTCTTAATGAATTTGTCAATAGCATTTTGCTTATGAATCTAATGAAAACTAATTGTGTAAAATCTTGTTAGTAATTTTTCCATATTATTCAAAGTCACCCACGATGCTTTTGCAAGACAAGTCATGGTTTTTTAAATCAGTTAGGCTAAAGAACATGGTTGGGATACAAAATTTTTTAACTAATCACGCCACCATCTTGGTTAGTGAAAATTAATTTAAATAAAAACAAACCTTTTTTACAAACTAAAATATATGTTCTATCGTTATTCCTTTTCCTTTTTGGCATGCAGTTTGTTACTTTCCAGGTCGATGTACCAACATTCATTCCATCACATCCGTCATTTAATTCATATTCATAATTCCAGTTGGTATAACTTGCTAAATGATGTTTCAAAATTAAGTGTAGTGAAATTTTAGTTGCATAAAATTATTGCATTTATTTAATTTGTGTAAACATAATATAAAAAAAAATTTAAGATTCAAGCAATATTTAATGTTATGTATTATTTTAAAATAGTCCTAGGCATGACATAAAACTGCATCCACGCTGCCTTGCGTGCTTTTAAGCAAAAAGCTAGGCCCACCGCTTATACTGGTGGTTGCCGTCAGGATAGGTGCCAGGATGTAAAAAGTTTCTCCAAAATTTATTCCATGCCATCACAAAAAACAACGGCTCCTAGTCCCCAGCAGGCCATAAGTGGTCAAGGGGTGCCAAGAATCTATGGGAAATATGCAATAGCAGAGTGATGTTGCAGAAAAATTCAGAATGGCCCCTCTTTGGTACTTAGACTTGGAACGCTCAATGTTGGATCACTGACTGGCCGCAGCATGGAAATCGCAAAAATGCACGAGCGTAGAAAGATTGACATCTTCTGCCTTCAGGAGACCCAGTGGAAATCGAATGGTGTCTGTCATATCAATTCAAACAAAGAAAAATATAAACTATTCTGGAGTGGTCAAAAGACGGCCAAAAATGGTGTTGGAATTTTTGTCAAAGAACCGCTAGCCCAAGAAGTACCGGATATTAAAAGGATTAACTCACGTTTCATATGGATCAAGATTCGCATAGAAAAGCAAACAATGACTATTTTTTCTGCGCAGGCAAATCAGAAGAGATGAAAAATGACTTCTGGGCTGCGTTCTCTGACACCATCTCAACAATACCAAAATCTGAAACAATCCTGACTGGAGGCGATCTCAATGGCCACGTTGGAGAGAAAACAGATGATTTTGACAACGTACATAGTGGTTTTGGCTATGGAGAACGGAATGAAGATGGCAACCGCATCCTTGAGTTTGCTGAAAGTCACGGGTTTTGTTTACTGAACACATATTTTAGAAAGAGGTTGAAATATCTCATAACATACAAAAGTGGACCATCAGCCACGAAAATTGATTTCTTCGCTGTCAAGCAACAACACCAAAGGCTATTCAAAAAGGTTAAAGTTATACCTGGCAAATCATGTGTCGCCCAACATAGACTCCTTGTGGCAGACCAGGTTGTCAAACTGTCAAAACATAAGTCTAAACAAATGCCTCGGAGAATCAAAACGTGGAAGCTGAAATGAATATTCATCGAAAAAAATTTCAACAGATTGTCGCCACACAGTTAGACCACCAATCGCAATCTTGTACAGATTGGAGTACATACAAAACCGTTTGATAAACGCTGCAACTACAATTTGTGTGAAAACTGGTACAAAACGCCAGCATGAACGGGACACTTGGTGGTGGAATGACAGTGTACAAAATGCAATAGCTGAAAAGAAAGTTGCATACAAGCAATGGCATAAATCAAAATCTGTTGATGACCACAAAATTTTTTGTGAGAGAGAACAACTATGCAAGACGTCAAGTCGCATTGGCTCGGACAGATCAGTGCAGAGAGTAGCTCACTAAAAGCAAAGGTGAACAAATGAAATCTTTGTATCGTATAGCAAATTAAGCAAAGTTTACGAAAAAAGACATAGTTGGTGCCTCGTGTATCAAAAACGACAAAAATGAGATGGTTCTTGAACAAGATGAGATCAAGCTAAAATGGAATAAATATTTCAACTGTCTGTTAAATGAAACAAATCCCATCAATGTCAACTTTGACGTTCTACCCATCGAAGGTCCGATTTTAGACATCACTGTAGAGGAGCTCACAGAAGCTCTGAAAACTATGAAGGATGACATTATCAAAACATCTGGTACTGCAGGTATCCAAACGTTACTACAACTTTGCCGTGAAATCTGGAGAAATTGCTCAATGCCGACTGAATGGAACTATGGCATAACAGTCCCGCTATACAAAAGCAAAGGTGATCTAATGAACTGTTCATCATATCAAGGTATACGTCTGTTAGAACACTTCCTGAAAATTGTCGAGAAAATCATTGAGAGAAGATTAACGTCGTGCATCACAATCGAAAATTATCAATTTGGTTTCTTAGCGGGAAAACCAACAAGTGATGCAATTCACATCCTTTGGCAACTGCAAGAAAAGTACCTTGCAAAGCATCAACAACTATCACACATTTTTGTAGACCTTGAAAAAGCATTTGATCGAGTTCTCCGTGAAGCAATCAGGTGGAGTCTACGTCGAAAACTCATTCCAGAATATCTTGTTTGACTTGTGATGAAAATGTATACGAATACTAAGACTCTCGTCAGCACAACGGTTGGAAACACAGAAGCATTTTGATATTGCGTTGGAGTACACCATGGCTCGATTCTCAGTCCACTGTTATTTATAACTTTGATGGAAGAAATCACAAAGCTGATACGCACTGGTGACATTTGGAATCTAATATATGCTGATGATATTGTTTTAACAGCCACGTCTGAGCTAAATTTAAATGAAATGGATACAACTGATCGCCTAATTGAGGGCAAAGAAAACAACGTCCTACCTCGGGAAAACTGGGTCTCTGGACGCTAAACGATGATTGATTAATGTATTATTTTAAAAATTAATTTCAAAAAGTTTGTGCTAAACATTCAGTTGAACACTTTTATAAACGTTAACTGTTATTAAACATATATTATCAATTTTTCACCAGCTTATCATCTAACTCATCATTTAATAAACTTTTATCAGTCCTCCAAGCCCATCTTATTCTAGAACGTCTAAGCCAATATGGTTGATCACGATCTGAAAAACATGACTTCAGGTGTTTACTTTCCTCGATATCTACCAGATCTCCCTCTCTTTCAACACAATGGCTTCTTGCTTCGTACCACATTAACTCTTCTTCAACTTTCATGTAGCACGCGTTCTTATGTGACAAAGTATAATTTTCATTGCATGAACCTTGAATTAAAAATTATAATGTCTATGTATATGTCTGCCAACAACATTATTTCCCTTTGCTTTTGCAAAAGAACTTAAACTTCTTGTGTGCTTAAACGCCCAAGGACATTT
This sequence comes from Helobdella robusta, assembly GCF_000326865.2. Classification (NCBI taxonomy): domain Eukaryota; kingdom Metazoa; phylum Annelida; class Clitellata; order Rhynchobdellida; family Glossiphoniidae; genus Helobdella; species Helobdella robusta. The sequence continues at coordinate 206,111 of NW_008703630.1, read as the reverse complement.
GAAATAAAAATAAAATTACCGTCCATTCTATAGTTTTTAATCACTGATAAAACATTTTTTCCTGAAAAATTTTACAAATTAACATAAAATAATTATATATTAAAAATTGGCACATTTAACTTTCTGGATTTCCTTCCTTAAAAAATCAATTGACGGATCAAGATTAAAGCACAACAAACAAAACGCATCATACACATTGTGTATGATAGATGGTGATCTTTTAAGAAAGGTTTAAAAAAGTTTTATATGAATCAACAAGAGGCACAAACATCTTATATGACTATGTGCTAAACGACTCATCACATACAATAGGTGGGCATCTTTTGGTCGTCTTCGAACCCGGTGACTGTGAAACAGCACCAGGAAACCTTAACCATTAGGCCATCACGCCACTCAAACTACATACCATTCACACGTCACACATTGCGTGGGGTATACGAGAATTTCTTTGCATCCAATCCCAGTCACCGCAACACCATCTCGCCATTAGTAATGCGAATATGTCACAGTTATTATTATGTGAAGTAATTTTTCAATTTAAATAAATCGTGTTAAATCACATAGCCATTTTCCACAACAGAAAACGTATCCTTTATGCCAAAAACTTTCCTGTCGAAACCCAAGAAAAATGGTTCACGGATATTCATACTTTTGACCATATCTTTCACTCTTTGCTGTTCATTTTTATCTTTTACCTCCAACAAACGCCCTCCTGTTTTTTTACACCATGTGATTGCATCCAAGTAATTGTGCGGATGGAAATTCTTTATATTGTTTCCATATGTAATTATGTGAATAACTTTGTTCCTGTGTACGGCTTGATTATTTCCCTTTAAACCTGTGTAAAAATTAGCAAGTTTTTTAAGTTAGTGTTTTTCAGTACATTCGTTCGTCTACTAACATTTGATGAATAGCAATAATAAAAGAAGTAGCAACTTCATGATTGATTATTTTACTTCTGGCCCACAACTTTGTGTAAAGATTATTGAGTTTTGTTTTCAAAACTTATTCTGATCTTGAGAGCAATAGATTACATTCATTTGTGAGCTAATTATTCTACCTAACCATCATTAAGATGATGAATATGCATGCAATTTTCGCGAATAATTTAATTATACATCCTTGTTCATAATCATGAAAAATATGGATTGTGTAATGAAAAATAGCTTGATACTCACATGACTGAAGTTATTGAATAACATCGAAACCATTCAGAGTTTATTTTCTTAGTTTATCTCCGATATTTTTGTCATGGTTCTAGGACCACCTACATCTGGACAAAATGTTTTGGAAAAAACATCTTGACCAAATAATTTTTTGAGGGAAAAATCTCCCAGTAGTGAAATTATATACTGTAATTTTTTTATTCAATAGATAAATTTGTGTGCATATTGTTTAATAGATTATTTTTAGTAATTTTTAGAGAAAAATTCATTTAATAACTTTTTCATCACTCGTTTAGAAAGGTTATATAAGGATATGCAAATTATTAACTCAATACTGCTCTTTATAATTATAAAAAGCAATTTTTAGTAATAAAATGAAATGGTGAAAAGTTACTCTAAACCTAAAAAGTGAAATTTAAATTTATTAAAAAGTGATTTTAAAGTTTTTGGTTAGCAGATATATTAGTCAAAGTTGTAAGTCAGCGTTGGTTCAGGCATAAATCTTCAGGGTTGTTTACAAGCAGTATGTTGTGTATAATACAAAAAAATTTAGACTATTTGCGATTGAATAAAAAATTGTTCGGTCTAAGATTCTAATATTATTAGAAAACAATTTTACATCATATATATATAACGATAATAAAGAAATTTCTATCTATGACTAAAGTAGATTAGATGTAGAATAAATAGTAGAATATATAGAATGTAGAATAAATAGCTGCTGGCTGTTGGCATATATTATACTTAGAATAATGGTATGTAATTTTTGCAAAATGTTTTTACTAAAGATTTCCGGTTTTCCATATTTTTCAAGACTTTGTACTCTCGTGTTATGATAAAGTGCCGTTGACGCTGCGGTTTTTTTTGGCCAAAGTTTTGATCCGTAAAAAATGATGCCATCTAGCGTCGTGGCCAGGATTTTCGAGTAATTTGTTCAAATTAATCATTAAATTAATTAATTAATGTTGTTTTTATTTTATATTTCTCTTCATCATAAGCTGGGACCTTATTTCTTTTCACAACCCTCACTATCTGTATCTAAAATCAAAATTTTGAATTGGGTCTACTCTTCTACAGACTCTTCTAACCTAACGAACCTCTTATTAGCTAAAACGTTTATCGTAACCCTAACCAACCATTCTAACTTTTCCTTGCTAATTAATGAATCCAACTTACAACATCTCTTTGCCTAGTTCTTCTCATCATTCATTTCAATCATTCATCAAAATTTGATGAATGATTGAAATGAATGAATATCCTAATGAATACCAATACATGAATGAAGATCATCTAATCCTCATGATTTAATATTTAATTTTAATTAAACTACAGCTACACTGAGACTAAACCATTTAATAATCTTTTTATTGTTAATCTTAATCTTTTTAGTCTTTAATATGATTAAAAAAACCACCATTTTCATGTAATAATGAAATAATCATATTTTAAACTCTAATTATCTTTTTTAATCTTTTGTGGGAGGCCAAAAACTTTTTGACTGGCTTCAAGATCAAGTTTAATCAAAGAAATTAAAATTATGGAAAACCAATTTTTTTGAATTCATCTCTATCTTCATTTATCAATATATCTTGTATTAATCATGGTTTTTTGTGTATTTAGTTTTATAATTTATAAATAATTTATTAATAAATAAATAAATAATAATTTAATATTATCTGTAATTCTGGTAATAAAATAAATTCATCAAAGACTTCTGGTTGGCTTTGTGTACCCTAGCTACCAGTCTTACAAGGCTATTCAACAGAGGGACAGCCTAAAATATGTTGGTGTTTATTTAAAATTATGAAATTATAATAATTATTATTATTTTTATTAAAATAGTTTTTATAAATAATTGTAGTTAGTTTTTGCAACTTATAATAAAATAAGACCTATCTAATTATCCATTTAGCTTTTATGATTTTTAAAAGTTTCTGATGGGATTGCCATTATCAATTTTGGAATTTAATTTTTTATAAAAATAAAACGAACATTGATGATTGTGTCGTTTAAAATTAAAATTAAATTAAATTATAAAATAAGTTATAATAATTTGATAAAATCATGATATATATATATATATATATATGGCTATACTAATGATGGTTTGATATTAATCAATAATGATATGATATATCATACTTCATCTTTGTGATACAACCTAATCGTTTAAATATCACAGTTTGTGTCAGTTCAATTTTCAAAATGATAACCACAACATCAGTCAATAAGCAGACATCATTAAATCTAACAGTGATTATATTTTTAAAAATGTATAAAAATGTTTGCACTTTTAATGATTATTATGATCGTGTGTGATTGGGGTTGATTTGTTTTATTCCCAGACCCAATGGCTAATCTACTGGATTGTATTTTCTCTGTTTCTCTCAGTGGAAAAGTTCTCTGACCCTTTTGTTCTTTGGTTGGTGTGTTTGTTTGTTGAAGAGTGTAGGGTGTGTGTTTGGGTGTGTATGTGTGTGTGCGTGAGTGTATCTGCGTGTGAGTGAGTGTGAGAATGCGTGTGGTCGAGCTTGAATAGTGTTGAGTGGTATTTATTGTTTATTTTCTTGATTTGTTGCTTGCTTCAACAACATCACTTACAAAACCAGATAGCTAGGATGGTAGGAGTGTGTGGTTTTTTGTCCTGGTTCAATTCTGGTTCTATCTGTCTAAATCTTGAATACTGTATAACAAAATTTGGTAAGATTTGTAAGCAGAGAACTGCATGGTAATAAATAAATAAATAAAACAACGTCACATTAACAACAACAACAACACTAACAACAACAGCAACACTAACAACAACAACAACACTAACAACATTACCCCTTACAACATTAACATTATAGCAACATCAGTGTCACCAACAAGCAACAACAACAACGTCATCAACATCCACAACTTCAACAACAACATCCACAACAACAACATCCACAACAACAACATCCACAACAACAATATCCACAACTTCAACAACAACATCCACAACTTCAACAACAACATCCACAACTTCAACATCCACAACTTCAACAACAACATCCACAACTTCAACAGCAACATCCACAACTTCAACAACAACATCCACAACTTCAACATCTACAACCTCAACAACAACATCCACAACTTCAACAGCAACATCCACAACTTCAACAACAACAGGATCCCATTTTATTACGAGACGAAGATATTGACCCTACTGTGGCTTGTCAGCCCTGCCACGAAGGGCTCCTCCGTCTTCTACGCCCGTCATCTGCACCCGTTCCTCGTCAGAAGAGAACAAGTAATATTGTTGTTGTTGTTATTATTAGTGTTGTTATTATTATTGATTGTTATTATTGTTGTTGTTATTATATTATTATTATTATTATAAGTTAGTATTGGATTAATTTGTTGCTAGGAGATTGACAACTTGATCAGAGCTTTCAATTCGCTGAGTTATGCTGCCATCAAAAACCTCTTCAAGCAGGGATTCAATCTCTTTTGTGTCCTATGTGGCCAGGTTGGCTGGTTGGTTGGTTGGCTGGTTGGTTGGTTGGTCAGTCGGTCGGTCGGTCGGTCGGTTGGATGGTTGGTTGGTTGGTTGGTTGGTCGGTCGGTCGGTCGGTCGGTCGGTCGGTCGGTCGGTCGGTCGGTAGGATGGTTGGTTGGTTGGTTGGTTGGTTGGTTGGTTGGTTGGTCGGTCGGTCGGTCGGTCGGTCGGTTGGTCGGTCGGTCGGTCGGTCGGTCGGATGGTTGGTTGGTTGGTTGGTTGGTTGGTTGGTTGGTTGGTCGGTCGGTCGGTCGGTTGGTAGCCAAAAAATCATTCTTTCACTTTTTATGGTTAGCCAAATTTTATGTTTGGCTAGATGGCTGGCTGTCTGATTTTTCAGTTTTTCTCATTGGCTTACATCTGCATAACAACCACCCCACCACCACTCCACCATCTCTCCACCATCACTCCACCATCACCACATTCCAGGTTAACCATGGTTTCATTGAACTTATCAAGTTGAGATACAACTTGAGGGAAGTTACTGAACATGGTTAGTTTGTATGTTTGTATGTTTGTTTGTATGTTTGTTTGTATGCTTGTTTGTTTGTTTGTATGTTTGTATGTAGTTAGCATGCTCGCATGTTTGTTTGTATGTTTTTTTTGTATGCCTCTATGTATGTTCGTATATTCGTATGATTTATTAAATCATTTTCATTCAAATAATTGTTCCAGTGGCTCAAACGCAGATGCCACAGTCATCATCATCACTATTACAACAACAATCATCATCATCACTATTACAACAACAACAATCATCATCATCATCCCCGCAACAACAACAATCATCATCATCATCCCCGCAACAACACCAATCATCATCATCACTTCATCACCAAACGAGGCATGGTCACTCACCATCACCACCATCATCATCATCGAAGCAACAAGGTCAGTTAATGATGCAGTCGTTAGTTATATGCATATTAAGCGATGGTGTAATGGTTGCGCGCCTGCTTCTAATGTTGCAGTGACCGCTTTCGAATGCAAGCGGATCCCCGTCTGTCACATGTTGGTTGATACGTAATTTGAGGAGTAATTAAGACTGAACGAATAATAAGACAACACATACATGCAGCACGGTCTCGCAACACATACAACTAGCATGGTCTCGCAACACATACATGCAGCATGGTCTCGCAACACATACAACCAGCACGGTCTCGCAACACATACATGCAGCACGGTCTCGCAACACATACATGCAGCATGGTCTCGCAACACATACAACCAGCACGGTCTCGCAACACATACATGCAGCACGGTCTCGCAACACATACATGCAGCATGGTCTCGCAACACATACAACCAGCATGGTCTCGCAACACATACATGCAGCATGGTCTCGCAACCACACATCAACTCCATCTCACATTCATCTGCACACCATTCAATTGCGTAAAAAACTATTTGCAGGATCTGCAGTGCGAACAACAACAACATCATCATCGACTAAGTTTACTGCTAGAACGACATCATCATCATCGCCACTATCATTATCATCATCGCCACCACCATCATCATCAAGATCACATCAGCAGAGCAGACAGGCTGCTCCGGTTGAGGTCGGTTCTTATTATGATCGGTACATCAAGTCGAGGAGGCAGTTATGATGATGATGATCAGTGATGATGATCATGATGATGATGAGAAAGATGATTGTGGTAATGATGATTTTGATGATGATGGTGATGATGATGATTGTGGTGGTGATGATGATGATAATAGTAATGATGATGATGATGGTGATGATGATGATATTGTCGACGATGATGGTGGTGATGATGATAATGAAGTGAATGTGTGAATGAATGAATTTGGGCTTATTGGAACTATTGGAACTGGAATGAGCAGCATAACGCATCATCATTATTTATAACCATCGAAAATTATATGTATATCTATGTGTGTGTGTGTGTGTGTGTGTGTGTGTGTGTGTGTGTGTGTGTGTGTGTGTGTGTGTGTTTGTGCGTGTGTATATAGTTTTTGCAAATGTTAACGTTTGATTAACTTTGTTTTTCTCAATTTGCATACATAATTATACCTTATGTCACTTTAAATTGATTAATAACAACAATTCGGTAGAATTTTTACATAACTGTATATATATATTTATATATAGTTATTTTTGTTACACTCAATCGTTCATATTTACTAATTTATTTTATTTTTATCATTCGTTTCATCGATTGTTCATTTATGAAAGATTTTCCTCGTTTGATATTTCTGTAGTAATAATAATTTGTTCAATATTTTTTACCAATTCATTCATTCATTTATTTATTTGTTTATTCATTTTTTAGATACTTTTTCATTCATTCATTCATTCAGTCAATCAATTAATCTCTTCGTGGTTTGCCTATTAATTGCTTGCTGGGTGACAATGAATTTAAAAATTTTGACAAGTTGTGTTTGTCTTACTTATTATAGGCTAAATGAAGCGCGATGAAGTCACTGAATCATCATCCAATCATCATCAGCATCATCATCGTCATGATTGTCACAATGAAAAAGCAGTAGCCACATTCGTTGTTGTGTAATACAAATCATTTGATAGTTGTCGGCCAAATTTTAATAGAGAGAGGTCGACCCCTTCCCGCTCTTTGGGGGGCGTTTGAAACAGAGACGTCCTGTCAAGGCGTGTAATTAACTTCTTTCCAACACATTCTGGCGGGCAGACATTTTATTGTTTGGAGTTTTTTTATTGGAAATGTTTTGATCACGTTGAAATGAATGGATGCTATGTTGGTTAATTATTTTTTTTATTATTATTCTTTAAAAATCTGACAGACTCAGAAGCTGTTACAGCATTTAAGGCAGTAGTACAAAGTTAAACAGATAACTAAATAAATTAATAAAGAAATGGAGGAAGAAAAAATGTTTTAACATTAAAAATAAAATAAATAATAAAATAAATTGACAATAAAATGAAGTAATGAATGGCATGAAAACTCTCTTCAAAGCCGCTCGACGAGGAACATTGTCTCATCAACTCAAGAGATATCGCATTCCAGACAGACGGCGTGGCGGTTAGCGAGGCTGGATTTGGCGATAGGAATGTTAAAGAAACTCGCAGACTATGTTCGCTGGGATGGGGCATGTTCGTGGCGAGAAAATTTTGAAATGGAAAACGTAAGCTGGAGATGTGACGATATTTTGATGGTCAGAACTGCAATTTTGAAAATGATTCGTGCAGAGACTGTACAAAAACACACACACGCATGCAGGCACTCAACCACGCAAAGACACACGTACACACACAAATACTTGAGACATGCAACGCATCATTAAGAGAGCATACTTTTTCAGAACCATCAATAGACGACACCAACTCTGTCACATCAGTCACAATGTGTGTGTTTACGTGACGTGGTGGTGTGGATGTTATAGCTTCAGGTTTATAGAGAACCAGACAGCAACTACTATTTTTGTCAAAATTTTTCGCCATTTTTTTGATAACTCTATTATTTCATTTCATTCAGCTAAACTTCAAATTAATCCTGGTCATCGTCAGAATTATTATTTCTAGATGATGTCTCGCGATGGCCTCGTCTAAATACTGCCTCTCCGAAACTCGGTCTACCGTGTGAGGTGTGCCTATCATAAGATGCTTGTGGGTTCGTACGAAATAAAAATGTATGTAAGGTATGTTATATATACGTCTCTGTCAGGTTACATGTTAAAGAAGTATGAGATCCTTGCGTCTTTTAACTGCTACCCATCCATTTAACCATCCAAATATGCTTTCCATTCATTCATTCATCCAATCATTCATTCATTCATCTCCCCATCCAGTATTTATTTTCTGATTAATTCACTTGCACTAATCGCCCATCATAATGTTGCTTCATAAATAAATAAAAAATTAAAACGCTTTTTAAAATGACGCCCTGCGATAGATTCGTAAACTTAAAAGTGCATCGAGGTTATAAATTTTTATTCGGAGTTTTTTTTATCTTACTTGGGTGTGTTTTTTTATATTTTTGTTTTTTTTTATTTTTATTTAAATAAGTTTAAACGATTCATTTTTCTATGTGGTTCCTTAATTAAGTTTGGTTCATTAGCTCAATTGTTCAATTTTTATATAAACTTGTTTTCTTCATTTATTCAAAAATTGCTCTGTTTGTGTTTGTTTGTTTGTTCGTTCGTTTGTTTGTTTCTAATTTTATTTAATGTTTTCGTTTATTTATTTTGCTAGTAGCAGTAGTAGTAGTAGTGATAGTAGTAGTAGAATAATTTTTAAAATTTGCACATTTATGTATAAGTCTCAATCTAAATTATTTCCCAGTACTTATCAGATATATTTATTGAACCCGATCGTCTTCTTGCTCTCACTTCTTCTTAACTCTTAAACACTCTTTTGCCAAATCTCTTTTGCTTTTTCTGGCCCTTTTCTCTGGAACTCTCTACCTCCTTCTCTGACTACTTTTCCATCACTTACGAAGTTCAGAGCGGATCTCAAGACCCATCTGTTTCCAAAATTCATTGAGGAGCGCTGTTGAACATCGTGGAAATAGCGCTTTATAAACTGACTGACTGACTGATAGTAGTAGTAGTAGTAGTAGTAGTAGTAGTAGTAGTAGTAGTAGTAGTAGTAGCAGCAGCAGCAGTAGTATTAGTAGTTGGCCTTCCCTTCTGTAGGTGATGTAGTACATCTTCAACTTCTTCGTTTTCAAACTTTACATGTAATAGTAAACAATCGCAAACAATCAAGCAAGACATGAAGACATGGTATAATAATATTTATAACAACAACAATAATAATAATGTATAATAATAATAATAACAACAATAGTAACAATAATAATATTAACAATAAATAACAATAATAATAAAAATAATAATAACAATAATAATAATAATGAGTTTGCTTCTCTGCTAATTTGTTTTTTGACATGTTGAGAATTTTAAAAATTTTCTGAATTCATTCGGGCATACACACACACACACGCACACACACGCAGGCCACAACATCTGCTTGCCATTAAATGTTTATTTTATTGTTTACCTCAATTTCTTTCTTGGTTTTTTATTATTATTTATTGCAATTATTATTATCATTATTAACATTATAAATGACAATATTATTATTATTATAATTATTATTATAATTATTATTATAATTATTATTATAATTATTACTATCATCATCATCGTTATTATCATCATCATCATTATTATTATTATCATTAATATTATTATTGTTCTCATTATTATTATTGTTATTATTAATATATGATTAATAATAATAATTATAATATAATAATGTTATTAGCGTTATTATTTTTTTTAAGTCTCTCCGCGTTGCATGATGTTTGTGTCATTTTGCGTTTGAAGCTAAAATGAACTAGGGCATTCATCCAGGGTTGATGATGATAACGAAGAAGACGATGATGATGATGATGACGAAGAAGACGATGATGATGAGAGGGAGAAGATGTTCACACATACAAACACATACACACAACACACGCGCGCACACACACACAACACACGCACACACAACATACGTACCTACACATACACACGAGAATATCTTTCAATGTAACGTTAACACATGCTAAGTGAGCTTACAACTCACTCAACAAGTTGTTGCATTCATTTTAACTTTCCACAATTGCCTTCTTCTCTCTTCTTATTTACCGCTGTTAAAATTTTTGAATCTTCCTAATGAGATGCTGAAGTACCTGGCACACATCCCAAAAGCCGTCCAAAGAAGTCCTGGTCGCAAACAATCGAGCGAGACATGAAAGCTCTAAGTTTAAATGAAATGGATACAACTGATCGCCTAATTTGGCGCAAAAAGTTGATGGCAAAGAAAACAACGTCCTACCTCGGGAGAACTGGATCTCTGGACGCAAAACGAAGATTGATTGATTGGTTGATTGATTGATAGATTGAGAGATTGATTGATTGATTGACTGGTTGATTGATTGATTGACCTAATGAGATGTCATCGCCATAGGTTGCAGCTGTCAACAATGAGTTTGGAGGGTAAGCGAAAATTAGGCTTGCCTGGAAAATGACATTAAATTATTCGGAAGATATTTTTGAATTACGACAAACACAACCCAACATGACCTAAAACACAAGTTGAAAACAACATACACTACTTACCATACTGTATCACCCTGCACATACGCACGTACATAATACACAAACATACATACAAACAAATACATACATAGATACATACAAACAAATACATACATACCTACATACAAACAAATACATACATAGATACATACAAACAAATACATACATACCTACATACAAACAAATACATATATACATACATAAGTACATACAAACAAATACATACATACGTACATACAAATACATATATACGTACATACATACAAACAAATACATGATACAAAAATTTTTGTTTTACAAACGTTCATACATGCATACATAGGCAAACAACAGATGTTAACGATCGCATAGTGTTATGATCTCATCTTCATTGTCATCATCACATCAAAAAATTGTGTAACCCACACACACACACACAAACACACACACGCACAACATAACTCAATAAAAAGTTTTTAAGACATAAAAAAGTCTTAATGCAGTTATTGAACAGAAAATATCCGAAAGAATGCCTTTAAAAAGCATGGAATGACAAACAACCATTAAGAATATTAATTCTTCAACAACAACAACAACAACAACAACAACAACAACAACAACAACAACGACAACAACAACAATAATAAATAATAATAACACTAATGTCAATCAGCCGTGAAATCCTCGACAGCAACACCAAAGTAATATACCAGAACAGCAACTACACGCATCTTAAAATTGCAGAAGCAGTCCTAATTGACATCAATAAACCAAAAATAAATATACAACAAAAAATGACAACCTCACTTCCAACCCATTTATTCTTCGTTCTTTATCAAAAGATCTTTGATGGAATAAGACACCTACGTAAAAGGTGGCAGTTTATCAAATGAGTGACGTCATCAACAGGAAGATCTGAGAATCAACTCGACATTCATTTATTCACTCATTCATTTATTCACTCACTCATTCATTCATTCCTTCATTCATTCATTCACTCATTCATCTTTTTCAGCAGTAACAAAAAATTATTTCCAGAACCGAAGCGACAAATTTTAGATTTTAGGCAGCCATTAAAAAAATCAAATCCAAACAATTAAACAATCAAGGAATGAAAAATAAATTACTGTTAAAATTCATTTACTAATCAACACTGTTCAAACTGCAAACGTCCTTAATATCTTCCTCCACTTTCTTTCTCTCTCTCTCTCTCTCTCTCTCTCTCTCTCTCTCTCTCTCTCATACAGACACACACACACAGAGACTCTTTCATCTCCTTTTATTTCCTTACAAGTGACTAGACATGGATCACAGAATGTGACGAGAGAGGACCTCACAGGCAAACCACCACAACAGCAGTGATCAACATTTAATGAACGGCAACATGCTTCCCTGCCCGGGACAAACAGTGGGACGAAGATCCTAAATGAAGGAACATCAACAAGCATCCAAACGAAGTAACAGAACCCAGATCATGGTGTGACGGTTGAAATGTCTGGCACACTCACGCTAACCTGGTTTTCATGTAAATAAATCCTCACCCGTTGCATAAAATACGTGTGATAAGTTGATACACGCATATTTAATACACTGTTTTGGTGTGGAGACTTAGGAAAAATATTGGAAAAAATTGTAAAAAAAAATGGAAGACTTGTGTTACTTAGTTCGGATGCAAGTAGGTGATCTGGATGCTCTTACATAAGAGGAAAGAAAAAGAGAGCGGAAAATTTGGGAAAGAAAGTTTTTCTATTTTTGGAATGGAGCGATGGACGAAAAGAACATATAAACCTAAAAGAGATTTATTTAGCGTTTGATATTCCAGGAGTTTCCCTGAAAATAGGTAAAATAATTTTTGAAGGGTCCATTTCGGGAAAGAAAAACTAGAAAGGTATTCGAACCCCAAAAATGATAACTAATATATTCAACTTAAGGTTTCCATAATATAGGAAAATTCTATTACCACAACCCCCAATGCTGTTAATAATAAACAATGATAACAATAAAAATAAGTAAAAAATGCTAATAACAATAATAACAATAATAATAATAATAAACAACGGAGACTAATGGTTGATGAAATGTTAATCATTTATTTATTTATAACAAGCGAACAACAAAAACGAAAAAAATGGAATTCAACAAAGATATTCATTAAATCGATATTATAAACCCTCAATGCGTCATAGTCATCATCACCATCAACAACAACAACAGCAACAACAACATCACAATCATCATCATAATCATCATCTGCGTTTCATCACACGTTTCAAATGCTTTATAGTTTCAATCAATATGATAAAAAACAATGCTTATTCAATGCTTCATACATATATATATATATATATATATACATATATATATATATATATATATATACATATATATATATATATATATATTTATACGGGTGTACATAATCCAAATAACAAATATACGCATATATATTATATATATATATATAATAAATGAATAAATAACTTTCTAAAATTATGACCGAGAGAATGACGGATGGATGGAAGGAGAAATAAATAAAAGGAAAGATGGATGGATGGATAAATAACAAATAATTAACCATAAATAAATGAATGAAAGTTTTTTCATAAAATAAAAGTCTATCAATATATATATATATATATATATATATATATATATACATGCATACATGCATACATATATATATATATATATATATATATATATATATATATATATATATATATATATCTGTGTGTATGAGTAATTTATTTTCTGCGAATAAAGTTAAAAATTCAATTACCCAAATTTATCTAATCAAGAGACGACAAAACAAAACAAAATATATATATATATATATATTTATATATTTCTGTGCGATGTATTATGATTTCTCGTTTGTTATTTCAATTATGTTGTTAAGCTCAGTTTTTGTTAGATAGCGCTTTTGAGATTCCTTTAATTAGCGCTTCATAAATGTTTCAATAATAATAATAATAATATATATATATATATGCGTGTGTATTAATTTTATAGTATTGAAAAAATAGATTAAATTCTCTTCTCGAAAATTCATCATGCTGAAGGTTGTTGGGGGATGAAATATCATGTATTTAATGTCTTAATTTTATGTTTCATAATTGAACGGTTGTTATATATATATATATACATATATATATATATATATATATATATATATATATATATATATATATATATATAGAAGTTTTTATTTACACATGTGTTGATTTACACACACACACTTAATAAGTTGTTTTTTTATAAGCATAAATATTTAAATAATCACTTCTCATGGTTTATTACATCTGTGCATATGCAATTATTATATATGTATATATATATATATATATAAATATATATATATATATTATATATATATAATGTATGAATTCTACAGAATAGTAGGCATTAGTCAATTTAAAGTTTGTCTTTTCAATTTCACTTACTAGAATTTTCGGAAAATTGTTCAATTTATTTCAAATAGATTTCTTATTCCAAGTTCATTATGAAAATTTAATAAAACTGTTGTTGTCCAAATTCACCGTGCGAATAAGCCTTATTTCGATTTTTTTTCAAATCATTTTAAGGGCAGGTTTGGTTCATATAGTTTCTTTAAACAAAGCAAAGTTAGTTCTTTAGCAAAGTGAGTTACTTAGTTGATGTCGTATTCTTCATCATCATTCCAAAAAATTCTAGTAATGAAAATTGAAAAGACAAACGTTAAATTGATTAATGCCAACAATTCGATAGAATTCATATAATACTGTATATATATCTATATATATATATATATATATATATATATATATATATATATATACTCATACATAATCATTGGCACACTTACATATTGTATATAGACATAAAACATTTAAAGACTTAATATAAATAGAACAAATCTCAATAACATACAAATATAATAATAATTATTATTATACAGATATATATATATATATATATATATAATATAATATAATTAGCAAATGTCCCGGAAACATTTGAATTTAAATAAAAAAATAAATAAACGAAGTTATCAAAAAAAAAAAACGAAGAAAAAAAAGAAAAAAATGATTCGTCGGAAAATAAAAATTTGATTTTTTTTTTTTTGTAAAAATTTTTTCATTACGTCGACATGGCGATGATTCATCACCATTATAATTTCCATTATTATGAATATTATTATTACTATTATTATCATTATTATTATTATTATTATTATTTCCACCAACATCGGCGTTCAACAACAACGACGACGATGATGATAATGATACGATAATAACAACAATAACAATAAAAATTATAAATAATAATAATAATAATAATAATAACAATAACAATGATTACTAAAAGTCGATCAAAAAACGCTACTATTTACAGCCATCATCATCGTCGTCATTAAAATGGCTCCCTAAATCTACATAACCATTTGCAATAAATAGCAGTCATTAAAATATTGACACGAATAATTTCTATTATAATAAAAAATTATAATAATAATAATAATAGGAATAATAATAACAATATTAACAAGAATTAATGATCCTAGATTTTTTGAGTAATGTACCGAATTTAAATAAATAAGTTCGTAATAAAGACGAATGAATGAGTGAATAAATAAATAAATAAATAAATGATCAAATGAAAGAATGAATGAGTGGATGGAAAACAAAACAAAAAATTACTTTATGCCAATAAAACGCGTCAAGCTGCAGGTGGCGATGAGGGTGTTGTTGATGTTTGTGTTGTTGTTGTTGATATATGCGTTATGATTGTTGTTGTTGTTGTTGCCTCTAAGGTGCATTATCGGGGCAACTGCAGTTGTGTTTGGCCAGAGATCTATCGTATTAAGTGTCGTAGGCTTGCCAGGCAGCTGAAGAGATGCGGGCCATCAGGCGGATGTGAGCAGCAGACAGCGCATTTTGTTTCTGCATCGCGGGTGATCATCTCCTTGTAGCTGCCAAAGAGGATGCAAAGGCTTGAGCGAAGTTGGGCCAGAGACCTTCTTGCTGTTCGGGGAGGAGTTTCTTCCGAGCGATCTATCGCAGGTAGGGGTGGAGACCATCCAGTGAGCAGCAGGTGGGCAGGGTACGACTCGGCAGCTGGCCTACCAGCCGTACTGTGTAGAGATCTTAAAGCCGATTTTATTGTTGAGAGGTCAGAGTTCATCGGCATGAAGGATCGGACAGTGAGACCCCATTTCGACATCAGTGTGTCCTTCAGGGCACGAAGTGGACGTTCTAGAGCCAACAGCTCACGGCAAGGGTGTTGGGGTTCATGGCAAAGTGCTAAAAATTTGGAGGAGATGAGATCAGTGTGCAGTCTGACTGAGAGCAACCGGAACTCCGAAGCGGTTTTGTGGCATACGATGATTATCCGTATGTGTTATTGTTGTTGATGGTGCATGTGTTGTTGTGTTGTTGTTGTTGATGCGTATGTTGTTGTTGATGTCATCATTTATTAAAAATACTGTTGTTGTTAATGTTGTTGATTTTATTACTATAGTTGATGATGATATTTTGATTTTGATGAAGGATTGTTGGTGTAGTAGTTATTAAAATTAATTTTTGTGCCGTCGTTTCAGTTAATGTCTTTGTTGATGTTGTGTTGTTGCTGTTGTTGATGATGTTACAGTTGATGTTGTTGTGTTGTTGCTGTTGTGTTGTTGCAGTTGTTGTTGTTGTTATGTGTGTTTATGCTACCTACACAGGTATGATGATGTCATGCATCATTCTGCTGTTAGTGTTGTTGTTAGCGTTGTTGAAATTTCCATTAATGTTGTTGTCGTTGTTGTTGTTCAACGATTAATTGGAGAAATTGATAAGAAATATATGAAAAAATATTAAAAATGTCTTGAAGCATATAAACTGAAGTTTTGATAATTCGCTATCAGTATTGTTGTCATTGCTGTTGTTGGTAATGTTGTTTTTTTGTGCTGTTGGCGTTGACTTGCAGTTGAGTCGTTGTTGTTGAAGTTGTTGTTGTTGATGTTTATTACGGTGATGTTAATGTTGTTGTCGGTGCAGTTGTTAATGCTGTTGATGTTGTTGTTGCTGTTTTGGAGATAATTGTAATAAAAGTTGTGTCAATTGTTGATGTCATAAATAAGTGATGTTGTTGTTGCTGCGTTAATGTCATAAAGCCATTTTAAATGTGGGACAAAATTGTCGTTGCTGTAATGTTGTTGTTGTTGATGTTGTCTTGTTACTGTTGTTAATGGGATTGCCATGCAAGATGAATATATGGATGAAATTGATCGCTCTATTGGATGTTGTTGATGTTGCAATATTGTGGCTGTAGCTGTGATTGATGTTCTTGGTGACAGATTTCCGGTAGCATTAAGTGACAACAACAACAACAACAACAACATTGGTATTGAGGTTGGAACGTTGTCTTAGTTTAGATACAAATAATTTTGAAAAATATGCAAAAAGATGAAATTGGATGATTGAAAAAATGAAAAAAAAATATTGAATATCAGCAGTTGTTGTTGTTGATGCTGTTGTTGTTGTTGATGTTGTTGTTGATATTGTTGCTTATACTGTGTTGTGTTCATGTTATAATGTTGATGCTATTTCATGAAGAATCAGTGTACCGAACCAGAAGTCCAAGATCAAATAACTGTCGCATTATTACAATATGATGAATAAATAAAACAAAATCATCAAATGAATAATTCGGAAAACAACTGAAAACTCGTGACAGCACATTTACATGATCAAGCTGGTTAATGTTGAGAGACAACAGTAAAAAAGTATACCTCAAACATATTACGCTGAATACATCCAACAAAAAACCGACCGACCAACCTACCGACCAACCAAACTATCGAACTCTCAGTCAAGCGAGAGACCGATAATCCGACTAATTAATCGACCGACCGATCAACCGACCGACCGACGACGAAACTCCCAACAACCGACCGACCCCCACAACCGAAAATTCAGTTCATTTTATTCAATTTCGATGTTTAAGCGAAGGAGCCACACAAACAAAGAACAATCATTGTCATTGTGATATTTATATTAAAGGAAAAAAAACCCAAAAATATAGAATAAAAAAAATAAATAAATTCAACAATTTGAAAATTGAATCAAATAATTGAAATAATGCGTCATCAGATTTTAAATTGAAATTGGACTAAAGAAAAAAAAACAAATAATGATTAGCTAATAATTAATTAATTAAAACTGTTAAATTAAGTCCATATATATATATAGAAATATATAACACATTTCAGAAATTTATATAAATATATATATTTATATATATATATATATATATTTATATAAATTTCTGAAATGTTCTCGATATACTGATTATAAATAATATTCCAAATGGTAAATAGAATATGACAACACATCAGTATAGTTTACAAAAGTGTGGCTAAATTTATGAATGAATGAATAAATGAATGAATGAATGAATGAATGAATGAATGAATGAATGAATGAATGAATTAATTAATTAATAGGTAAATAAATAATATTCAAATTTTCATCACATAAACGAATAAATATGTAACATTACATCTCGCATAATCATTATTATTATTATTGTTGTTGTTATTATTATTAAAATACTCTGACAAAAAAATACAATTTATTATCTTATTTATTATATATATATATATACATAGGAGTTGTAAAACAACAGAAACGATAGTAAGAGAGCTTTGTTAATGTCGAACATCAATTCACCAGTGTCAGACAGTAATTCACTAATGCCAAACATCAATTCACCGATGTCAAACAGCAACACACCATGCATAATTTATTATTATTATTATTATGATTATCAAAATTACATTTATAACAACAAGAATAATAATGGAAATAAATTATA